>NC_089837.1:398509280-398851780 GCF_035609145.1 Eleutherodactylus coqui
TCCGGGTGTTGCCATCTGCCTTGAAAAGGGTATGTGTGCCTGCACACTCCTGGACTGTCAGATATCATTGGAATCATACGCTCATTTATCTTCATAAACTTAGCCAAAAACTCTCTCCCATTGGGAATTCCTTTAAATAGTAAACTATCTGTCTATGTAAAAAAGACATTACACCCTTTTATGGCTCCCGAACACCCCAAAAAATGCAGCAAACTGTGTTTAACCGTAAACAGAGCACTGGGGAACCTCACAACTCTACATTGTTCAATACTTAAAAAAACAAACAAAAAAAACCCAAAAACAACCACCCCCCAGAATGTATCTGTTTCAAAAAGAATCTCTTCTCCCATAGTGAAAATCCCTCCAAATTAAAAAAAACATAAAATAAAAAAAAAATACTGGCAATTTAGGGTTCCCCCAGAAGACGGTGTATGTAGTAATTCCATCTAGTTGCAAAACATACTTAAATTTATTCCATTATTTGCTACTGCCGCCACTAACACATTCAGTGTCTGTTCATCAGTCAAAATTAGCAATTGCACCCGAGGCAAATATTCGGAAAGATCTTCACAATCCAAACTCTACTTAGGCTTCTTTCGCACGGCCAAGAAAATCGCACCAGATTTGTGCATTTAACCCGCAATGCAGGAAAAAAAAATCACAGAATGTCCTATCTTTGGGCGTTCCCTCAGAATGCATTGCCTATTGTTTTCAGTGGGGCCGGCACAGCGTGCAAGGTGTACGCTAGGCAATGCGAGGTTTATCGTGGTGGAGGATTGCTACTTTTTAACAAACTCCTCGCATTCACAGGGACACTGTGTGGTTTTGGACGACTATTGATGGCCCAATATCGCACTCGTCTGTGTGAAATTAGCCTTCGAAGCATACAGGCTTTTAAAAGAAAAACTGTCTTCATATTTCATCCACCTTTTATAACCAAAGAATATCCAGGCCTTCTCAATATTACCACATAAGAGGATGATTCCTCTACCTTCAGAATAGAAGCCAAAGATCAACCCCTGCTTCCCCTTCCTCAAAGATCTTCTGCTTCAGAAAAAGAAAAAGGCTTGCTTTGCATTTAAAGCTCCTCACTGAAGCCCTAGTGACATCCTGAGATTTAGATTCATGTAAGTGAATCTTGTGTGTATATAATAACCATGTATAAAGGCCTTCACAGCACCCCACATTAGACACTGAGGAGCCAATATTAATCTGAAAAATGCCAATCTGTTCTAGCATTACCATCAGGCAGGTTCACTAAAAAAGTTTACTTTCGAATTCTCCAAACCAAATCGCCCAGCATTCATAATAAACAAATGGACTGGAGAGGGATCAGATACAGTTCATGGTAGATACTCTACTCCACAAACATACAGAAGCAGTGAGGGAGTACCTATCAGGAGATCTATTCTAGAAAGTGTATTATGTGAACTGGAATAACAAAAGTATTGTCAAACGTCTGGACTTGTGGACATAACCCAGTTTTTAAAATGGGAAATGTCACATTATGCGGTAATAACTTTAAAATGTGTTAGTGAAAAAAAAATCTCAATCATTTGTATTAGCAAAATTTGGTCGATTTTTGTTTGTTTGTTTTTTTTTGTTTTTTTTTAAATAAACAAAAACATAAACTAAATTTACTGAAAGTTTGTAGGAAAAAAAGTAATTTTCCCTTTTTTTTTTTTTTTAAATTTCTGCTTGCGAGACAGATACTTGTGCCACACAAAAATATTTATCATTTGTACACTTATGTCACCATTATTTTGTAGCCCCCTTACAAGCTTACCTGCTTGCCCCCCAAAAATAAGTATGGAGTAGAGATGAGCAAGCACCAAAATGCTCGGGCGCTTGTTGCTCAAGTGAACCTGTGAAAGTCTCATTAAATCAATTGCGCTTCCTGTGAACGCTCCAATCCAGTATCTCAGATAACTGTGGTAAAACAAGAGCTAATACATGGCGACCAGCGCTGACCCACAGGGATGCGTGCGTTTATCAGACCCAAACTAAACCGGCTGTTTACCACTATGGGGTATTTTACGTCCGCTTAAATTCAAAAATAGACAGTGTACAATGAGTTCTGTCTTGCTAAACAGTGCTGATCAGAATTCCAATGCCCATGCCACCTCAGGTCTACAGTGAAACTGTCAATGTCTCATGAAATCGGGTACACTTCTTTTGATCACTACAAGCACAGTGGGACAAAGTAGGAAAATTCATTCTGTCTAGGTGTCAGATAGCTGGACACTGCACTGGGATATATTTGTGGACTCTGTGGGCGTATGATGCTGGAACCAGCACGTTTGCTGAACTGTAGTGGTGAACCTCTTAAAAATTGGTGGTGAAAACCTGGAGGCGGCCCTCCGAAAAACTTTTTTGACAGAGGCTGGAGGCATGTTTTAAATAGCCTGTGGGGCTAAAAAATTGATTTTTGTACCCTGAGTGCAGGTGTACTCCTGAAACATTTGTGTACCAAGAGTATAGGCGAACCCTTGAAACAATTGCTTTACCAAGAGTATAAGCGAACCCTTGAAACAATTGCTTTACCAAGAGTATGGGCGAACCCCTGAAACATTGGTGGACCAAGAGTATGGGCGAACCCCTGAAACATTGGTGGACCAAGAGTATGGGCGAACCCCTGAAACATTGGTGGACCAAGAGTATGGGCGAACCCCTGAAACATTGGTGGACCAAGAGTATGGGCGAACCCCTGAAACATTGGTGGACCAAGAGTATGGGCGAACCCCAGAAAAATTTTTTTAACATACAGCTCGTACTTGCTTAATTTGCTAACAGAGCCTGGATCCCTCCGAAAAAATTAGTTTTTACAGAGCCTTTTGGCCCTCTGAAGAATTGGCTGTTCCGCATGCTGACATGCTGGTTGAGGAGGAGGAGGAAGATCAGAAAAGGATAGACCAGACTACTTCTCCCTTTTTTGGGGGGTGATAGAGGGTGCATGGTTCTCCTGTTCCAGCTTTAAAGAATCTTTATGTTGTGCTGCTTTCCCCCGGTGGAGAAGAGAAGTCGGGGGGAAATCCAGGCTTTGTTCATCTTAATAAGTGTAAGCCTGTTGGCGCTGTCAGTTGACAGGCGCGTACGCTTATCTGTGATAATACCCCCAGCAGCACTAAATACCCTCCCTGATAAGACGCTAGCGGCAGGGCAGGCCAGCACCTCCAAGGCATACAGCGCAACTTCGTGCCACGTGTCCAGCCTTGACACCCAATAGTTGTATGGAGCAGAGGGATCACGGAGGATGTTGGTACGGTTGGCTATGTACTTCCTTACCATCTTTTTACAGTGTTCCATCCTGCTCAGCCTAGACTGAGGAGAGGTGATACAGTCTGGCTGGGGAGCCATAAAACTGGCAAAGGCCTTGGAGAGTGTTCCCCTGCCTGCGCTGGACATGCTACCTGTTCCCCGCTTCTCGCCTGCTAGTTGGCCCACTGAACTGCGTCCTCTACCCCTAGCGTTGTCAGATGGGAAGTTTGGCATCAGCTTTTCCACCAGGGCCTTGTGGTATTGCATCACTCTCGTACTCCTTTCCTCTTCGGAAATGAGTGGAAAGTTTCTCCTTATACCGCGGGTCAAGAAGCGTGAACACCTAGCAATCTGTGTTGGCCAGAATGCGTCTAACGCAAGGGTCACTGGAAAGGCAGCTTAACATGTAGTCAGCCATGTGTGCCAGAGTCCCAGTACGCAACACATCGCTGTCCTCACTAGGAGGATGTCTCCTCCTACTCCTCCTCTTCAGCCCATACACGCTGAACAGATGTGAAGGAAGTAGAATGGGAACCTTCCGCTGTGTGGGCAGCAGTCTCTTCACCTCCTCCTCCTCCTCCAATACGCACTGAGAAGCAGACGTGAGGGTTGTCTGGTTATCAAGCGACGTATTGTCATCTCCTGTTCTATCCGCAAAACGTCGGCCTTAATGCTTAGCAGCGACCTTCTCAGCAGGCAAAGCAGCGGGATGGTTACGCTGATAATGGCCGCATCGCCGCACACAATTTGTGTAGACTTCTCAAAGTTTCCTAAGACCTGACAGATGTCAGACATCCATGCCCACTTCTCTGTGAAGAACTGCGGAGGCTGACTACCACTCTGATGGGCATGTTGCAGCTGGTATTCAACAACGGCTCTACACTGCTCGTAAACCCTGGCAAACATGTGCAACGTTTAATTCTCATGCGTGGGCATGTCACACAACGGTCGGTGCACTGGCAGCTGGAAGCAATGTTGCAGTGTCCTGGGCCTTACCAGTAACGCCGTTGGTGAGGGCACGGTTTATATTCCGTGACATGTGCTGGTGTAGGGCGGGGACGTCGCAGCGGGAAAAATAGTGGCGACTGGGGACCGAGTACCGAGGGATGGCTGCTGCCATGAGGTTGTGAAAAGCCTTCGTTTCTAGCAGCCTATATAGCAGCATCTCCAGGCTGAGTACTTTGGAAATATGCACGTTTAGCGATTGTGCATGCGGGTGGGTGGCCACATATTTCTGCTTGCGTTCCAATGCTTGGGTTATCGACAGCTGAACGCTGCGCTGGGACACATTGGTGGAGGGGGATTACATCTCTGTGCCAGGATGTGACATGGGGAAGAGCCAGTGGTGTGACCTGCAGGCGGTGAATGGCCTTCGTTCCACCTCGTTGGGTGCTTGGCCATCATATGCCTGCGCGTAGTGGTGGCTCCCCTCCTGATCTTGGTGTGGCACAGGTTGCACACCACTGTTCGTCGGTCGTCCGCACTCTCAATTAAAAAAAAAACCTCCAGACCTTCGAACACCTAGCCCTCAGCACGGAGGCTTGCCGCGAGGAGGTGCTGTGGGGAACAGTTAAGGGATTATTTGCTGTGGCTCTGCTTTTCCCTCTGGCCACCCCACTGCCTCTTCCAACCTGTTCTGGTGCTGGACTTGCCTCCCCCTCTGAAGCCTTGTTGTCAGTAGGCTTACCAACCCAGGTCGGGTCAGTCACCTCATCATCCACTAGCTCTTCCTTTGAATCCTCTGTCGTCTCCTCTGGACTTACTGCCCTAACAACCACCTCACTGACAAACAATGGTGTCTCATCATCATCATCCACAAATAACTCAAGACACTACTTGGAAGTCCCCAGCCTCATCACCCTGAGTCTGTGACCGGTCCAAATTTTGGGCATTGGTCACGACAAACTCCTCAGGTGGCTGATGAACCGTTTTTTTCCGGCTCGGGGCTCGGACCTGAGAACAGTTCCTGGGAGTATGCCTGTTTTGAATCTCTCCTTTTCCTGGAGTGACCAGGCTCGGAGGAAGGAGGAGCAGCCTGAGGCTTCAGAGGTGCACTCCCTTGGCTAGCGTGAGTGGACTGCGTAGAAGACTGGGTCTTGGATGAATTACTGGACGCGTTTTCCGCTATCCACGTCATCACCTGATCGCACTGTTGTGCTTTTAATAATGTTCTACCACGCGGACCTGCAAAATGTGAGACGAAGCTAGGGGCAGCTCTCAGCTGTCCCTGCGCTGAGCCAATCAGAGGCAGCCCTCACTCACCCATTCATGAATTGATGAATGGGTGTGAGTGAGGGATGCCTCTGATTGGTCAGGCTGTGACCAATCAGAGGCATCTCATTCAGCAGGCGGGGATTTTAAATCCCCGGCTGCTGAATACCACTCACAGCTGTTCAGAGCAGTTCAGGAGAACTGCAGCCTGCCGCGCTGAACTCCGTCTGCCGGGACCAGGTAAGTGTGTGTGTGTGTGTGTGTGTGTGTGTGTGTGTGTGTGTGTGTGTGTGTGTGTGTGTGTGTGTGTGTGTGTATATATATATATATATATATATATATATATATATATATATATATATATAATATATTTTTTTTTTTTATTTTTACACATTTCTGGATGAATTGCAGGGAAGGGCTTATATATTTAACCCCTTTCCGACAATTCATCCCGCGATCGCCGGCAGCCCATTGCTTTCAATGGAGTCGGCTGTATTGCCGGCTCCATTGAATTCAATGGGCTAACATCGTTCTGCCAGGACCAGGTAAGTATGTATATGTATATGTATATATATATATATATATATATATATATATATATATATATATATATATATATATATATATATATTTTATTTTTACACATTTCCGGATGAATTGTAGGGAAGGGCTTATATATTTAAGCCCTTCCCGACAATTCATCCCGCGTACGCCGGCAACCCCATGCTTTTAATAGAGCCGGCTGTATTGCCGCCTCCGTTGAATTCAATGGGCTAACATCGTTCTTCTCTGCCACAGCTGTAACAGCTGTGGCAGAGGAGAACGATCTTTACGCTGACAGTGGGGGGGGGGGGGGTCTCACTCTTGCCGCTATTGTGGATTAATAGTGGGACCTGGGAACTTGAGATGCAGCCCAAAATGTAGCTCCTCGCCTGCCCTATTCGTTTCTGTGTCGTTTCCATCACTTTCTTGTGTTTTGCAGATTTTCACAAATGAAAACCTTAGCGAGCATCGGCGATATACAAAAATGTTCGAGTCACCCATTGACTTCAATGGGGTTCGTTACTCGAAACGAACTCTCGAGCATCACTGAAAGTTTGACTCGAGTAACGAGCACCCGAGCATTTTGGTGCTCGCTCATCTCTAGTTAGGAATGTAGATTTTGCAAAAAAAAATTGTGGATGCCATGTTAGATTTGCAGCATCTCCTGAAGTACCAGTATAGTAGGATTCGCCCCCAAAACTGGCTCTACTTACTCAACTGTGTATCAAGCAATTCAACAAGGGGTACAGTGAGCGTTTTGACCCCACAAATTTTTAATATTGGGCTATGAAAGTGAATAAAAAAAAATTTCATAGGTTTACTCCAAAAGTTGCTAAACCATTTCTCACAAGGACGGGAATGTATCTTATGTGGATGTCAACTGCTCTTTGGGCAAATTGCACAGCTCAGAAGGAAAGGAGTGCAAATTTTACAGGAATAATTTTTAGATCCCGTGCTGCATTTACAGGGCCTCTTGTTTCGTACTGTGTACTTGTTCTTCCTGTAAAAAAAAAAAAAAAAAAAATTAAATAAATTCTCTGTAGATTGCAAAATTAGGGTGACTACCCACTAGCGTTTTGTTTTACTGCGAAATTCGCAGCGTTTTTTTTTTCCTGCAGGGGTCTTTGGACTATGGGACATGTAAAGCTAAAATCGGGATCACGATATCGCGGTAAATCACGATTTTAACATTACAAGTCCCATAGACCCCTGCAGAAAAAAAAAACGCTGCGAGTTTCGCAGTTAAAAAAAACGCTAGTGGGTAGTCACCCTTAAGATGTAACGATTTAAAACCAAGACCTGTATGTTGACCTCCCCTTGTTAGTGTCATAACTGATCGATCAGATGCCAGTGCTGTGTACTCAGCTTGTGTGATTATGTTAGGAACATATGGGGGAGACTTATGAAACTATCTTTATTACCTAAAAACAATCACAGAAAATGGCCGTTACTTACTGACTGAGGAGTGCATATAGATGCATCCTCCTCTCACCATGCAGGTAGCTGACTACCAAATGGGGGAGGGAATTACACCTGTGCATGACACCGATGAGACAGACACTCACACTGCCTCTTGATAATGAGGGGGGGTGGATGTTTTGGTGTATACTCCCACACATAGTGGATACAAAGTGCCAGACCATTCTGATATATGTAGTTCACCATGCAGACCAGCAACCTATTAAAGGGGTTGTCCCGCGCCGAAACGGGTTTTTTTTTTTTTTTTTAAATAGCCCCCCCGTTCGGCGCGAGACAAACTCGATGCAGGGGTTTAAAAAAAAAAAAACGGATAGTACTTACCCGAATCCCCGCGCTCCGGGGACTTTTTACTTACCTTGCGAAGATGGCCGCCGGGATCTTCACCCACGGTGGACCACAGGTCTTCTCCCATGGTGCACCGTGGGCTCTGTGCGTTCCATTGCCGATTCCAGCCTCCTGATTGGCTGGAATCGGCACACGTGACGGGGCGGAGCTACGAGGAGCAGCTCTCCGGCACGAGCGGCCCCATTCAGAAGGGAGAAGACCGGACTGCGCAAGCGCGTCTAATCGGGCGATTAGACGGCTCCATGGAGACGAGGACGCTAGCAACGGAACAGGTAAGTGAATAACTTCTGTATGGTTCATTAATTAATGATGTACATTACAAAGTGCATTAATATGGCCATACAGAAGTGCTGAACCCCACTTGCTGGAGTCTTAAAGCCATGTGAATGATAGATAATAAATGCAAGGCATTGGTTGAATGTTGGCCAAGATACATGAGCCCACTAACCACTTCACGGTTCCTTGCGTTGTAGTGGGTCCCTACACTAATATAAATGCATCACAGAAGGGGAAATAAAAAATTAAAAACAATCACAGAAAACGGCCATTACTTACTGAGTGAAGAGTGCATATATCTTTATTAGCAATTAATCGAAATTCAGCTTTCACTCCTCAGTGATCCTGAAAAATGTAAGCTGTTGTGATTGGTTGTATGGTCAAAAAATAGTTTCTTTTAGGCAGTTTTCATAAGACTGCTCCATAGTATTTCTTGAACGCATTTTCACAAAGAATGGAAGATCACGAAGTCTTTTGTCTACCACTGGGAATTCATTTTCGAAATTATTCCTGCTGTGTGATAGAGTAGTCTACAAGCAAAACCTCTACTTCATCTTTAGCACTTTTGAGCCTCGTTCACACGCAAATTGCATCTATACTGCGCTAAAAATTGTGTGAATAGGCAGCTGTGCTTAAAAAAAAGCACAGCTGCTCCAAGAGAGAGAAGCAGCCCTGCAGGGCTTTGGGCTTAACCCATAGCCCCGCTCTGTCCCTCCCTGCTATGGGTTAATCCCCCATAGCCCCGCTCTGTCTCTCCCTGCTGTGGGGGATTAACCCATAGCCCTGCTCTCTCTCCCCGTTATAGGGAATTCCTTTGGGGAGAGAGGTGGAGGGGAGTCCCCTACTGCCTCCTGTTGCTGGGGAATTGCCCAGCAGCGGGGCTGGAAGAATACCTGCTTACAGCAGGACATTTAAAATGTGCTGCCCTGTTAGTCCCCGCGGGGATTAAGGCAACCTTCGGGGGAGTCCCCTCATCACCGTGGGGACTAACAGGAGTTTACAGCAGTAAATTTGAAATGTGCGGCTGCAAGCAGCGGGGTATTCCCTCGGGCGGCAGAAAGTCCTGCGCAGCTTGCACCATTGCTAGGCCACGTCCTATCTTTTCTTGCAGCACAGACCTTAGATGCGGGCATTGTAGCCACGCTTGTCCTATCTTTGATTGGTGCGAGTATTTACCGTGTCTAAAATTCCTTCATGTGAACGCTTCTATAGGAAACCATTGGTTCTTATAGAAGTGCTCTTTTCACGCGCCTCTAGTGCGCAAAAACAGCACTTGTGCGAGCAAGGCCTTAGACTGAACTTCTTTTGGGGGAATAAGCTCTTCAATTATAGTGTGTTAATGAGCCCTCAGGGCGTTGTCACAGGAGCGCTAATTGCTGGGCTGTACTTGCAGGTTCAGCCTGGCATTTGTCGGGAAAACTCAAACACTCTGCATCCGCTAGCTCTTGTGTACATGGCACTTTAGGGGCCACAGTACTTGATATGTTTTGTTCAACATCAGCTGTAAACTAAATGTACTAATCTGAAATGAGTTAATTCATATTCCTGTTCCTGACAGACCAGCCCGTGTTCTGCGGATGACCTGCTGCTCTGTATATCTGGCTCCTGGGGTGCAGTGTACTCTTGGCCTTGGAATTCAATAATGGTATCTTGCATAAGAACTCCTGCGTGATTGACACAAGGTGATGCGAGTCATCACTTAGAAGATATTATCATGCTTACCCCTGATAATTTCTTCCTGCTGTCTTGGGAGATGAGGAGGACAGATATGATTTTGTGATGTTGAAGCAATTAGTGTTTGCAGATTTACAGCTGAATAAACTTGAAGCTAATGATCAGGTAAATGAAGATGGAGTACATTAGTGCCAGCTCAAGTGTGCAGACCCCTCCACAATGTTGCTTGTTTTGGCATGCTGTATACATTAAAGACTTTTTCTCCTTCATTTTGACATGTCTCTTGGCATTGGTTTTTCAGACCCCCTTTTTTTTAATCTTTTTTTTCAGTGTGTTCTTTAAAGTTGAGTTTTGACTTAAAGAAGTTGTCTGATATGAATTTTAAAAACTGGTTCACTATGCAGAAAATAATAAGTTTTGTATTCTCCTGGGTGCCCGACAGCAATGGGTCTCCCTGTGACACGACGCTTACAGGCTGCAGCAGCTTTAGAGCGGGGGACTGTCTGATTCCAAGGCTTTTTTTCTTTTCCAGAGCTGTGTACCTCTTCAGCTGGTTTTGTCTGGTGGGGTCATTCATATGAATGATACCACGGCTGGTTGAAGCCTCTGGCACCGCTTCTGTACAAAATTCCAGGTGAAATGGTGCAGCACGCTGTCTTGTTTTGACAGCAGCCTGATGGACCCCAGAGTCACTCTGTGAATGAAACATCCGACTCCTGCAGCTCGTTGCAGATCGCTGAGGTCTATGAATGGCTACAGCAGCCTATAACCTCCTGTAAATAAACTGCCTGTAAAGGGACCTTTCTCACAGGTCGGGATAAGCCGCACACACATCGTAAGCTGTGCTAAATTCCACACCAAATTGTTATGGAAAATGGCTTAAAACCTGCCTACAATTCTGTATCCAAATCCACAGTTCGACCTGCCGATGTCTCATGCATAACAGAGCACTAGTACGAAGAACAGAGTTGTGGTGCTGGAGCTGCAGGGACCCAGGTGGGTGAGTACGCCGTTTTTAAAAATTAACTTTGAGCATGATGATGATTATGATTATCATCCATCCAGTCGCATCTGACCTTTGGTCACTCCAAGGATCAATATTCTCCACGCATTCCTGTCTTTCACGACTTCTTTCAGTTCCACAATTGGCATGTTCGTGGTGGGCTTAATTGTATCTAGCCATCCTGTTCTTTGTCGTCCTGATCTTCTCTTTCCATTGACCTTGCCAAGCATCAGTACTGTTTCCAGTGAGTTAGCACGCATCACCTGCCCCAAAAAAGAGAGCCGCTGTTTGATGATTTTGCCCTCTAGTGATATTTTCGGTGTGACGCGATCCAGCACTACCTTGTTCGTTGTCATGGCGGTCCAAGGTATCCGTAGCATTCTCCTCCAGCGCCATTGTTCAAACGCATCAATTTTCCTTCTGTCCGTTTTCCTGAGCGTCCGAGTTTCGCAACCATACGTCGTTATTGGAAAGATGATTGCATCGACCAGTCTGGTTTTGGAGCATAGCCAGCAGCTAGGAAAAAAATCACCCAGAAAACATTTTTTTTTTTTTCTTTTTAAATACCTCTTTGACATGCAGCAAGAAAAGATGGCGGCTGTAGTGCTTTAAATATCGTGTGAACGGGCTACCTTCGGCTACTTGAAGTAGCGCATTCGCATGGTCTGAGGTGCGTACTGCGTGCTTTCAAGGCTTCCATAGGAGCCTATGGAAAGCATGCAGGAAAGATAGAACATGTCCTATCTTCGCTCACACCTCTGAGCCGACATGCGAGTTTGCACTCTTATGTCCTATCTTTTGTTAGGGGTGCTGATTCAGCGCGTTTAACATTCTCTTACGGAAAGCTTCTATAGGAACCTATTGGTTACTATTATAAGCGCTGCTAACATCACTAAAACATTGCTCATGTGAACGGGGCCTAAAGCTGCCACACCTGTTGTGTAGACCAGTGTTTCCCAACTCCAGTCCTCAGGGACTCCCCACAGGTCATGTTTTCAGGATTTCCTCAGTATTGCACAGGTGATGTAATTATTGTCGGCGCCTCAGACATTGCCACAGGTGTTCTTACCATAGGATATCCTGAAAACATGACCTGTTGGGGGTCCCTGAAGACTGGAGATGGGGACCCATGCTGTAGAGTATGTCTGTCTGATTAATGTCCATGGGGAAAATAAGAATTGAATTCCGCAGCGGATCACCCGCATGCGGATCCGCGCCCCATTGGAATGCATTGACCACCCGCGGGTAGATAAATACCCGTGGATGGTCAATTAAAGTGAATTACAAAATTTCTGGAGCATGAAAAAAAAAGACATGCTCCATTTAGGTGCGGGTCTACCGCAGGCTTCTATTGAAGCCTATGGAAGCCGTCCGGATCCGCAGGAGACCCACGCCTGAATTAAACTCGCCTGCTCCGGGCGATGCAGATCTTCCTTCTCGGCAGGATCTTCTTTCTTCGGCCCGGCGGATGTGCCCGGCGCATGCGCGCGGCACGCAGCTGGCATGCCGAGCACATCCGCCAGACCGAAGAAAGAAGATCCGGCTGTGAAGAAGGGAAGACACACACGGCCCGCAGCAGGTGAGCTTATTCTTATTTTAATGCCTCATGTCCGTGGGGCAGGTTTTCCCTGTGGACATGAGGCATTACAAACTAGAAAACGGTGTTCAAAGGTGAACAATATACATTTAAGTATGGAGGAGGTCATAGAAGTGCTGTACGGGAAAGAGGACTGGTTGGAAGAAAACCGCTTTGGGAATTATATGGTAATCAGATGTTTTATGACCCTCTGGGTCAGATTTATGATATGAAATGACTGGTAGCTGCTGTATTTACCTGATCAAAGTAGAGTTGTGACTGGTTGCTGTATGCTTTATCCGTAGTCCCTTTATTAAAAAAAAAAAAAAAATTATATATATATATATATATTTTATGCATATTTTATACATATTTTATACATATTGGATAGAGGTGTAGCTAAAGGCTTATGGGCCCAGATGCAAATGTTTATCTTGGAGCCCTCAGCTTCTCTTAACCCCTTAACGCAGAGGTGTAACTTGAAGCTCCTGGGCTCCTAGGGCCTAATGCAAAATCTGTAACAGGGCCCCCAACTATAATGCTTTATTCATAGTACTGGGGTTCCTATATGGAGAAGAGAGGCCTTATGGGCCCCCTAAGGGCTCCTTCCCACGGATGGATTTCTGCTGCGTAATACGCGGCGGAAATCCGCTGCGTTGCCCGCAGCAATTAGGTTCTATTGAACCTAATAGCTCAATGCTCACGGTGCAGAATTCCACACCGTGAAATCACCCATCCTCACCCGCAGCATGCTCTATTTGCCGCGGGTGTACGCGGCGGCTGGCCGCGTCATGTGACGCTGTGGGCGTATCGTGTGACGTGGCCGCGTGTCACGCCGAAGCGTCATGCAGGACGTAGGACGCCGGATCCGCAGGTAAGTATTGGGGTCTCTGGGGGGCGCCGTGGCCCGCGGCGGAGCCGGCCTAAGGCGTGTGTGTGTGTGTGTGTGTGTGTGTGTGTGTGTGTGTGTGTGTGTGTGTGTGTGTGTGTGTGTGTGTGTGTGTGTGTGTGTGTGTGTGTGTGTGTGTGTGTGTGTGTGTGTGTGTGTGTGTGTGTGTGTGTGTGTGTGTGTGTGTGTGTGTGTGTGTGTGTGTGTGTGTGCGTGCGTGCGTGCGTGTAAAAATAAATAAAATATATATATATTTTACAAAGATCCCAATAAAAAAGGGCTAGAAACAATAAATTAGGAAAAATTATGTAGTTGAGGACTTCTGAAGTTTCATTTTCTTTGTAATTTGTCATGTTTTCCCCTAGACGATGGACAATATAGCTGTTATTTAAGTGATTACTAAGGAATGACTTGCTCACATGATTGTGGCTTTTTCGAGGCATTATATTTAATTGGTGAGCCTGTGGTACAGTAGCGGGACACTGGAGGGAATTATTTAGCATTAGGGATGGCACCTTCTGGGAATTGTGGGCTAATCAAGTGTCATGTGCTAGCAGTGTGGGGATAGAGGGAATTATGATGATTATGACATGTTAACACACGCCTGTATTGCAAGTGGACAGGCAGTGAGTTAATCATGTAGTATATTATCTGCCTCCTGCGGCTTCATTATTTTATATTTTAGTATTGGTTCTGTCGTCGCTTCTTCAGACTGCAAGTACAGGGCTGTATCAGAGTAATGGCAGCCCCGGCACTAAACCCCTGTATATAATAGAAGGGGGGGAAGCAGAGTGATGACTGGCTCTAACTTGTCTTATTCCCTGTTCTGTTTTTAGGATGCTGTTTTGCACCCTGAGAGGCTTGTGTAAATGGGTAGCATTAGGCCTAATGCCCATGGCGTGACTGCTCTGTAAGCGGAATACTGCAGAGGAGTCACAGCGCCCCACCAAAGACCCCTTACTCTCCTCTGGATCCGCTGCGTAGCTGTCGCATGACACGGCCGGGGCACGTATTCATGCTATACTTCCACTGTGCTACAGAGGAAGTATAGCGTGGCGGGCAGCTTCCATTGACTACAATGGAGGCCGTCTGAGTGTATGCCTGCCGGTAATTTTATGCGGCCGAATTCCGCAGCATGTACATTGAGCGGTGAAACGCCGCGGATTACTGCCGTGTTGCCCGCAGCTATTAGGCTCTACTGAACTTAATAGCATAATGCTCATGATGCGGTATTCCGCAGCGTGAAATTACCCGCGGCATGTCCTAATTGCCTGGAATACGCGCGGACGGCTTCCATTGCAGTCAATACGAGCCGTCCGTCACGCTATACTTCTGCTGTAGCACAGCGGAAGATGGCGTGAAAACGCTTCTCCACCTACCGCATCATATGACACTGCCAGCGGCTCATGTGACGTACTGCGCATGCACGCCAGCGCGTCGTGCGGGACTTCGCGCAGCGGATTCAGAGTTAAGTATGGGGTCTTTGGAGGGGGGGGGGGGGGGACTCCGCTGCAAAATTCTGCTTGCGGAGCCCGTCATGGCCATGGGAATGAGGCCTTAGCAAATACATGGGGAATATAGCAGACATGCTTCGTGTATTTACACCAGCTGTTTATTTTGGCCAAACCCTAGATTAACCCCTTAGTGACCATCCAGTTTTGTGCCCTTTTTAAGGCTGACTTCACACTTGTGATAAAATTGCATGATTTTTGCGCAATGCGAGAAAACGCAGAAATATGAAATCTATGCATTTCAATGGTTTCATTCCCATTTGTGATGTTGTGAGATTTCAAAATCGCTGCCTGCCCTATCCCTCTGCGGGTTTTTTTGTCCCCCTTTTTTTCTTTTTTCTTTTTTAGTGCCCAAGTTTCCTTTTATAGAGCCTCCATTTTTGCGATGTTCATGCGATGTGTTTTTAACATTAGAAACTCCTATTGTCTATCGCATGATAAAATCGCAAGCAGCAGTGATGCGTGATTTTTCTCAGTAAAAAGCTTCCCTGATGCTCAAGAATCTCATAAGCGCAAGTCTTATCGCGATCTTTGGTGATCGCGATATAAGAAAAATCGCAACAGTGTGAAGGAATCCTAAGGACGAAACACTTTTCCTCATTGCATTTTATTTTGTGGGGTCAAGTTGTATATTTTAATTGGACCACTATGAGGTACAGATGTGTTGGATACCTTTTTCATTTCATTTTTGGAGGGGCAGAAGCAAAAAATGTACAGAAATTCCACCATTGTGTTTGGGTTTAGGTTTTACAGCCTTCACTACTCTGTAAATATTAACACGTATAGATGTTTTTTTTCCTAATTCTTATTACTTTAGCACAATAAAAAAATAATAATAAAAAAAATAGAATGTGATAATGAAAATTATAAGGGCTTACTCACACGAGTGTATATCGGCTACTGTTTTTACGGCCAACTGATGTATGCTACCATCTGATGCATTGGATTCCAGTGCATCAGATTACACAGGCATATTCCCACAGTGTAAAGGCTCCCGAATGCCAAATATATTTTCCAGGAAAATCTTCCCAGTCAGAATATGTTGGCCGCTGCATAGACTCCTATGGGAGCCTATGACAGCTGCTGGGGAAGGGAGGTGGGAGGGAGTTTAGCAGCGTGACTGCTAAACTCCCTCCCTCTTCTCTCCTCCTCTCCCCTTCGTCTGTTTGCAGTGGGAGGGGGTGGAGCTAAATCTGCCCCCTTCCAGTTGTGGGGAGGGGGCAGGAGTTAGTTCCGCCCCCTCTAATTGCAAACAGTCGGAGTGGAGGAGAGAGGCAGAAAGCTGGCGAGGGGGAGGTAAGGCATTGAGGCTTCGGCGTATATGTGCTTGGCTCATGCCGTCTGAACGGGCACACAAACGTTAGATTTGTGCGCCTGTTCACATGTTTTTAGGGGCCTGGCAGGTGCACGTAGAAACTCCTACGGCCGTGTGAATCCAGCCTAAGTCCTGCGCTTTTCTGGCTATGTGAGGCCTTGCTGCTTTGCCGGAAATGTTGTAGTTTTCACTCACCATTTTGAGGTACATATGACTTTTGGGGAATTCTTTTTATTATATTTATAGCCATTATGACATTACTACTTTTAATTATTTTACGGCGTGCACCACGTACCATGCTGTTTTTTATTTTTTGGGGGGGTTTGGGGGGTTGTGTTATATTCATTAAAAAAAAAAAAAACTTTCTTTATAAAACTTTTTTTATTTATTTATTTTTAGTTCTTGAAGATGTGATAGTTTTGATGGCTACGATAATGCACTGCATTACTTATGTAGTGCATTCTACTAGGTCTGTGACAAGAGTCTATTTGACTCTGGGAGGCAGAGCCTAATAGGCTGAGTTTCATGGCAGACATGGAGGCCTTTGTCAGGCTTCTGGCTGCCATGAGAACCTATTGGCACCTTGTTAAACTGCCAGAATCTGGGGGACCCCTGTTCTCTGTGGTGAGACCCCCACCAATCAGCAAGTTATCCTCATCCCATGGATAAGGGAAAACAATTTTAAATCTTGGTATGACCCTTTTTAATAAATTTGGCATATTTGGGCACATATAGACTTCTTTTTAATAGGAGATACCAAAAGGAGCTACAGTGGCTAGAGGGGTGAGTACAGAGAGGCGTTAGGGGTGCAGGGTGGGCAGTACAGAGAGGAGTTAGGGGTGCAGGGTGGGCAGTACAGAGGGGAGTTGGGGCTGCAGGGTGGGCAGTACAGAGGGGAGTTGGGGCTGCGGGGTGGGGCAGTACAGAGGGGAGTTGGGGCTGCGGGGTGGGGCAGTACAGAGGGGAGTTGGGGCTGCGGGGTGGGGCAGTACAGAGGGGAGTTGGGGCTGCGGGGTGGGGCAGTACAGAGGGGAGTTGGGGCTGCGGGGTGGGGCAGTACAGAGGGGAGTTGGGGCTGCGGGGTGGGGCAGTACAGAGGGGAGTTGGGGCTGCGGGGTGGGGCAGTACAGAGGGGAGTTGGGGCTGCGGGGTGGGGCAGTACAGAGGGGCGTTGGGGCTGCGGGGTGGGGCAGTACAGAGGGGCGTTGGGGCTGCGGGGTGGGGCAGTACAGAGGGGCGTTGGGGCTGCGGGGTGGGGCAGTACAGAGGGGCGTTGGGGCTGCGGGGTGGGGCAGTACAGAGGGGCGTTGGGGCTGCGGGGTGGGGCAGTACAGAGGGGCGTTGGGGCTGCGGGGTGGGGCAGTACAGAGGGGCGTTGGGGCTGCGGGGTGGGGCAGTACAGAGGGGCGTTGGGGCTGCGGGGTGGGGCAGTACAGAGGGGCGTTGGGGCTGCGGGGTGGGGCAGTACAGAGGGGCGTTGGGGCTGCGGGGTGGGGCAGTACAGAGGGGCGTTGGGGCTGCGGGGTGGGGCAGTACAGAGGGGCGTTGGGGCTGCGGGGTGGGGCAGTACAGAGGGGCGTTGGGGCTGCGGGGTGGGGCAGTACAGAGGGGCGTTGGGGCTGCGGGGGGGGGGCAGTACAGAGGGGCGTTGGGGCTGCGGGGGGGGGGCAGTACAGAGGGGCGTTGGGGCTGCGGGGGGGGGGGCAGTACAGAGGGGCGTTGGGGCTGCGGGGGGGGGGGGCCAGTACAGAGGGGAGTTGGGGCTGCGGGGGGGGGGGCAGTACAGAGGGGAGTTGGGGCTGCGGGGGGGGGGGGCAGTACAGAGGGGAGTTGGGGCTGCGGGGGGGGGGCAGTACAGAGGGGAGTTGGGGCTGCGGGGGGGGGCAGTACAGAGGGGAGTTGGGGCTGCGGGGGGGGGCCAGTACAGAGGGGAGTTGGGGCTGCGGGGGGGGGCCAGTACAGAGGGGAGTTGGGGCTGCGGGGGGGGGGGGGCCAGTACAGAGGGGAGTTGGGGCTGCGGGGGGGGGGGGGGGCCAGTACAGAGGGGAGTTGGGGCTGCGGGGGGGGGGGGGCCAGTACAGAGGGGAGTTGGGGCTGCGGGGGGGGGGGGGCCAGTACAGAGGGGAGTTGGGGCTGCGGGGGGGGGGGGGGGCCAGTACAGAGGGGAGTTGGGGCTGCGGGGGGGGGGGGGGGCCAGTACAGAGGGGAGTTGGGGCTGCGGCGGGGGGCCAGTACAGAGGGGAGTTGGGGCTGCGGGGGGGGGGGGGCCAGTACAGAGGGGAGTTGGGGCTGCGGGGGGGGGGGGGCCAGTACAGAGGAGTTGGGGCTGCGGGGGGGGGGGGGAGGATGGGGGGGGGAGTTGGGGCTGCAGGGGAGTTGGAGCTGATGAGGGAAGAAACAAAATGCTCATTACCTGTAATCCCTCAGAATACTACATTGTAATCCCTATCACTGTGAAGAATTGGTATCTGACCATTATTTGGTGACTACAATACTTAGAGGTATTCTAGATCTGAAACATTTGTGTATTTTTATGACTGTCAGTGGCTAGTGCTTCAATAAGAGGAACGACCATAGGAAGTGTCTCATTATGGGGCTGTCGCCAGCTGGTAACACAAAAGGGGGCATAGGTCGCCTTTTGCTTAGTTGGGCCTCTGTCACACGGGGAGCTAGGTGAGAAAAAAATCACATGCTTAAAAAATATGCGGCTATTAGAACCAATGGTTTCCTTTGGGAACATTCAGATGTTCTAATAGCTGTGTGATTTTTGCGCGCCTAGCTTCCCGTGTGAATGGGCCCTAAAAGCGGCTCTGGAGCATAGCAGCACAATATAAGAATAGTAGCACCTAGTTTATTCATACATTTTCAGATCGACTAACTAGGATAACATCGTATGCCCCCAAACCTGCCCTCCAGCGAAGACCTGCTGTATAGACATAAAAATAAGAAAAAAAACAAACCGCAACAGTCATCAGCTCTACACTGTAATGCAGCAGACCATCAAGCCCGGTCGATCCACCCCAGCATGCAGATTCAATTAACATGACTGACATTTTCACCTGCCAATACTAATAATCATCCATGCAGGTGGGCTGCTAGACACTCTTTGTTGTTTCAGGAACCTCCTGCTTCTGTCCGTTCCCAAGTTGTGAACTGCGCATGTCTTTCCATAGTGTCCATGACAGCAGAAGACTGTTGCCATGATGTACCAAGTCGTCCACTTCCCTTGTTACAAAGGGGATTGGCAGAGGAGGTTTACTTCCTGACACGTAATATGGATGTATTACAGGTGAAATTGCATCAGTGTTTGATCTGTTTTGCTTCTGTATTTGATTTTATTGATTTTATTTTCTACTGGGCAAATATGGGTCAGTTTTTTGCCAAATAGAAAATACCAATGAATACTAATATGGAGATGCAAATCTACATAGAAATAGAATACAAATGCACCTGTATTTTAATCGCTTTACATAGACTATAATGGATGTATTTTGCATTAAAAATGGACAAAAGTAGTGCATGCTGTGTTTTTAACCCCTCCGTGACCACCATATAGTGTTTTTACATCCTGCAGCTGCAGGACATGTATGGAGGGAGATGGCGCTGCCATCTCCCTCCATACATCGCGGCTATCAGCTGTTTCTTACAGCTGACACCCGCGGGTAACAGCCCCGACAAGCCGCGCGGCCGATCGCGGCTGTTTACCCTTTAAATGCTGCTGTCAATTCTTCACCCCATGATGAGATCCCAGGCAGCTGTGCAGGTGTCATGGCAGCCGAGGGCCTTCTGGGCAGTATGCCTATGAAGCCTTCCCTATGGAGTGGTCTAATAAACTGTCTGACAGATTGTAGTATGATGTAATGCTATAGCATTACATCATACTGCAGGAGCTATCAAAGCATAGCATGTTGTGGATCCCTAGCTAGAAGGACTACAAGAAAATGTAAAAATAAGAACAATAAAGTTTTACTAACTATTTAAAAAAAAGTGAAAAAAAACCACAACTTTTTGCAATATTTGGTATCACTGCGTCTGTAAGTCCAATCTATCAAAGGAATGTGTTATTTACCCTGCATGGTGAATGTCATCTGAAAAAAAAATAATAAACCACACCAGAAATGTACTTTTTCAGTCATCCTGTCTCCAAGAAAAAATGTAATAAAAGTGATCAAAAATTCGTATGTATTCAAAAACTACAGGACATACCGTACAAAATGAGCCCTCACACAACTATGTCGATGGAAAAATCAAAAACTTATTGTGCGCAGAAGACTGAAGAAGAAAATTTAAAAAAAATGAAATATCTTTAAAAAAAAATTCAGTAGTAGTACAGCAAAAAAAACAACTAAGTTTGGTATCATAATCGTACTGACCCATAGAATAAAGTTATCATGTCATTTTTGTTGGTTTGTGCGCCGGTTTTTCCATTTGTCTCCATGTAGATTTTTAAAGTTTTTCAGTATATTATATGGTACATTAAATAGTACCATTGAAAGATACAACTTGTCCTGCAATAAACAAGCCCTCATACAGTGACATCGATGGATAAATAAAGGAGTTAGTATGTTTTAAAAGGGGTAGGAAAAAACAAAAATGGGGGAAAAAAAACCCAAAAAAGGTCGGTCACAATGGGGTTAAAGGAGGAAAAAAGTAGCTGTTAAAAAAAATAACCTATAGCCAGGTAAATACTTTCATAGATGTTCATTAGCTCCACTGTACGGTCCTCAAACCATGGTCCAAAAAACACACTGGTGAGAAAACCACCTAAGGCTTCTGTGACATTAGAGGATTAGGCACGACTCGGGACCGCCATCTTCTCCTCGCAAGATGGTTGTCGTCACTCTAAGAAACTCGCTTGACAACCGGAACTATCTATCTAGCACCTGCCAGTTTTACTCCAACACCGCAATGGTTCCAAGCACTCCACACTTAACATAAATCAACGCCTAGCCTGGAACTTTAAAATATACTTGGCCCTCACTCACAGGCCTAGTATCACATTACACATCCTCCTAACCAAAGACCATTATGCACACTTGGGCTTCAGTACAGATGGCATCTCTTCTCTCACAGACCTAGAGGCAGAATCCTAAGGGTTCTAAGCTACCTGCTGTGAGACGCACCTCTTTTTTACAACAACTTTTCAGGTGCACCTTAATTGACATGCAGAGCACCCTTTCTCAGCCATACAGACTCACTGAGCATTCTAGTGGCCATTTCTGGTACTGGATTACCACATATACCCGCTCCTGATAAAGCCCGTAGGACTTGTCATCTTGCTCCTATATATTCTAACCTTTTCCAACTTAGGCTAGTGTCACATGGGCGCAAGTGCGTCTTACGTGTGCACTTGTGCTGTGTATTTGTGCAATGGGTATTGTGTATTTGCACGCAAGTGCATATTTTACTATATTTTTCCGTGCGCAAAAAAACACGGAGACCTACTTCCATTTATTGCAAGTGGCAATCAAGTTAGTTAAATAGTAGTAATTATTAAGACATTATAGCACCAGTGTTTCTGGTGGCACATCACACTCACAGTAGCTTGATTACCACAAAAGAACAACACAGCTTGACTCGTCCTACAGCAGTGACATCACAGGTCCTTCAGCCCACTGGATCACTGTGGTGGTGGTAGGTCAATGTGTTCTGTCAAGACTGCTGAGTTGTATAGGAAATTATAGTACCAGTGTTTCTGGTGGTGCAACGCGCCACACAGCTCTGTTACATGGTACATGCACACATACAGCTCTACTTCACCCCACACATAGCTTGGCTCCTCCCACAGCAGTGACATCACCACAGGTCTTTTAGCCCACCAGATCTCTGTGGTGGTGGTAGGTTGTTGCCTTCTGTCTGACTGCTGAGTTGTGTCTTCTGAGATAATAACGACTTAGTTGTATTCTCATTTTGTTATTTTTGTCCTCCCCTTCCAAGAGCCCTAACTGTGTTTGTTCTTTTGTCGGTCAGACTCTGTGTTTTATATATGTTTTAGGACTTTTGATGGCATCACAATGGGCGGAGCAATGACGTTACCAGGGGCTGAGCATCAGAAGCACTCACACACATACATTAAGACAAGTGGTCATTAGTAGTTTGATGTGCTATTTTGTGCGTATGTGTGGAAAAATGAGGCATGCTGCATGGTTTTTGTCGTGAACTAAATGCATATGCAAAGTATGTGCCCGTGAACGAACCCATTGAAATCAATGGGTTCCAATTACTGCGTATTGCACAAGACATTGCACAAATACGTTTGTGTGACACAGGCCTTAGTGCTGGACAAGTAGTAGTTGGAATGATAAAACCCCCTACCACCTAAAGCACTTGACGTCTTTACTAAGTAGTGCTTCACTTGGTGCTTCCACTTCAATGACTTGTACATCCTCTAGCATAGGCCACTAGTGCGCCAACAGAGGCTTTTCCATCAGACCTTCTCTTGTCACCTTCATGCGACTTGTCAGTTTAGGTTCACTTACTGTAAAAACATAATCTTGAAGACTTTTATCTTCCACAGTCTTCCTCTCAAATACGGCATCGCCATGTTGTACTGGAACAACTAATTCAACTTTGCCGTCATCGTCACTTGCATCTTCTAGGCTCTGCACCATAGTCATCTGAACAGTGCCTTTTAACTTTTCTGTTTTTCACCAGATTTTTGTTGCCCTCTTTTGCCGGCATTTTTGGGGAATGGGGAGGCTTGAAATCTAAGCCCTACGTCGAAAATAAGCTCTGGCTACATTAAAAAAAAAAAAAATACATTACCTAACAGGCACTGTCTGCTCCACCGCACTTCTTCAGCAGTTCTGAGGCACTTGTCTGTAGTCTTTAGCCAGTGCTTCCTGGTCAGTCATGGGGTTCAAAAATCCCACCTCCAGGAAGCGCTGGCTCTGATTTGGTTCATCGAGTGCTTCAGTGATTGGCTGAGCCATGGCGCTCGAGAACCAATCACAGCCATCACATTGAATGGCTGTGATTGGTTCATTGACTGCTGCAGTGATTGGCTGAGCCGCGGCACTCGAGAACCAATCAGACCAAGTGCTTCCTCAATGCTGGATTTTTCAACCCTCTCACCAGAAAGCGCTGGCTGAAGACTACAAATAAGTGTGCCAGAGCTTTGGAAGGAGAAGTATGCTGGAGTAGATGATGCCTGTTAAATAATGTATTTTATTGTTCTTTAATGCTGTTGGGGCTTATTTTAGGGACAAACAGTAGGACTTCCTACTGTAAAAGTTGCATCGCACGACATGAAAACAGCATTTTCTTACGAAGCAACAGAAAAAAAAGGCTCCATAGGGAAACATGGGCTGCAAAACATTGCAAGTCGCGGTTGTATAGAGCATGCCGTAATTATTTTTTTCCCCTCGTTATGTAGCAGCATTAGAGATGAGCGAGCACGCTCGGATAAGGCAGTTACTCGAGCGAGCATCGCTCTTATCGAGTAACTGCTTGCTGGTCCGAGCAGGCTTGGGGGGGGGGGGGGGAGTGAGAGAGATATCTTACTCCCGCAACCCCCACGAGCCTGCTAGGACCAGTGAGGAGTTACTCGAGAAGAGCGATGCTCGCTCGAGTAACTACTTTATCCGAGCGTGCTCGCTCATCTCTAAGCAGCATACAAAACCTCGCTAATGTGAAACAACCAATTGTAAAACATGGGCTTCACATACAAGTGTTTAGTAGCGCTGTCACATTTGCTCTATTTTCTCGCCCGTGTGACAGCAGCCTAAAAATCAGCTAAATTTAACACCTTGGCTATCCCTGAATGATGAATTTGGTGCCTCTTTAGACTCTCTTGTCTAACTTTGTGCAACCGATTGGTTGGCTTAGGTTGCCCCAAAACGTTGACACCATTTTGGAGTAAGTTGTCACAAGTCCATTTACTGTTAAGCCACTCACACTTGTTGGGCAAGGAGCAGTGGATTATTTTTGGTATATTTTTTTCATAAATATGTCTAGAACTTGATGCAACGAGATATGCACCAAAATTACCTTATTCGTTAGTGTCATGGTTGGTACAATTTTTTTTATTTTTTTTTTTATTTTTCTTTTAAAACCAGAAATGTGTGGTTTTTTTTTTAACCCCTTCTCGTACAATGTGTATGTACTGTGTATATGCATCTCCTAATATATTTTTACTTTTCTTCTTTTCCCCAACTAGGGGAGGTTTAGCCTTTTAGACAAACCTGTAAATGTTGTTTTGTCTGGGGGAACTCGAGTCCCTACCGATGCATTGCTCTATGAAGGAGAGGTACCCCTTTAGACATCACGGGTATTACTAGTTGATCAGGCAGCTCTGTAAATGGAGCTAGATAAGCTGCATATGTGTCTAGACACTAATATTAAAGGGTTTGTCCAAGATATTAAAATTTTTGGGTAAATTTAAAAACGTTCTAAAATAACGAAAGTGATTGGCTGCAGCTGTTCCGTGGGTATACTGGCACGTTATCACTGCAGCCATGGAGACAAAGTCCAGCGGGGAGAACCAGAGGTGCAGGGATCAAGCTTCAGCTTCTTCCGATATCCTGAACAATCCCCTCTCCTATATAAGACCCCTAGAACCAGCGATGATTTATAGTAATATCTCCAGGACCAGCCGCTTTAATTCTAATATTAGAAGGATCTATAGTAATGTTTGTGATTCATGATGTACATGCTGTAATATTCAATAAAATATACGCTTTTTAAAAATTATTTACAATTTCCCCTTTGAGGTATACAGCATGCCCTCAGGGAAAAAGTGTATATATATTGTACAGCAAAAGTATCAACGCGGAAGATTAAAAATCTGTTTAAGTGCTACAGGCCAAAACTGTCCCCAGGGATTGAGATCCTACTGATGGGAATATATTTATTATTCAGATAGCTTTGTTTTTCATGTAAATTATTTGAAGCTTCTATCAATGTGTTTTTTGGTTTTTTTTTTTAAGTTTTGCTTGCGGAGAAATCCTTCCTTGAGACATTCATTTAGTATTTCTGATAGTCTTATTGTGTACTAATATAGATCCATAGGATTGTGTTTTTCCGAGATCTGATGGGAAATGTGATGAAGACCTCCTGTCCACAGGCGATATTTCATTGAGTTATGCACGATGATAATCCGCACTCGGGTAACGCATGAAACGCTTTCCATAGGATAACTATGGACAGCGCAGTCTGATGTGCACGAGCGGAAATCCGCTGCAATTTTCTGCTCTCGGATAAAAAACACGGCCTGCCGCGATTTTCTGTGATGAACCCATCATGATTCGTTAATCGCGAAAAATTGTGGTGACTTTAGTGTTCTCCCGCGGCGGAAATCCGATACATTAAGGCTGGATTCACAGGGGGCGGATTTGCTGCGGAAATTCCGTGCGGAATTTCGTCGCGGCAAATCTGCATGCGGCCGCTAATCCTGGGATTAGCCAGCCATGTGGACGAGATTTCTCGCAGCATGTTCATTTTTTTTCTTTTTTTTTTCTGCTGCGGCCGCGCTCTCCTCTATGGGAGTGCCGGCCGCAGCGGAAGAGCGAACGGCCGGGCCACTTCAGAACCGCCACGGGCTTTGAAGCAGCGGTTCTCCCAGCGGAAATCTCCCGGTTTTTCGCTGCGGCCAAACCGCGAGATTTCTGTTGGGAATACGCCCCGTGTGGACCCAGGCTTAAATGCAACACCCGTGGACAGGCAGCCTAAGAGGGCAATTAAAAGACTGACCAGGCAAGCCCCCAGCAATAAGCCTTGTAATTGATAGTTTGTTATACACTGTGTGTTCGTTTTTGTTATTTATAGTGTTTTGTACTAATTGTTGTTTTTGCTGTGTTATGATAAACACATTCTCTCTCTGTTTTGAGGAGTTGTCCCTTCTGTTCATTTACAAATAAGGTTGCATGTAATGTATAGCAGAGCGTTCTATAGATATGAGACTGGGAGCTGTACTGTGTATGTTGCCATATGTTTACATCTGCAGTAAAATACTACATTATGAAGGATTAGATTTCTTAAAGAATTATATATTATTTATGATTCCTAAATGAATTGAGAAGTTGCCATTTTTTCTCTCTGCCTTTGTGTGCTGCGGATATTTTCCTTTTGCTGTGAGCATCTGTCAATGCAGAATTTTTGTCTCTTCAGGTTCATGTGAAAATGGCGGATGAAGCGGTCTGTGTTGGCCCCGCTCCCACTAGCAAAAGCTACCTCAACATGGATGCCATCATGGAAGCCATTAGAAAAACCGGGGCCCAAGCTGTGAGTCTGAATGGCTCTATCTGCTGCAGCTGTTACAGATATACAAGGCAGAATAGCCAGAATTTGTATTAAAAAAAAAAAAAATCGCAGAAAGGAACTGAATATTCTATTCTTGTTTGGTTCATGTCACATGAGTTAAATGTGGCCGAAATCTCTACTGGAAATCAAAGGCTTTTGAAGCATCTGGCAAGGCTGGTGGCAGTTCCTGCAGGTGGCTGCTGGATTCAGAAATCACACCAGGGAGCAGCTTCAGTTCATTCCCAAATATGCTGGGGGGAAAAATCCCAATTAGCTTTAACCCTTTCCATGTCCCTGGGTTGTTTATTTTTCTCCTTTTGCGGAGTGCTAACAATGCATAAATAAGGATTAATAATTTAATTCCTTGTCGCAGTCTATGCCTTTTACCACGCAATAAAATAATTAGTGAAATCCGTATATTAAAAAAAAGTATAAAAAAGTTGTAATCTTTATATGCATTTTATTTCCCTGATAGATTAAAAAATCCCAAATATTTAGTTGTATCATAGGCAAAGATTTTATAAGAATCTAATAATTTTTAGTAATTTTTTTTTTTTTAGAAGAGATATATATATTTTTATATATTTTTTTTTTAAATTCAGATGTGATCTGCAAGCCTAAAATCGGTTTGGCTATGGTGGGGTTAAGAATTGACTGTAAGCCTTGACCAAGTGCCTATTATTATAACACCCTCTGTTTTTATTTTCCAGGTCCACCCAGGATATGGGTTTCTTTCTGAAAACAAAGAATTTGCCCGCCGTCTGGTAAGTCGAGCGGTATTGTGATGTCTAATGAATCTGTAGGACAAGCGGCAGAATAGCCTGGTGTAGTGGCTGCATTCAGCAGTGAAAGGTGTCTGATTATGGCCATAGCTAAAAGCAGTGCTGTTAAGGCCCATTTATAGCTTAACCTGCCCTTATTACTGTACATTGTTCTATTACTACCATGAAAGGTGAAATAGTTATAATACTAGGGTTTATTCAGTGTGCTGTCTATTATTCTACTAACTTAGTATATGCCTTAATGCTTTAGAATACTTCTGTTGTATTTCAGCATACGTATATATAATTTTTTTTTAAATGTGCTTTTCATTTAATTTTTGAGCTTTTTTTTTTTCTTTTAGATCTTTGTCTTTCATCCTACATATCTTTATTTCCTGCACTTTTTTATGCGTC
Organism: Eleutherodactylus coqui; assembly: GCF_035609145.1. NCBI lineage: Eukaryota > Metazoa > Chordata > Amphibia > Anura > Eleutherodactylidae > Eleutherodactylus > Eleutherodactylus coqui. The sequence goes on from NC_089837.1 coordinate 398,536,775, forward strand.
TGTCTGTAGCATGAATCTTGATACTATGTACCCAGCAGACTAGTACAGTCTTGTACTAGATGTGATCCTCCTCTCGCTCACATAACTGACAAGTTACTTGACACAGCGTACAATTGCATTAATATATGTGATGCCGCATTCAAAATTACATATTTGTTTCAAGAGGCAGGGGCACTAATGGTTTTTGACAAGATTTCTTAAGTGGTTCTTGATCTGAGAACTACATATGGGAAATTATCCAAAATAATATCTGCTTTGTAGGTTAACAGCCTATTACACTTGTGTAAACGGAGACATTGGGGGGTAAAACGACTGATCCCTAGGTCACTCATGGTCACTGACATAGAAAGAAGACGAACCAGAATGTGTCTGTCTTCCAAATGGCTTGAAGCTATTCATTTAGTGTTTTTGCTGAATATATTGTTTTCTAGCTTTTTTTGTATTTTCAAGTGGCGATTTTTCAAAATGTGTTAAATATCTGCAATTGCCGGTACATCTTCCAAGACTTGTCGGAGGGTAAAGATTTTCTTCGGAATGGCTTTTGGTAGTTTCCAGAAGCTGTTAGTAAACTGAGCATATGATGTGAGTCCTTTTAATGTATTGTTTGGAAAATAAATAGAAATATTAATAATGAAATGTATTTTTAAGTGGTCTGTATGCAGAATAATGGATATATATGAATATTGTAGAATTCCCATAAAAATCTATAAGGAAAATGTATGGCACAAATGTAACTTCTCATGTCTGACAGGTTTGCATCTACGGCAATATACTACTTCTTCTAGATCGTATGGTGGATTGATCCAAATGTACAGGTGGATGTTTGCAATGGTTTTTATTTTTTTGCTTCATTTGAAGGAAGAAAATGGATGTTCTGATAGGGTACAGGCCGTACTCCAGCACGGACGTCTGTTTCAATGGAATCGCCCTTTATGCAGCGAAATTAAGATTTGTTAGAAATTGATAAAAATATTTCATACCTGCATCCCATGCTATTCTCAAGAAATTTGTATGAGTGTTATATAGGTTATATAGGTGCGCCATATGCCAGTGGTTTTTCAGCAGCCTCCAGTTTTTCACTTTCAGTTCATTGGTAAATCTCCACCTTTTTGTACACAGGGTTTTTTTTTCGAGTGAGTTGTGCATTTATTTGCAAGTGAAAATACACTTGGTTTATTAAGGTTTCATTCCTACATTAACACTAGATAGCAATATTGAAACATGTAAAGCAGTGATACGTGACAAATAGGGCTCCTAATATTGAAGGTACTATTATTCATATTTGCACCAGAAGCTCTATTTCTGCATGCAGGGGTGGTAGATTGGAATCTGACACCACCTGGTATAATTCAGTGGTATCTATGATATGACAGATCTGGTAATGCATTGTGGGATTGGTTGTAAACAGGAATGACACTGCAGTTATGAATATAACGTTGGCTATACTTGCTACTACATAATCTTTTTTTTCATTAGGTAAAGCCAAAAGTATTTGGAAGTCCTTAAAAGAGCACTAGACATAGAAAATGCACATTACCATTGAAAACTCTTGCTATTCATCCCTTAATCTTTTCCTTTAGGCCCAGAACACATGGGAGTATTTGCACTGCGGTATCCGGAGCTCCGGATCCCGCAGCAAATACAGCCTGTAGTACATGCATTGAAAAATTCATTTCCATGCCCACGAGCGGAAATCAACTGCAATATTCCACTCGCTGGGTGGAAATCGCAGCATGTCCTATTCTGTCATCACCGGCCCGACTGCTCTGCACTGTGCGTGAAAGCAGAGAGAAGATGCCGGACAGGTAAGCTGGGGTCACTGCAGGGGCACGGGGTCACGTCCTGCTGCGAGGACCTCGCAGGTCGGAATCCAACCTGGCAGTCTACATTCGACCTTACCTTGATCCCACTTTGTCTCATAATACACTAAAAACTGATTTATATAATTGCTTTGTCTGCAATTTGACAAAAAAATATATTAAGGCCACATGCACATGGGTGGATCGGATTCTGCATATGGGAACCCGCAGTGGAATCCGACCCTGTTCCCAGCCGGCATGGGCGCGTACTTGTATTTTCTTCTTTTCTGTACTGCAGATGGTCCGCACAGCTCGCCATCTGATATGCCCAGTACAGATTTTTTTATTTAAAACTCCTGCTTTTCCCATGGAATCTGCAGCCCAATGTCCATTGCAGACGGGCCGCGGGTTGTACGGCTTCCATTGACTTCAATGAAAGCCAGCCATGCGGAATCCCCAGAAAAATGGAGCATGCAGCGATTTTTTTATTTGATTTATTTATTTATTTTTCCATCTGCGATCGGAGACTTAAACACGCTATTTGCTGTGGAATTTAGAGGAGGTCACCCGCTCCAGCATTCCACAATACAAATCCGCCAAGTGCATTTACCCTAAATTATACCCGAACTTTGATTTTTCAGAATAAGCTGCCATTTGCACACTATTTCTGGCATTTACAGGACTTGTCTTTTTCCCTATTTTTTATTCCCCCCTCTGTAGGCTGTGTATCTAATTTTTGTCTCTACTTTTCAGTTTTCTCTAAGTTGGTGGGTGAGACTAGCTGGTATGTCTTCTGAACACTGCACATGTTGAGAACTCGCATAAATAGCAACATCAGTGCCGAAGGGAATTTAGTGGCCCTCCATCTGTTGCAGCTTCCTTGTCCCGCTCTCCTTAGCATAGACTTCTATGATACAACATCCACCGCCACTTGCTTGCAACTTCTCTTACTAGAGAATGACTTAACTTTAAAGGGGCTATGCCAAGATGGCATCCTCTTTTCATATGCCCTAATATCATAAAGCAGGATACTCTATCTCAGAAAGAAGAGCTACTGCAGAATAAATGTCAGGCTGGCCATGGATCACCATGGCAAAATCAGCTGTTTGCTGCGGCTGCCGAGAGCGGAAATGCCACCACTTTCTGAAATCTGTTGTGCATCTTGGCACAACCACTTGAACAAGTAGTGGACAGGAAGTCTGAAGGAAGACAGATCTCTCTTGGCCCGCACTTTGGGGTGATTTTTTTTTTTCAGCAGAAAGTCATTTTGGGTAAATTAAAAGGAATTTGCCCCTTCTCTTGTTATCACATTGACTATCCTAACGGCACACGTCTCAGAAGTGAGATGACCATTTAAGCTCCACTCTTTGCTAAATTAGTAGATGTATAGCCAAAAATGAACCGCATTGGCAGAAGATTAACCAATGTATTCTTTGTAGGATTTGTACGAGACTGTTTCAGGACTATGCAGAATATCCTACCCACACAGTTTGTCAGTTTGCAACATTACATTCTGTTTTAACTTGATCATTCATTTTTAGGTTTAGTGCTCATTTTAACGTTGTGTGTTTTCAATCTCTCCATTACTCTGCTCTTAAAATTATACATAAAGCCACGCAAGTCCTATAGTTCAACATTACCATGGCACTATTTAAAGGATACCAACTTGCCACAGATCAGTTAGCAAGTTTGTGCCCCGTATGTGAACTGTATGAGCTGCTGTTATCAAGTGAACATTTCAGAAGCAACTGCAGAGTGGTTGTCCACACAAATTCACGTAATAGGATTACATATCTCATCTACCACTGGTTGCATCAATCAGTTGTAAACTGGCTTTTAGCAGTTCAAAACCCCATAGCCATGTTCCAAGGTCTAGTGGGAAGCCTGCTTAGAAGAATGGAGGAGGTTTCTAACTGCTTTCATGACTTTTAATAATATATATAAACTTTGATCAGACAGACAACCCATTGGATCATGTACATCAAGTAGAACAAGAACCGGGCATTCTGGAGGAAGAAGTCACATGGGCCATGAAACAACTACCACACAGGAAAGCTCTGAGCATTGATCACATACTTGGCGAACTACTCAAACCAGTGTCAGTCAAGATCTTAACCAATCTATGTCAAAAGATCTGGAACTCCAGAGTGTGGACCAAAGACTGGATAAGATCTGTCTTTGTCATGCTTCCAAAAAAAGGGGATGCTCAAGAATGTTCCAGTTACTGCACCATCACCCTCCTACCTCACGCAAGCAAAATTCTTTTGAAGATTGTACAAAAACGCATTCTGACAATTGTTGAACGGGAACTGACTGACGTTCAAGCTGGCTTCCACAAAGATCGCGGCACCAGAGACCAAATCGTGAATCTGCGCTGGATCATGAAGGAGACCCGAGAGTTTCAAAAGAATGTGTACATGTGTTTCATCGACTACAGCAAGGCATTTGATTGTGTCGAACGCAACAAGTTTTGGAAGTGTCTGAAGCAAATGGGCGTCCCAGAACATTTTGAACAGCTTATAAGGTCGCTTTACAACACCCAGGAAGCAACAGTCAGGACCACTTATGGAAACACGGATTGGTTCGGAATCGAGAAAGGTGTATGGCGAGGCTGCATTCTTTTCAATCTGTATGCAGAAACAATCCTGAGGCGATGCAATTTGGATGAATCAGAAATTGGAGTCGAAATCAGCGGCAGAATTGTCAACAACCTCCGATATGCAGATGACCCCACCCTGCTTGCAGAAAGTGAAAGGGAGCTGGAATACCTTATCCAATGAATGCAAAAGGAAAGCAAATACATGGGACTGTACCCCAACAGCAAGAAAACGAAAGTCATGACCACGGTAGAAAATGGTACAGGGAACATAAAAACAAACAACTAAGAAGTCGAGACGGTCCAAGATTGCATCTTCCTTGGATCCAAAATCGATTCCAACAGACAATCTGGACCTGAGATCAAGAGATGGATTACTTTTGGTAGAAATGCAATGCAAGGAATGGAAAAGATCTGGAAAAGCAAGGATATTAGCATTGCAACAAAAACCAGACTGATCAATGAAATCGTCTTTCCCATAACGACTTACTGATGCTTGGCAAAGTCAGTGGAAAGAGAAGATCAGGACGACAAAGAACAAGATGGCTGGATACAATCAAGGCCACCACGAACATGTGAATCGCCAACTGAAAGAAACGGTGAAAGATAGGAATGCATGGAGAACCTTGGTCCATAGAGTGACTGAAGGTTGGATGCGACTGAACGGGTAATCCTCATCAATGCCCATGATGTTGGAGTGAGAAGCTTTACAAGCTTTATGGATGTTATACATATTCACATATTTGCATTTAGTGTATGCTGGTGCTGTATTGAATTGTAAAAGGGTGGTGTTTTTTCATTTTCTTTGTTAGTTGTGTTTTTTTTAACAATTTTTTTATTGATAGTTGTTTTTTTTTTACCCTCATGAATGTAGAGTTGTACTCCATACGTGAATGTGCTTTACTTCCTGCCAAGTTTCCCCTACTCAAATAGACTAAACCAACTATAATCTCACCTTGCTTTCCTGCACGCAGGTCTGATCAGTCAACATTTGATGATGCAGTTATTTAACCTATTTTTTTTTAGCTTTGTTAAAATATAAATACCAAATAGTGGCTAAAGTGTAAAAATATTGGAAATGACACAATTTTTGTAGTACCCATCTAGATTCTGATCAGTGCAGGTGCAACATGTCTGGTTTGAAAGAAGATGTGGTAAAGTAAATGTCCCAAATTGAGAGTAATAATGAGCCAAAAGCTTAGCGTTGCCTTCAATTAATACATGGTGGGCTCAGTTTGCATTTAATCCTACTTGGGTGAGCAAGTGATTATCTGTTTTGTTCTTTATACTCTTAATAAATCAAGGAAAATTGCTTGGGTTCTGTAGGGAATGAAATGTCATTATATACTGTATATCTCGCCCATTCTAGCTTTTATCCTTCTTACTTTTTTAGCCATTACGTTAGAAAGTAATTTCTAATGTAAAATGCAGGACGTGTTATTTAAATGTAACCCCCTCTTTCTGCAGGCCTACCAATTGTCTTCCTTACCAGTCCTGTTAGCAGCTAGAAGGGAGGAGGATGATTGTAGGTTTAGAGAAATATCTAGTCCCTTGCTTAGTTGTGTGAATTTGTGGTGGATGCAACTGGTGGGAATTTAAATGGCAACTTTGATTTTAAAGTGATAAGTATTTCTATATAAATAGGGTTTCAAGACCTAATTATTGATTGAGTTCACATATATCACAATGCACTATAGAGCGTTTTAATTATTTCAGAAAACTGATGGCGTAGTGATCTTTTTTTACCAATATTTTTTACCATATACTTAAAGGGGTTGTCCAAGATAATTTTTACACTAAAAATTAGTAACCAACCCTTCCCCAGCTGAAAATGACAAGCAAGCCTACATTTGTCTCTATCAGCTTCCCCCTTAAGTTCCATGCTGCACCGAACGTCACAGGCTACTGCAGCCAATTATAGAGCTAAGTGATCAAGTGCTGAGGTCTGCGATTGGCTGCAGCAGTCTGTGACATCTTGTAATAGAGGAGACCCGGAGCTGTTGATGAGGGACTTTTGGGAGATCCAAGAGACGTGTTGGCTTGTTTATTTTCTGACATGAAGAAGTTTTTTTTTTGTTTTTTTTTTCTAACATAAAAATAGGTCCGGGCAACCTTTTTAATTGCACATTTAAAGTACATGGGTGTGCATAAAGTTCTCCAGCACTAGAGAACTTGAGTGAAATCAAGAAGATATATTTCAGAGAGTAGCATGCAGGAGTAACTGTGTCAAGGTCTTTATAATTGAAAAGGTTTAGACCTGTGAGGAGCAGTGACCATAGAAGAAAGCTGTAGAATGTTTGTGTTGGTTTGAGTCACACTGCTAATGTGCTTTTTAGGCCCAATGCACACGGGCATATTTGCATTGGGAATCGGGAACAGGCATCCGCCTCCAGGTTCTGCAGCAAATACTGCCCATAAACATGCTATGGAAAATCATCTGTGATTGCCATTGGATTATGGCGATCATGCCTCTGGTGATATCCAGCCTCCTGGCTACCTTCCATAGCCATGAGCTAGAAGATTTTGAATCTCTCGGGCCTTCTGCACGTGGGCTTGACGTCATACTTCTAGTGTGCATGTGCAGAAGGTGGCGTTGGGTCCTTTCTGGACTAAATTGCAGCGGGACATCGCGGAGGACGAGGGTGAGTTAACTCGGCTGCGCTCGTGGATCCGATCCATGAAGGCAGCTGAAACTTTAACTTTTTTAACTCTTTATTTACATTTATGCAATAGCATTACCGGAGGGGGTGGTGGGGCTTCCTGCAGCTCCCCATGACAGCTCCAGGTTGTCAGCTACCTCCTGGAACCGACAGCATGGAGCTGTCACGTCCTCCGGCCACAGGGCTTTAATCCGCAGAGGAAGCTTGTTTTTACGTCCCTAGGGATTAAAGCGCGGTGGTCACTAAGGGGTTAAATCTGTTTTCACCCCTTGACATGGATAGGTGACTGAGGAGTGTTTTAAGTGGGTGTTTACCCGCTTGTATCCTGCTGATAGTTGTGTTTCCTATGTTTAATTTTATGCTGCATGAAAATAAGATATTCCTGATTTTAGGTCACTTCTCTGGTGCCGGAGAGCTCTGCATTTTTTTTTCGTGCCATGATACAGGTGTGTCGCATGAAAGATAGACTATAAGGCCTCCCTCATACAGGGCGTTTGCAGAAACGTAGCGTTTTGCAACGCTGCGTTTGCTGCAGATTCCGCCCCGTTTCAGCAGCGCTGGCATACTTTATGCCAGCGTTTTGGCTGCGTTTTCAGCTCGGCTGAAAACGCAGCCAAGAATGCTGAAAAGAAGAAAAAAAAGCAATACTCGCCTAGCCGCTGCAGTCCGGGTCGCGACCGCTGGTCTCTGCAGCTGATCTGGGTTTCCTCAGCACTCCCAAGTCTATTGCCGGAGGCCAGGTTTGAGAACCCCGGCTCCGGCAATAGAGTGCTGTGATTGGTTGTCGGCGCTTGCTCGATGCCCAATCACAGCCCTTCATTGACTGTCTCAGCCAATCAGCGCCGGCAAGCTGAGACAGTCAAGTACATTAGTACTTGTAATCCATCATACAACTAGGGGTCTGACTCACATGAGCGTATATGTAAAATGCTGCGTGTACAACAGTGTCTTACCACTGTGTAAGTTGGTGGAGTGCAGGCAGATTGCTGTGTAGGGCAGCGATTTTTGCACTGCGCATGACCTCATCTCACGCACGCTGTTATGCATAGTATGACGTGTCTTTTTCTTTTTTTTTTTAATTGGCCATGTACAGGTTTTATTACGCACCTATAGAGAACAATAGGGCTCTATTGCGCATAATACGTGGTAAAACAAAATATACTGGGTTCTTTTTTACGTGCGTATTATACAAAATAAGAAGACCCTAGTGTGAGGGGGGTCAATGAAAATCAGTGTACTTGACATGACATGTACTTGACATTACGCCTGTGTGAGCCTGCCCTAACACTCTAGGGGTTATGGGGGATATGTGTATTGTATCACAGCACCAGTGGTTGTTGCTATAATTGTGTGTTTTCAAGTGGTTTTAGCCTATATGTGGTTTTCTCATTTTCAGGCACAGTAGCACAATGTACAAGAGCCCGGCTGTAAGTTACAGCCGGGCTACCATTGTAACAGCTGGCATCGGAGATCACTCCAATCCTGTCCATTTAACCCTCTAGATGCCACAATAGCTGCCATGGCATCTAGGTGGTTTGACAGGAGGAAAGGGGCTCCATCTCTCTCCTTCAGTTCTCCACAAATGCACTTTTGACGTGCTCATGCATTGCCAGAGCAACCACAGGCCTGACAAGGGGCTCCAGACCGAATGTGGCTGAATGTCTATAGGGTTATACCTTTCGGTGCAGCCTAATACATGGGCTGTACAGCTGTAAGGCAATGGGAATAATACTTCCGTATACAGAGTATAGCAAAGCATTATAAAAGTTATCAAATGATCGAATAGTGATGTTCCCTTGTGAGGCTAAAACAGTCAGATGTTACTAAAGTTGATTTAATAAAAAAAGGTTTTAGCAATGTAATTTTTTTAAGTTTTTTTTTTTTTTGTAAAAAAAGTAACAATACTCAAATATGTACGTGTGTATATAATAGTATCGCTGCCATTGTCACTACTATTGAAGAGCAGACTTTTTTAGGTATTTATTTTTAACCCATGTCTCCTCAAATGATAAATGTTAATTTCAACGTTCCATACGCCTCAAAATTGTATTGATGAAAACTACATCTGCAAAAACCATGAGGCATTTTATTGTACAAAGCAGCACAACCTGCTTGCACATTCAGTATTGCTGTATTCATACTGACCAGTCTGTTCCCTTTCCAAAAATGTTAATGACGACGAGATGGTATAAAACACCAGAGCGGCTGGCGAAAATCTTCCCGCAGCACTCGGATACCTGCTGGAGATGTCTCACGGAGAGGGGCACATATATACACATCTGGTGGTCGTGCTCGATGATCGGTTCCCTCTGGCGGGACATGGGAGCCTTATATTCCTGGATCAGCGGGAAAACTGTCCAGCTGACACCAGAAATGGCGCTATTGTCAATGTTTCAGGGATCACTGGTAGGGGCCAAGAGATCACTGTTGAGGTTCTTTATATTGGCGACTAGACAAGTGATCCCACTAAAGTGGAAGGTACCGCTGACCCCCACCAGGTTGATGTGGATAGAAAAATTAGATGAGATCGGATATATGGAGGAACTATGTGCAAGAGACGAAATGCGTTTCAAGAAACACCTAACGATCTGGTATACCTGGTCCTCGCAACGAGAAACGGTTGAGATCTCCAATTGGGTCACGAGTGGATCAATTCCCGCCCCCAGGATCCAACCACCTCAGGACGACTAGAGGCATATAAAACAGATTTGAAGGGAAAGGAACACCAGGTCAGTCTATTCCCCCCCACACACACACACACTTACCCCCCTCATACTATTCTTCTAACTTTACATTCTTCTTTCTCTTTTCCCCACTCTAGACTCTGCTAGAGTTATATTTGACAATCGTACCAACTATTATATTAAGTTGACAATACTAAATGGTTTATAAAATACTTTAATGTATAATGTTCCCGATTACAACTAAGAACCAGACAGGAGGTAGTTAATAATAGTTTACTGTTAACAACATAAAATTGTTTGATGATGCAACATGGTCAGAACTACTGGCCCCTGATGATCCATGTTTTATTTCTGTTAAAGATGAAAATTGAATAAAAACATTTTGAACCACAAAAATGTTAATGAAAGTTACGTTTTATATATACTTCAAAATGATCCAGTTTAAAAAATAAAAAGGGGTAAATATCCGCATTTGGTTACATTAAAGGAAAAATAAAGTTTTTGCTCTCTGAACTTATTGACGTAAAGCCCGTTCTTTTTCCATGAAACTTGCGATTTCCCAAAAATGGTAAAATATTATTTAAAAAAAAACAAACAAATTTAGGCCGCCTGCAGATAGCCGGGTCGAATCCTGCTACGAGAATTCTCACAGCGGGACCCGACTCGAAGCCTCTGCAGGGACCAGCGCGGCACTCGCCTACCCCACGGCTCCAGCTCTTTGATGTGTGCTGGCTGCTGGCCAGCCGGCGCATGCGCAGAGCGGAGCAAGCAGTCGGGGAGTGACATTTCTGTGTGGGGCTCTGTGAGCCCCGCACAGAAATAGGGCATGCCGCGATTTGTTGCATCACAGAAGGGGAAATCAAGAATTAAAAACAATCACAGAAAATGGCCGTTACTTACTGACTGAGGAGTGCATATAGATGCATTCTCCTCTCACCATGCAGGTAGCTGACTACCAAATGGAGGAGCCAATAACACCTGTGAGGGCACCGATAAAACACGGCCTCACACTGCCTCCTGATAATGAGGGGGCTGGATGCTTGGTGTACACTCCCACACATAGTGGATACAGGGTGCCAGACCATTCTGATATATGTAGTTCACCATGCAGACCAGCAACCTATTAATGACGCCATAATTCGGCGGGTTGCCCTGCATTTCCATCAGTGAACCACATTGGTACTGCCACCCTGGGCTCCCCCTGGAGTCTTAATGCCACACTGCATGTGAATGATACATAATAAATGCAAGGCATTGGTTGGATGTTGGCCAAGATACATGAGCCCACTAACCACTTCACGGTTCCTTGCGTTGTAGTGGGTCCCTACACTAATATAAATGAATCACGGAAGGGGAAATCAAGAATTAAAAACAATCACAGAAAATGGCCGTTACTTACTGACTGAGGAGTGCATATAGATGCATCCTCCTCTCACCATGCAGGTATTTGCCGCGATTTGTTTTCTGCGTGCGATTTCGCGTGGACAAACAGCGGCCGTCTGCCTAGGATTGCGTTTTCTAACGCAATCCTATGATGGCTTCCACGGGCGGAAATTCTGCGGGAAATCCCGCCGCAGAATTTCCGCCCGTGTGCACGGGAGCCTTAGTATCTCTAGATCTATAAAATGTAAACCTTAGTTATGTTGCATGGTAAATGCGATGGTTTAAACTCAATTGCAGAGTTCCTGTTCACCCCCCCCCATTCCCCTCCCAAAAGTGAATGTCAATAAGCTATGTGCACCCCAAAACTTTAATAATACAACTCATCCCGCACACAATAAGTGTTTAGACAGCTACCTCAATGACAAAATAAAGTTATGGTTTTGCCAAATGTAGCGACACAAATATTAAATTCCTGCAGTCCTTAATGCCCAAATAGCCTTGGTACTTGGAGGGTTAAAGGAGTTGTATCGAGATGCAGAGCTATTCCCTACCCACAGGACGGGAAGTATGTGCATGTTTGACCGCGCTCCATTCATTTCAGTGACTGCATTGGAAATTGATGAGTACGAGCGCTTGGCAGTGCTGTCGCTGAGAAGAATGAAGCTACAAGTGCGCATGCTTGTCCTCTGCTCCAATCATGTGGAGACTCCCATTCTCGGGAACAGGAGAGGTAGGACCTCCACCGATCATAAAATTCTCCCCTTCTCTGAGGTTTGGGGCTACCTTTATGTCTTGGTACAACTCCTTTCAGTGGATTATATAGAAGAGCATAGTTTCTATGTTTATTATGACAGCTTCCACTAAACATTGAAAACACACATACCTTATATGTGAAATAATTTAATATAGCTTTAGTGTTTTTGTTCTTTGACAGTTATAAATATTTATTGCATTGTGGGGCTCCACTAAAATGGCAATGTTAATATATTATGTCATATTATGTGGACTTTTCCAGGTCACAGGTTTGATGTTTGCATCTGTGGGCTAATAAAATATGAATACAATCAATCATGACCATGGGGGTTGTCCAGTGGGATATTGCAGGGCTGTGCTTTGATGCTTTTTCTTGTTGCTAGATAAGGAGTCAAGAAGTATAATCTGTATTGATTTAAGATTTCATATTGGTAGCAAATGTGAAGCTTGAATGCTTTTTTTTTTAATGTATATAACATTTTTCAACAAAAAAGGGAAGGAGGAGCTGGAAGTGTTTTGTACTTTTAAGCATGCTGAGTGGATATAAAAAATATTTCTGCAAATATCGATATTTTACTGTGCAGTGACTGCAGTCCTTCTATCAGGTCATTGATAAATATATTGAACAGAATGGGGCCTACTACTGAACCCTGTGGCACCCCACTAGCAACGGTGGCCCAATCGGGGTACGAACCATTTATTACCAGCCTTTGCCTTATATCTCTGAGCCAATTCTTTACCCAGCTCCCAAACCAATCTGTCTCATTTTATTTATTAACCTATTATGCGGCACGGTGTCAAATGCTTTAGAAAATTCTAGATATACAAGATTAATAGACTCTCCCAGGTCCAGCCTAGAACTTACTTCATTGTAGAAGCTGATCAAGTTGCTTTGACATGATCATCCCCTAATGAACCCATGCTGGTGAGGAGTCAACTATTGTTTTTCTTGAGGTATTCCAGGATGGCATCTCTCAGAAACCTATCAAATATTTTATTGATTATTAAAGTCAGACTTACCGGCCTGTAGGTACCAGGCTTTCTTCTTGACCCCTTTTTGTATATTGTAACCACATTGGCAATGCACCAATCCAGTGGTATCATGCCTAAATATATATTCTAAATATAAGAAATCGCAGCCTGTCTATCACATCACTTAGTTCCCTTAGGACCCTTAAGTGTACTTCATCTGGGCCTGGCGATTTTTTTGTTGATTTTAATCTTTTTTTTAGCTGTTTCTGCACTTCTTCCTGTGTTAGGCAGGTGATAGTGGGGGGTTCATTTTGTCAACTTGCATCTCTTGTGACATTTCATTTTCTCTTGTGACTATACGAGTACTTGAGAAAAAACTATTAAATAGATTCACCTCCACCCCATCATCTTCTATGGTTTTCCCTGCAATTTGTTAAAGGGCTAATTCTTTCAGTGCAGATTCTTTTACCATTGTATGTAATTGAAAAATAGTTTAGGGTTATTTTTGCTCTCTTTGGCAATAAGTCTTTCTGCCTCCTCTTTGGCAGGTTTTAGATTTTCCTTACATATTTTAGATTTTTTCCCTGTATGTTTTTAGTGCTTCTTCACTGCCTTCTTGTTTTAATAATTTAAACCCTTTTTTTTTTTTTTTTTTTTTTTTTTTACTTATTGCTCCCTTACAGTCTTGTTGAGCCACATCGATTTCCGTCTATTTGTAGTAGTTTTATTTTGAAAGGGTATCAACTGCTCATATGAGGCATTTAGGATGTTTTTAAACTTCTCCTATCTGTTGCCTGTACTGTTATTTTTGTGGACATTTGTCTCATTTAATGTTGCTGAGAATGATTCGGAGCTGATCAAAGTTAGCTTTAATACAGTTGTTTTTTTTGTCACTTCCTATTGAATGATTAATGGACATTGATTATATTGTGACTATTTCCCAAGTGTCCCTCAAGCTGCACCCCTATGATTCTGTCTGGTCTGTTGCTTGTTAATAAGTCTAGAAAGCTGCTCCCTCTAGTTAACTACCTTACCTAACTTGTAAGGGAGCAATCTTTAATTGTTCTCAAGAACTTATCACCCTTGTGATATTCGCAGGTTTCAGCTTCCCATATTATATCCGGATATTTAAAATTTCCCGTAAAAATTACTTTATTGCGTTTTGACATCTCTTTTATTTGTCTTAAGTCTTCAGTTTCTTCTGTTATTTTTGGTGGCCTATAGAAAACTCCTATCAGGATTTTATCAGTCTTTCCTTCCCTGTATTTCTACCCATAGAGATTCCACGTGTTCATCTCCTACAGCTATATCTTCTCGTAGCCTTAGCATTAAGTAAGACTTAACGTACAGCCGACCCCCCCTCCCCCCTTTCCCTTTTTGGTTCCCATGGTCTGTTCTGAAGAGATTGTAACCCTGTAAGTTCACTTCCAAATCACACTTTTTTTTCATCAAGCAATGTTTCCGTTATTCCTATTATATCATAGTTTTCCTCAGACATTTTCGCTTCAAGCTCACTGACTTTACTGACCAGTTTTCTTGCATTTGTAGCCATACAACTTATACAGTTGTGGTTGTTTGTATTTATTATGCTACTTACAGTCCTACTTGCTGCTCTGTCAGTTCTATTTGTGCTAACCCCTCCCCCTGCTTGACCCCCCCCCCCCTCCATTTCCATTCCTTAATCCCAGAACTCTGTCTACACAGTCTTCCCTCCTATCTCTCTCTGGTTGCCCACCCTCAGTCCCTAGTTTAAACACTCCTCCAACCTTCTAGCCATCTTCTGCTCTAGCACAGTTGCACACTCCCCATTGAGATGGTCCAGCGCAGTTGTATCCTCCCCATTGAGATGCAGCCTGTCCCTATGGTTGAGCCTGTAGCAGATAGCAAAGACAGCCCAGTCCTCCAGGAACCAAAACACCCTTATTCCTACACCAACTCTGGAGCCACTTGTTTACCTCTCTAATCTCCTGCTGCCTTTCTGGTGTGGCCCGTGGTACAGGTAGTATTTTCGAGAAAACTACCTTGGAGGACCTTCCCCTCAGGTTAGTTCCTAGATCCCTAAAATCATTTTTAAAGATCCTCAATCGACCTCTGACTTTGTCATTGGTGCCAACTGCTGGATCCTCTACAGCCCCTCCTATTAATCTGTCAACCTGATCCACGATGTGTCGAACACAAGCGCCAGGAAGACAACACTCGTTCGACGATCCCGGTCTTTGTGGCAGATTACCCTTTCTGTCCCTCTAATAATTGAGTCCCCCACCACTAGGACCTGTCTAGCCTGCCCTGCCCTGCACTCCCCTTCTTACTGGAGCAATCATCTCCCTGGCGGTAAGAATTCATGTCATGCCGCAGCAGTGCTAATCCTGTAATTGCATTCCCCTCATCTGCCAATTTTGCAAACTTGTTTGGGTGTGCCAGTTCAGGACTAGCCTCCCTGTTTCTCTTCCCTCTACTCCTCCTAGCTGTCACTGAAATAGCTTCCTGCTCCCCTTGTTCTTCTAAACTACCATCCACCTCTGAGCGCCTTGGGTAGATGTGGGGCTGCTCATTTACATCCAGGATCTGGGCTTCTAAATGTTTCATCGCCCTCCTCCAATTCCTGTTATCCATTTTTATATTTGTGGTAATGGACAACAAATTA
This sequence comes from Eleutherodactylus coqui, assembly GCF_035609145.1. Lineage (NCBI taxonomy): Eukaryota > Metazoa > Chordata > Amphibia > Anura > Eleutherodactylidae > Eleutherodactylus > Eleutherodactylus coqui. The sequence goes on from NC_089837.1 coordinate 398,552,266, forward strand.
GAAGGAAGAGAGATCCCCATCCCTCCCCTAATGACTTATCACTTTAGTGGAATTTTTCAGCATAAAGTAAAGTGATTTGCACTTTTTCAAGTTACCACAATGTTTCTCAATGTGGTCGTATTCCTATAACATCCTATTTTCAGCAAGCCATTATTCTGCTGGAATATTCCTCTTGGAGGCCCTGCTATGAGAGGCAACACATGTGGCTGCAGGATGTGCTGGAGATATTGCTGAGCTGTCATTATCCCTTGTACTACTACTAGGGTAGACTGACAGTCGTATGCAATAGCCCTCTAGGCTATCAATCCAGCAGTGGGGGCAGTATGCTACTCCACAGTAAAGGCAAGATTGAGGTGCTCACTCATGGGTCTATAGACCTGAACATGGCCGTCATCCGTGTCCAAAGTAAATCTGGATTTGACACTGAAGACAGTCCGGTTTCATTGTCAACACCACTGCAAACTGAGGTGACAGTGGGTGGGTGTCAAAGACAGTATATAATGGACGCTGTGAGCCTAAATATCCTTCAGCCAAGCACCCGGAAATGACTCCGACAGATATGGGCCTTTAATGATGGTGAACAACATTAGTGAACAACAAAACATTTGGAGCTGCTCGTGCTTGTTGAACGTTTAGACGATCCTCTCTACTTGTGGCCTGTTGAGTGTATACTCAGGCCCCTTACCTTCTGTGCATGCCTTCACGCATCCACTGGTCCCAACACTTCCTAATGGTCTGGTCAGAACAGCCCAGGTGCGGGCAATTCGTTGATATGACCAACCAGTTTCTCGCATTCCAAAAATATGCCCCCTCTCAAACTCTTGTTAACTGGGCGAAACCTCTTTGATTGTGTCGTAGAGGCATCTAGTGGTCAACAAGCTCCACACAAGCAGAAAACCACACCTCTGAAAGCTTTTATATAAGCCAAGGGTGGCAAGACCATCCATCTAATCACACCACAACTCTAATCATCTACATATCTGCCTGAGATGTAACTGCATGCTAAGTTTTGCAGCCAAACGACAACTGTTTCCACGTGTTTGATTTTTTTTTTTTTTTCAAAGTGTACAATATTTTCAGCATGCAATGGATTTTCATGAACCATTTAAGCTTGAAAACCGTTCCAACTTACAATGGCACAGACAATCCGGATCTGCAACACTTTGCTGCAAAATCTGACCAATTGACATGGACATTTCTTTAATACTTGTGATCAGTAGTGCTGTACTAGTAATTATTAGAAAATTATAGTACCTGTGTTTCTGGAGGCACAAGTCACACACACAGCACTGCTACACGTACATCACATACAGCTCTGCTACATACATTCTTCGTCCCATACAACACGGATCACAAGCAGCACAGCACTCGGGATGAAGGACCTGTGATGTCACCATCATGCTCCGCCCCTTAACACATGACTGTGACATCACAGGTCCTTCATCCCAAGTGAGTTACATGCTCCGCCCCTGATCACGGCTGTGTTGTCATCACAGGGCCTTCATCCTGAGTGAGTTATATGCTCTACCCTTGATCACATGACTGTGACATCATCACAGGTCCTTCATCCCTGTGCAGATTTGGGGCGGACTACATCACCTACAAATCCCAGGGGGATTTATATGCTGCTGTAACAATTGACAGTGGCATTTTAAAGGGTTAACATATGCGATTAGCCTGAATGCTGATCGTGGCTGGGTGTCAGCTGTCAGACTACTTACAGCGGCCGTGCTTGGAGTTAGCTCGCCTCCATACTTGGCCCATGCACCCAGGACATGCATATTATCGGGGGCCCTCAAGGGTTAAGGAGCCATTCTGTGTTGAGTCTGCTAGAATTATTTGTAGCTGAAAATTTAAATTTATGCCCTTTTCAAATCCCGTTTTTCTAGGCCGTGGAGGAGACTACATGGGGACAGAAAACATGACTTTGTGGGGCACTATAACGTTTTTAGGGCCATAAAAGGGCATTACTACTTTTCAGGGACAAAGTGGTCATGATGGCCTTTTGTGGTGTGGGACAAAGGGATGCACTATTAGTATATTGGGAGTAATATCTGCTGTGGTGGGGCACTAAGAAGGGCATTAGAGTTAGCGGCAGGATTAGTAGAGTGTGCAGAGATGCAGTGTGGCTATGAAGAAGACCTCGAGACGGACCAGGCTCAGAATGAGAAAAACTTCTAAAACTGATGATCCCGATCAGAAGGAGTGACTGGTGATCATTGGAGGTAACTGCATTGTAATCCCTATCTTTGTGTAGAGCCGGCATATGGCTATTTTTTGACTGCGTTATTTGAAGGTATACTGGAGCTGAGCCTGCCATGTTATAAAGCTGACTAAGGGTGCATTCACACGAGCGATTTTCCTTTTTTTTTTTTTTTTTTACCTAACTGTGATATGGACGGAACTCGTACGTGAAAAGAACACGTTAATTTTAACTTGTTTATTTACATGAGTGTTTTTGGTTTGTTTTTTGTTCCCTTTCCTCTTCTACTGAGTGTCCAAGATAGGATATGCTGTAAAAAAAAATTATTTTTTTTTAAGGGGGTGATTCTTCTCAAGAGTTGCCCACTATTTCATATGAACCCCCCCCCAAAAAACGCATTGCACTTGCATGTAAACGCAAGCTTCTTGTGAGTGCTTTTTACGTTCTGCTTTTTGCCTTTTTGAAGCATGCATTTTTCACGCGTGTGAAAATAGCATATGCAGCGATTCGATGTGTTTATTTCCCAAAATGCACGAAAGAAATCTACTGGTTTACAAGTGCGATATCAATCCAATATGGCAGTCGCCTGTGCGAATGCACCCTAACAGATATTCTGTTTCTGGTATAGTTTTTTTTAAAGTTTTTTGGAGGAGTAGGAAGGTAGTTTACGTTGGTAATGTAAATTATTTTTCTCCATGCCGTAGGTGTAAGGCATGTCCGTGTACAACATAGTGTAGACCCTTTTCTCATCTTATGATAAAGCCGAAATGTTCCATAATAAAGAGTTCCTTACTGGTGACTCTGTTGGAGTTGTTCACATTTTGCAGTGTCCATGGAAGTTTTTGGATTTATTCCTCCAAAAACTTGTAGTTGGTTCCGGCAGGCTCGGTCTCTGTTTTCAATACACTTGTATATTGCACCTTTTGTGAGCATAATGATTAAAACTGATGCCTTTTAAAGTGCTCCACGTGGTGTTACTGTGATGTTTCGTCCTACCTATCAACAAAACTGATTCCAGCTTGGATTGTATTACCAACGCTCGCTGTTTGTGGAAGGAGAGGTAGTGAAATACTCCAAGTGGAGGACATTACATCTGGAAGGATTGCATATACTCCTGTGGGCTTCTTGGGTGTGAAAGAGGAGGAGGTATTCCTATGTGATGCCGGCAGTGCGATCCACAGAGCGAGTCAGAAGGCTGAGCGGTGGGACACTTTATTTATATTTATTTGACGTCTGCTTTTGTGACTCCATACCAGCTGGCTGCGCCTGCTCCACTGATGAAATTCATCCTGCTGTTTCGCATAAACTTTGAGAAAAGTATCAAAACAAACTCCAATTTTTATTTTTTTTTTAGTTCACAATCAGGAATTTTGTAATTCAATGGTATTGTCCTTTTGTATGCTAACTTTATTATATTTGGAGAGGTGTGATTTATTATATATTTTTTTTTTCACGTAATCCCACATTTGTAGACCGTTTGTGAAAATGAGTTCATAAGAAAGCATGAGATGTTGCTAATGACAGTTAATCAGATCACTGCTCTAATGTACGGGTCTGTTTTGAAACCCTAATCTCTGAATTTTGTCCTTTTTAAAAGAAAAAAAGTAAATGCAGATATTGACAGCACTTAGGCCTCATGTCCACGGGAAAAAGAACAATTAAAATCCGCAGCGGATCACCCGCACGTGGATCCGCACCCCATAGGGATGCATTGACCACCCGCGGGTAGATAAATACCCGCGGATGATCAATAAAAGTGAATTAAAAAATTTCTGGAGCATGAAAAAAAATGGACATGTTCCATTTAGGTTCGGGTCTCCCGCGGGGACGGCTCCCGCAGGCTTCTATTGAAGCCTATGGAAGCTGTCCGGATCCGCAGGAGACCCGCGCCTGAATTAAACTCTCCTGCTCCAGGCGATGTAGATCTTCCTTCCTTCCTTTGCGGCAGGATCTTCTTTCTTTGGCCCGGCGGATGTGCCCGACACGCGGCTGGCGTGCAGAGCACATCCACCGCGCCGAAGAAAGAAGATCCGGCCGCGAAGAAGGAAAGACCTGCACGGACCGCAGCAGGTGAGTTTATTCTTATTTTAATGCCTCATATCCGTGGGGCAGGAGGGATCTGCTACAGATTCTCCATGGAGAATCCGTAGCGGCCCTGATTTTCCCCGTGGACATGAGACCTTAAAGATCAAATCCAGCAGGACCTATAAATGTAGGATGTATGCATTGACGTGAATGGGGCTAAGCTGCAATACCAGAAACATCCCATTCACAGACTAGGTGATGTAAAGCCCTTTTACCAATCCTGGACAAACCCTTCAATGTGCATTACATGACAACTCTGGCATCTAAATGTCATTAGGGACAGAAAGAAGTAGCTCCCAGTAGTAACTGCATCGCGTGAGTTTGGTGTCTATGACCATGCAGCCTCCGCTGCTGACTTTTGTTTGTCATTGGTTATTAATCTACTTTAAAAATAGCAATCGCTCTCTGTTTGAAACTTTACATAGTCGTTAAACATGAAATCAATGGAACTTAATAGCTATGTCATTGATAAGTAATTTCAGTAGAGTACAAATTCACTGCTCTGACTCCATCTCTAGATTGAGTTATGCGCATAATTAATCTACACTTCCAGCAGTGAAGCCAACCTGGAGACTGGGGCAGCATATTAGCTGGTGCGTTCTGCAAGATGAGTGCTTCTTTTCATTGCTCCGCTCATCACCGACCCGCTACCCATAGATGATCACACAGCTAACTGTAGCCTACTTCTGTTTTACTTCAGAGAAAACACCTCAATTACGCTATTAATTTTATTATTCTTTTCTCTGTCATTTTAAGCGCGATGCTTGCCGTTCCCTTACTACGACTTTGATCTGTAATTGGAAGTGAATCGTTGAATTCAGTGAACACAGAATTAAGTGAAAATGGTTATCATCCACTGAACATTTTCTCTTAGCACAGCTAATGAGCACTTTCATGTTCAACTTTTTAGCACATGTCAGTAATTTACATTTTACTGTTGAGTGGCCGTTCCTCTTGAGGAGTTGTTTCTTTGACTGATGAATATATATGTATTAGGAATAAAAAGATTGAAAGCCAAATATCCTGTCAAGCTTTCTCCCAATGTTAAAGTTCCACCTGAATATCCCCAATCGGCATAAAGCCTTTGCGAGAACTCACTGTTCTGCTTCAAAGTTACAGTAGTTCTAGTTGGAAAAACCTTGTGGCTTACCTTTTTTTTTCTTTTTTGTCAAATTACTATACTGTGTATTTAATCTGAATGTACGAAAGTGTCGGAAGTGGACAAAACCGACTTTTAAGGTGTACATCTGTCATTCCAAGTCCTTTTTTACCTACAAGTGTAACCCACAGGCTGATGTGGAATGAGCCTTCCTTGTATGTCGGCTTTGCTTGACTAACATCAGCTGCCTTTTGGCTCTGAAAGCACATGTTGCATTTGTTATCGACAAAAAGGCAGTAGTTTTTGTATTTACATGGCTTTCAGTCAGAATTTTGTGTTCATCTTGCTTAAATACGCTTTCAGAAAGTATTATCTTGCAGTTACAATCTAATTTCTCTTTTTGACTTGTATAGGGCACAAATCACAGGAAAAGGGAAAAATTGCAAAATCACAGAAAAGTATGGCAATGTTTACCAAAATACTAGTGGGACCCAGATGGGAAGGCAAATACACAACCTCCCAATAGATGCAGAAAGCCCAAATCCTACATGGAGGAGCTTGTAACAGGTGTACTAATAAACAACCTCTTACATGACCACCCTACAAAGAGGGGAGTGGCTACCGTTGCTACACATGCACATAGATAAAGCATACAAAATGTTCCAGGTGAAATGTGTACTACTCCATGCAGCTCCAAAGGCCACAAATTGAAGTTTAGCAGACTGAACCGCAACCAAAAGCAATCTACATTGGCACTGACACCCTGGCTCCCCAGCACCCAAAGCCAACCCACATGTTGCAGAAGATACTGATAAAAAGCGAACATGCAGACAGCCAAAGCGCCAAATGGAGGAGCATTGCAAAGGTGCAAAACACTGCTAAGTAACCACTCGCACACCTATCTTCAAAAGGCGGGGGAGAGCGGCTGCCTAGCATTAAAAAATGCACATGGATGAATTATACAAAAGGAGTCAGGCCAATTGCTATGTGTAGTGCGCTATGCAGGCTTGCAGCCTATTAGTAACGCCATTTTTAAATCGACGGGTTACCCTGTATCTCAAAGGTGAACCACATTGAGATAAGCACCCCAGGCTCCCCAACATATAAAGCCAACTTATACATACTGATTAAATACAAGGTATTGATATTTTGGCAAAAATACAGAAGCTCACAAGCCCGCGTCAAGGGTCCTCGTTTACTTGTGAGTTCCTACACTGAAATAAAAAAAATCACAGGAAAAGGGAGGGGGACCAAAATCAAAGGTGGGGAAAAAAATCAAAATCACAGGAAAGTATGGCCATGTTTACTTACCAACATACAAGTAGGACACAGATGGGAAGGTACATACACCATTTGGGCTTTCTGAATCTATTGGGAGGTGGTACATCATTTAGGCTTTCTGCATCTATTGGGAGGTGGTGCATGTGCCTTCCCATCTGTGTCCTACTACTTTTTAGGGTACAGTTCATAGGAAGCCAATTAACCACATGGGAAGAAACCCACGTGAACATGTGGAGAACATGCAAACTTATATCAAATATTGAAGTGCAAGGCAGCTGTTATAACCAAGGATGGACAGTGCTTTAATGGTTCAATTTCTATTGGCCTTAGCTGGAACAAACATTTGTAACACAACATAGAATTAATAATTGTCCTATAAATATATGTAAATATTACAATGATCTGAAGAAAATCGGAAATGTAAGATTAACAAGAACCTATCATCAAAAAATATGTGCTGGAAACCAATGCTTGTAAGTGACAAATGCTGTTGTATCTCCCCTCCCCCCTTCCACACCTATTTAAATTTCAGTGAATGCCCGTAAAGTAAGTCTCTTTCTCCACCTTAGACTGAGGTATTTCTTGTCAATAAAAATAACTCTTATTGATCTGAGGCAATGTTACAATTATGCAACATTTTCAATAGGCTTGTCAGTAGTGTCAAAGGTGAAAGCAACTTCAAATGTTACTGCACATGAGATTGTGTTGGGATTGTAGCTCATCCATTGTCTTGTGAATTGTATTGCCTAACTGTGTGTGTGTGTGTGTGTGTGTGTGTGTGTGTGTGTGTGTGTGTGTGTGTGTGTGTGTGTGTGCGTGTGTGCGTGTGTGTATGCATACGCATATCTACATGTATAAGCATATATCAGTTACATTCCTTGCAATAAATAAAATTAATTCAATCACCTAAGACTTGTCTTCTTGCAAAACTTGGCATGCAGTTACATCTTAGGCAGACATGTGAATGATTAGAGTTGACTAGATGAACGGTCTTTCCACCTTGGCCTATAATAAGGGTCTCAGAGGCTACTTGTGTATAATGAACCTTTTTTTCCACTTCAGTGGAGCTTGCTGACCATTAGACACCTCTACAATGCAATATGAATGCCCTTTAACACGGAACAGTTATCTCTCAATATTTGTTTAAACTGTAAAGTGACGATAATCGTTACATGTAAATGCGGGCAGCCGTGCACTATTCGTTCAATTTTCATTCAGCGCTGGTTCTTAGCCGACATAAAATAAATCGTTAAGCCGTTCAGAATTCGTTCTGTTTGAATGCGATTCCTTCAGTCTTTTTCAGCAGCTTTAACAATGGTTTTGTTTGCTTTGCATACACAATGAGTGCAGTGTTTACACATGTCAGGTGAGGACAATATACTCATTGTGTGTAAGTCAATGGAATCTGCAGGCCAGATAACCTCTGGCACAAACACATGCCCAGCTGCTACTAAAGTCACATTTGCACAGGACGAGTGTCGGGCAAACTATGCCTGACACTCGTCTTGTGTAAATGGGGCTTAAAGGGGTTGTCTCACGAAAGCAAGTGGGGTTATACACTTCTGTATGGCCATATTAATGCACTTTGTAATGTACATTGTGCATTAAATATGAGCCATACAGAAGTTATTCACTTACCTGCTCTGTTGCTAGCGTCCCCGTCGCCATGGATCCGTCTAATTTCGCTTTCTTCTGGCGTTTTTAGACGCACTTGCGCTGTGCGGTCTTCTTCCTGGTGAATGGGGCCGCTCGTGCCGGAGAGCTGGTCATCGTAGCTCCGCCCCGTCACGTGTGCCGATTCCAGCCAATCAGGAGGCTGGAATCAGCAATGGGCCGCACAGAGCCCACGGTGCACCATGGGAAAGGACCCACGGTGCATCGTGGGTGAAGATCCCGGCGGCCATCTTGGTGAAGGAAGAAGTAGGAAGAAGGAAGACGTCGCAGAGCGGGGATTCGGGTAAGTAATATGTTTTGTTTTTTTTTAACACATCCATTGGGGTTGTCCTGCGCCGAACGGGGGCCTATGGAAAAAAAAAAAAACGTTTCGGCGTGAGACAACCCCTTTAAGTTTACTTTAGCTAATGAAGGAAAATACAGATTATTAGGTGCAAGTCATTTTATTCAAAAACGTCGGCAGCTCGTTCAGTTGTGCAGTTGTTTTAGGCGATAATCGTTGCATGTAACGGCCTTAAGAGATTTTCTCCAGTTAACGGAGTTTGAGAGGGGGTGCCTATTTTAGGAATGTGAGAAGCTAGATGGTCATATTGACTAATTGCCCGCCACCTGGGCGGTTTTGACCAGACTATTAAAAGTGTTAGGACCAGTGGATGTGTGAGGATATGCACACAAGGTGACTAGGCTCAGGACGTCTTCGACAGACTACCAGTAGGGAGGATCGGCTGATCATTCGACAAACCCAAGCGGCTCCAACTATTCCATTGTCTGTCATCCAGAGACAGGTGACCCCATCGTTACAGATCCCTGTATCTGTCGAAAGCACTTGCAGGCGCTCAGCTGAAGGATATTTTGTCTCACGGCTCCCATTATGTGTGTTGCTTTTGACACACACCCACCATCTCACAACATTTGCAGTGGTGTCGTAAACGACAGAACTGGGCTGCTAATGAATGGAAGCGGGTTGACTACAACGAAAAACCCAGGTTTAGATTGGGCACTGATGACAACCATGTTCATGTCTGGAGACCTTGGGGGAGAGGCCTCAATCCTGCCTTTTCTGTGGCATACTGCCCGCACTGCTGCTGTCATTGTCTTGGGGGGCCATCGCCATATGTCAGTGCACCCCCCCCCCCATTCCTTTCTCCCAATGACAGCTGAACGATTTGTTCAGGACATCCTGAAGCCACATGCGCTGCCTCTCATGGCGGAGCTTCCAAGATACATTTTCCAGAAGACTGTACACAGCAAAGGTGTCACAGGAATTCCTCCACAACATTGAGACACTTCCATGGCCTGCCCAGGTACCAGATTTATCATCAATAGAATATGTAGGGGACCATTTCAGATGCCATCTTCGACAGCCTATGAGTTTGTGCGATCTACAGGTTTAGTTGCAGCAAATGTGGACCGATCTGTTGCAGTATACGATACAGAACATGTATGCCTTCAAGCCTGCCAGTATCACCTCTTGTATCCAAGCTAGAGCCTCCATGCCTGCTTCTATAACATCTTGTATCCAAGCTATAGCCTCCATGCCCGCTTGTATCACATCTTGTATCCAAACTGGAGGCAGTGCAACAAGCTACTGGAGCCTTCATGCCCGCCCATATCACATCTTGCATCCAAGCTGGAGGCAATACAACAGGGTACTAGAGCCTCAATGCCTACCCGTATCACATCTTGTATCCAAGCTAGAGACGGTACAACAGAATACTAGAGCCCCCATGCCAAACATATCACATCTTGTGTCCAAACTAGAGGTGGTAAAACGGGGTACTAGAGCCTCCATGCCCTCCTGTATCACATCTTGTATCCAAGCTAGAGGTGGTACAAAAGGGTACTAGAGCCTCCATGCCACCCATATCACATCTTGTATCCAAGCTAGAGGTGGTACAACAGGGTACTTAAGCCTCCATGCCCTCCCGTATCACATCTTGTATCCAAGCTAGAAGAGGTACAACAGGGTACTAGAGCCTCCATGTTCGCTTGTATCACATCTTGTATCCAAGCTAGAGGTGGTACAACAGGGTCCTAGAGCCTCCATGCCCTCCTATATCACATCTTGTATCCAAGCTAGAGGCGGTACAACAGGGTCATAGAGCCTGCCTTCAAGTGTTCAGTTCTCTGCAATAAATGATCCTTTTGCTCTGATATTGTAATCACTTATATCAACGTTACAATCACACATAGAATGTTTCATTTCGACAACTTCTAGGTGCTTTTTATTTTATTTTTTTTACAATGAGTGTGATAGATTAGATTGTATATATCTCACAAGTATAGAATGTGCAGGCGCGCGTTCTCCCACACGTAGCACAGCACATCGGCAGGGTGTCCATTTGCTTTGCGATGTGAGTCATGCCTGAGAATGTCGGGGGCGACTTGCTCTCGCCCATGTAAATGCATCTTTAGGACTGTCTCACACAAGCGGATAGTAATTGCAGATCATACACAGATCAATCAAATTCATTGGATTACGCAGTTCCACTCACATTAATGGGTCGGATTGCGTAGTCCGAGGAAAGTCGAACACAGCATGTTCTATTTTGCCATGGAATGCACGACATAGAGCCCATTAGGCTATATGCTCGTGGATATATCTGCAGCATCGTTGGGTGGCAGCGCAGGATATATAAACAAACAAAAGGTGTACTGCACAGGGCTGCCTGTGCAAGTACGCGGTCATACGCAGTACATTACGCAGTAGTACATAGGGTCACGGCCGGTCTTGCAGCTGCAATCCACTGCGGGCCTCTGCAAGCAGATTCCGAATACAGCTGCGTGAGCCCGGCCTTAATATTATAGCAAGTAGTAAAACAACACCTACATATAGTTCTGTGCCGTATATACATATAGTGCAAATCTGATCGTAGATGTATACATGTAGCCAAAAAGATGAGGAGATTGCAATCAAGGTCACACCCTCTGCAATGGTTAGGTAGCATAATTTCAGACTTAAAAATTTAATTTTCAAATGTTTAAAATTGGAACAAAACTTCAGTGTTGACCACAATGAATGTTTGAGGCCATTTTCAGGCTTCACAGCAGTTGTAGTCATATCCATTGTCTTGATTTATAATTGCTTGAGGATAATATACTTCCATCCTCACATGACCTAATATTGTACACTATGCTCCTAATAATTGATGGATGCAAGAGAAAGTCTTGGACTCCTAATTATCTACATACAATTAAGTAGTCTCCTTATTATAAATCATTGATGCATACTCCGTCACATTGCTCTTTGTCCCTCCCAGATCTAAATCTAAGCATATGTAGCATTATAGACGATCACATTTGTAACCTCTTACTTCTCTGTCCTCGTAAACTGTAGCTCAGATACCTTTTATATTTGTAACGCGGATTACTTAATTTTTCTGTTAGGGTTATCATTAATATATGTATGTGTTTGTATATATAATATATCTCAATTCATACTGTAAGCCTTTAAGAGCAGAGGCCTCTGTGATTTTTTTGATTCCTTGTTTGTTCATTTGTTTTGTTGCGGTTTTATTTGTTTGCTACTTCTACAGTTGTAAAAGCATTCTGGTATATGTTGCTGCAATGTAAATAAAAAATGTTCGTTGTGTTTTACATTTGCATTGAATTATGTTTGCGTAAATAAGGGATACACTTATTAGACAAATGGATAGGATAGCATAAGGAAAAAACTTAAACTGCCTTCTCCTCCGGGTCCTCGTTTGTGACTAACCTCTCAGGAACCAACCTTCTTTTCCTACATTGCAGGAGCTTTAATCCTGTGCCGTCTTTTTCATATCGGCTGTGATTAAAGCCCATAACCAAGCGCTGTAAGTTTACCGTGCTTAGTCCTTAACCCCTTTAAGGACCAGGCTGTTTTGTACCTTAAGGACCAGACACTTTTTAGGGATTTTAGCCATGTGGTAGTTTTACTGCCCTATTTTTTTTTTCTTTAGCTACCACAATTATTTTTGTTGCTTTTTTTCCCCCGTGACATATAGCTCTATTTTTTAAATATATTTTTCACCGACTTTTTTTTCAGTTATTTTAGTTTTTATTTTGGGTAAAAAGGCGTTTAAAAAAATTCTTTTTCTTTTTTTTTTTTTTTTTCTATTTTTTTTTTATTCCCTCTTTTCTTAAATTATTAGTATATTTAGGCTAAAATAAAGCATGTGACTGGGTTCCTCATTTTGTTTTGGACGTTTTGATATATAATATGCATGGTTTTGGATTATAGGGTGCATATAGCGGGTTATATTGGGTTATTTTCTTATGTGTATATATAGTTATATTCTGTTATATATATTTTTTATTTATGTATGTAATTTATTCTTTTTACTATCTGTTTTCCCCATTACGTCATACTTTCCCACTGTAGTGGGAGCATCCATAGGAGCCTCAGTTACAGGGAAAACATCCCCTGTAGTGACATTAGTCACTGGCAGAGCTGATCAGGATCCTCTAGGATCCCCTGGGCTCACGTAGTGGAAGAAACACTTCCACTTTTTCACTTTTTAGTACATAGCTCTCATTGAGCACTGTGTACTAAAGAAAAGGGGGCAGAAAGGGTTAAAACTAGAGATGAGCGAATCTACTCGTTTTCAAGTAATTACTCGATCGAGCACCGCGATTTTCGAGTACTTCCGTACCCGGGTGAAAAGATTCGGGGGGCGGGGGGGAGGTGTGGCGGAGCGGGGGGTAGCAGCGGGGAACAGGGGGGAGCCCTCTCTCTCCCTCTGCCCCCCACTCCCCGCTGCAACCCCCCACTCACCCACGGCGCCCCCCGAATCTTTTCGCCCGAGTACGGAAGTACTCGAAAATCGCGGCGCTTGGGCGAAAAAGGGGCGTGGCCGAGTACGCTCGCTCATCTCTAGTTAAAACCCATTTTTCACTCCTGCTCCGGGTTATCAGCTCTGACTAACAGTTGACAACCCATCCTGCTTCTGATTGATTGCAGAAGCAGGAGGCTTTAATCCCCACCTTAATTTTACATTCGGCTGGGCTTTAAGCCCAGGACCAAGCGCCGTAAATTTACAGTGCTTCCTCTTTGATGGGTTGGGGGGGTTAAAGACAACAGAAAAAAAATGATCCCTTTCTTGCCCCTTTTTTCTTATGTGATGTATAATATAGTTTTATGTTTACATATTTGATTACTTGGAAACCCCAAATCCCAAAAAGCTTTGGCGCATCTGCTTTTGTTATTGAATGCTATGCATGCACCCACAGGTTGCTTGTCCTACAGAGTATACAGGATGGCCCAAAAATGTATATATATTTCAGTGGTGGTTATCTATGCCTTTTTATTTAAACTGATTTATGGCAACAGTATTTAGTATCATGTTGTCTTTAAAGATCTCAGTACCATGTTTCCCCGAAAATAAGGCACCCCCTGAAATTTGCAGAAGTCCCAAATATAAGGCACCCCCCGATAGTAAGGCATAGTAAAGTGTGCAGGTAAGTCAAGAGGCCTGTCCCCTGTTGCCATCCCCGTTGTCTCCTACCTCCAGGTAGATCTGCAGACAGTCTGCTGTTATCCTGTCCCTGCTGTGCTGTACGAGTGTGCTGTTGTGAGCTCCCCTTGCTGGCTGGAAAATTCCATACTGTACGTTCTGTTCCTGCTGTACATGTCTGCTGTGATGAGCTCCCCCTGGTGGCTGGAAGCTGCAATACCATCCCTGCTTACAAGTGGTACAGGAACTTCTGTCTGCAGACAGGTACGTTACTTTACAGCCCTTATTTTTTTTATGGCTCTGTGTGTGAGTCAGGCAACCTGTGTGTGATTCTTAAGGCTGGGTTCTCAGAGCGTATTTCCAGCGGAAATCTCGCAGTTTGGCCACAGCGATAAACAGCGAGATTTCTGCCGGGAAAGCGCTGCTTCAAAATCCACGGCACTCAGCAGCTTGTTTTGAAGCGACCTGGCTGCACGCTTTTCCGTTTCTGTGGCCGGTGAATCCGCACCACAACATCGGCTTCTCCCAGCTTTGCCGTGACAGATTTGCTGACCCATGTGGATGAGATTTCTGAGAAATTTCGTCCACAAAGCTGGCCAATTGAGGGATTAGCGGCCACAGACGGATTTGCCGTGGCAAAATAAGACACCCCCATGAAAATAAGACGTAGCGCGTATTTGGGAGCAAAAATTAATATAAGACGCGTCTTATTTTCGGGGAAACAGGGTAGTTGTGACTTACAGCTATATAAATCTAGTAATAAAGCTTTTATGCAGATTTTATTTCATTTTGGAGCACGTATACATTTTTTGGGGCACCCTGTGTACATGCGTGCAGGTATGTGTGTGTATTTGTACATGTGGTCAATATGTAGCATGTATTAGCCTCCTAATGTAAGGAAGAATAAAACCAAAGCGGAGTGGCTTATGCTGTGTAATGTTACACCCCTGTTCAACGGATGTGTGTCTTGCAGAGAATTATTTGTGCTGAAAGTTAAGCTCTACAACAAAACACTTTTATAGTCATTTCAGTGCCTGCTATCTTCAGGGTTCATTGCCTTGAACATTTTTTTTTAAATTATTAGCTTCTTAATGCATGAGGCTTCAATTTACCCCCTACTGGCAGCTTTAAATGGGTTTTTTAGACATTTTGTAAGTGGGCTACTACAGTTCATGGCAGCTGATAAACTGCTGGCTCAGTTATAAAATGAGGAAATTATGAAAGCCTTTTAATTTTCTTGTTTACTTTTTATGTGGCTGTATTAATTCTCAGCAATTCCATTATTTGTAATGGTTAAAGATTGTATAGTGTTTAAAAGTATTTTAGATATCCTTTATTATCGCGTTTCTGTCACACATAATGGTTTCCGATATTTAATAGACAATGTGAACCTAAATATTAAAATAAGGCTAGTTTCACACACAACAGGGAAAAACGCTGTATATTCGCACCAAAATCTGTACATGATTTTGGTAGGTATTTAGCAGTGGGATTTCACTCATCGCATTAATAGGATGAGATCCGCTGTACATTTTTCTGCAACAAATCGAAAACGCTGTGGACTGAAACCCACAAAGACTTGAGTCTGCAGCCGAATATATCTGTTGGTGAATAGGGTTAGTTAAAACCCCATTCACTAACATTGTAGTTGTGGAGGATTGGTGCAGAATAATTCCACAACTAGTAGGTGATTTCTGGAAACAGACTAACAGCTTTTGGATTATTGCATGAATTCCTCTTTTATCCATTCTGCATTTGGCCCTGTTCATGTCATGTATGTACCATCCATCCAGCATGTACATCCACAAAGCTCCCAGCGTACATGCTAAGGTTTTTATTTATTTATTTTTTTTAAAGGCCTACGTTAGCCAGACAGAGTTTAAGGCCTCATGTCCACGGGGAAAATCAGATCCGCTGCAGATTCTCCATGGAGAATCTGCAGCGGGTCCCTCCTGCCCTGCGGACATGAGCGCTGAAAAGAAGAATTTAAAAGAATTTACCTATCCGTAGCGGGCGGGGAAGGTCTGCTGTTCCTCACGGCCGGATCTTCTTTTTCGGCCGGCGGATTAATTCGTCACGCCGGCGGCACGTCGCCGGCACGTCGCCGACGTGCCGCGCGCATGCGCCGGGCACATCCGCCGAGCCGAAGCAAGAAAGATCCGGCCGTGAGGAATAGAAGACCTTCACGGTCCGCTCCAGATGGGTAAATACTTTTAAATTCCTATTTTAGGTCTCCCGCGGATCCGGACGGCTTCCATAGGCTTCAATAGAAGCTCGCGGGAGCCGTCCCCGCGGGAGACCCGCACGAAAATGGAGCATGGTCCAGATTTTTTCATGCTCCATTTTTTTAAAAATCCCTTTTATTGACCATCCGCGGGTATTTATCTACCCGCGGGTGGTCAATGCATCCCTATGGGATGCGGATCCGCATGCGGGAGATCCGCTGCGGATCTTAAATCATATTTTGCCCGTGGACATGAGGCCTTAGGGATTGTTTTTTTGGCCTCAGTCTGGCTGCTATACATAGAATAGCATAGTAGACTATTCCATCCATCAGAATCCAGTGTAAGTATACCATGTGGTATACACGTAACAGTGGAGCGTATGAGTGATGGATGTTACTGTATAGAACTCATCACAAACCTCCATTGGACATGTATGTTGGGAGCTTTTTCTGACTTGGCTAAGTGTGCGCTAATGGACGCTCGGCTTCAGTTCTTCTTTCTTATCCTTTCCATGTGCTCTCTGCCCTCCATTCACCATGAGATGCCCTTGGTACTCTGCACTCTTACCTTACTACTTTTCCTCATTCCTGTGGCACCTGCTTTTTGTTTCCATGTCACTCAGTATTTATCCTTTCCTGTTACTTTAACCCCTTGGTGACCAGCCCATAGTGTTTCTACTTCATGCCTAAGTGGGCTTTAATTCCTGAGGACGTAAAAACATGTATCCTCTGGGGATTACAGCCCTTCAGGCTCTGAACGTGACCACTCCATGCTGTCGGTTACTGGAGGTAGCCAACATCCTGGAGCAGTCGTCCCGGGCCGCGGGACCCCTCCCTCATCACGTGATCACCGGATACCAGTGATCGCATTAAAATCCATGTGAAGTTTAAAAAAAAAAAAAAAAAGTTAGTTTCAGCTCCCCTTACGGATCGGATCTGTAAGGTGAGCTGAGGATACTCGCCCTCGTCCTCCACAGTGTGCGGTGGCGTTCTCCTCCTCCCCGGACCTGACGCCGGCATCTGCGCATGACAGCTTTACGTCACGTGTATGCGCAGAGGGCCGGGAGGCCCGGGGAATCTAAAAACTCCCTGCTCCCGGCTAGTATGAGTAGCTGAGAGCAGGGAGCTGTCACTGGGAGCCACTGTATGCAGTTCCTGGTCACATGATCGCTGTTATCCAATGGATATGTGATCATGTAAAAGTTAAAAAAAAAAAAAAAAAAAAAAAAAAATTTCATCTCCCCTCTTGGATCATAATCCATAAGGGGAGATTAAATTGTGTCCCTAAGGCTCCTGGATTTATCTGCAGACCGTACCCTGGCCTCTGCACACACGTCCATTGCCAAAATGACGGATGCATGCGCTAAAACCCACAGATTGCCAGGATAATATAAAATCTCCCCACGCTTGGCTACTGAACATATACAAAAGCCTGGAGATCTCACGGGGGGCCGCGGTACATGATCCCTAGTCACGTTATCACTGCTATCCAATGGATGACGGCGATCACATAAAAGTAGAAAAAGTCCAATCCATGAGGGGAGGTGAAATTACTTACCTAAGGCCTCCGGCAATGTTCACTGATGGGATCTTTATCCGCTGACCTTTCCCTATCTTTTGCGCATGCAACCTTCGCCAAATTAGCGGATGCAAGTGCAGAAGCTAGGGAGGGCTCAGAAAAAAATTAAAAATTCCATTGCTTCTGGCTACTAAAGACAGCCGAGAGCCTGGAGCAGTGACCGAGAGCCACAGTGAGCGGTCCCCGGTCATGTGATCGCCGTTATCCAACGGATAATGGCGATCTCGTAAAATTTAAAAGACAGTTTAAAGTTTGATGCTCCTTTCGGTTTGGGCCCCGTTGTGCAGACAGAGGATTAGGGCCATAATGAGTATGTCTTTGAACACGGGACAAATTGGGGTATCCATTTTGGGGTGCAAGTCTTAAATCATATGTGTGCTGTACAAAAAAAAACCAAACTGTTTTTAAAATGACACAATTGCCAAAAAGCGAAAATCATAATTTTTTTCCCTTCTTTGTTTAAATTCATTCAAAAACTGTGTGCTCAAAATACGCAGTGCACCCCTAGATAAATTTGTTAAGGGGCTTAATTTTCAAAATGGGGTCATTTGTGGGAGTTTTCCATTGTTTTGGCCACTCAAGGGCTCTTCAGGTGGGCAATGGGGCCTACAACGCCTCCAAGTAAAATGCTTGTTCTGAAAGCCACGGGCTGTTCCTTCCGGTTTGGGCCCCGTTGTGCATACAGCCATAATATTAGGGCCACAATGGGTATGTTTCTGAACAGGGGACAAACAGGGGTATCCATATTGGGGTGCAAGTCTTCATTCATATGTGTGCTGTACAAAAAAAAATGTTTTTGACATAACATTTGCCGGAAAAAAAATAAAAATCATAATTTTTCCTTCTGCCTTGCTTAAATGCATTCAAAACTGTGGGGTCAAAATACGCAGTACACCCCTAGATGAATTCGCTAAGGGTCTGGTATTCAAAATGGGGTCATTTGTGGGGGTTCTCCATTGCTTTGGCTGCTCAAGGTCTCTATAATTGGGCAATGGGGCCTAAAATACCTTCAAGCAAAATGTTTGTTTTGAAAGCCACCAGCTGATCCTTTCGGTTTGGGCCGTGTTGTGCATATGGACATAAGAGTAGGGCCATAATGGGTATGTTTCTGAGCACAGGACAAACTGGTATCTATTTTGGGGTGCAAATCCCCATTTTCATGTGCACTTTAGAATAAAAATGTCTTTAAAATGACATTTTCAAAAATATGAAATTTAATTTTTTCTCCTCTAAATTGCATTAACTCCTGAAAAGAAACTGTTGGGTCAAAATACTCCTGACGCCCCTCAGTAAATATACATTAAGGGGTGTAGTTTTTAAAATGGGGTCATTTGTGGGGGTATCTATCATCTTTACACCTATGAGCCTTTGCAATCTGACCTGGTGTTTCTCAAAATGTTAATAATTTAATGTTTAAATTTGTACATCTCCTAAATCATAAAAAAAAACCTGAAAGTTTTCCAAATATGCGTCTAGAATAGAGTAAACAGATGGAAAAAAAAATAAAATATATAATATCTATATCATCAAAACTCTGTACAGTGTGTTTGCACATATTTGAGATGCTGCAATTGAAAATGTAAAAAAATTACAATTCTTTCAATATTTTCCCAATTTTGGCACTTTTAATAAATATACACAAATTCTATTAGTTTATTTTTGCCACCTAAATGAAGTACAACATGTGGCGAAAAAATGTCAGAATCACTTGGATATGCAAAACCTTTACAGAGTTATTCTATGTTAAAGTGACACATGTCAGATTTCCAAAGTTTGGCCTGCTCATTAAGGCGCAAACAGACTTTGGTCACTAAGAGGTTAAGCTTCTCTATCCCATTCCAATTCTGCCTTCAGTAGGTGCTGCTCGGTGCTGACTTTGTGTTCATGGCTCTGTGGCATATATATTCCACCACAGAGTCTTTAGTACTAGTTCTTCTGCCCAGGGCTGTCTTTGCTGATACTGTGCCTTAAGACCATTACAAAAAAGACCCCAGCAAAACTCCCATTATGCAATTGGCCGCATGTAGACAGTTATGTCACTGGAGCTTCCCTGGTGGAGTTAAAAATTAAAATAAAATAGGGGGGGAAAAGCCCCCAAAAAACAAACAACCGAAGTCCCCTGAGAGCCATGAATTATTCAAAATCAATGAAGTCCCCGGACAGACTGGGCACCGTAACTTAGAGGTGCCCAGGGCTGCTAAATTAGTCTCTCACCTTGCATCACACAGTTGTTTTTTTTTTTCCTTCCTGTTTTTCCTTTTTTTCCCCCCACTACGTGTTCTTCACTGCTGACTTCACAGAGATGCTGGAATCGGCAGAGCCACAGGATACAAAGCAGCCATTGAGTGGTGGAAGGGGCGTGTATACAGTCACATTTTATTCTGCCTGTAAAGGGGAACTGGCTACCTAACTTCACTGCTAGACTACTCCTTACATGCTTCCAAAGGGGGAGGGGTGTAATGCCTATGAAATGGGATATGTCACAGCTTTATGTTGGAGATGTACATTAATAGTCTTACTGTATACCTCTGACAGAAGAGTGGCAATCGAATGTGAACAGGGCCGGTATTATTGTATCTTGTCACCACCAAGAAGCTAGGGGTTTGACAGGGCTTGGATGGAGGAACGCTTCTGTCACACCCCTAGCTCCCCATTGGATGACTCCTGTAAGGTCCTTGAAGGTTCTAGCTGCAGCCTCTGTACTGCTTTTTGCCTGCCCTGGAGTGTTAGGGTTCGGGATTAGTTTTCCTGTTAGGCTTACATTATTAGCTGTAAATGCAGAAGGCTTTACAGCTATAAATGTAAGCCTAATAAAACTTTCTGCTCCCGGCTAGTATGAGTAGCACAGAGCTGTTAATGGGAGCCACTGTATGCGGTTCCCGGGCACATGAACGTTGTTATTGAATGCATAACAGCGACCATGTAAAAGTAAAAAAAAAAAGTTAGGATCCATGAGGGGAGATGAGACTATCCATAAGTGGAGATGAAATAAAGTACCTAAGGCGCCCAGATTTATCCGCGGACCTTACCCTGGCTTCTGCACACATACCTGTTGCCAAAATGGTGGACGCATGCGCAAACGCTGCAGATTTCTAGGGTAATTTAAAATCTGGCTACCAAACATAGCTGAGAGCCTGGAGATTTCACGGAGGGCCGCGGTGTGGCAGTCCTTGGTCACATGATTGCCGTTATCCAATGGATAATAGCAACAACATAAAAGTAGAGTAAAAGTTTCACCTCTTGTCACTGATCCGAACAGTGAGGGAAGGTGAAATTACTTACCTAAGTGACCCCCTATGGGATCTTTATCCACGGACCTTTCCTCAGCTTCCGCGCATGGGCCCGTCCCCAAAATGGTAAACGCAAGTGCAGAAGCTGGGGAGGACCCAGAAAATTTAATATCTCCTTGCTTTTGGCTACTAAAGATGGCCGAGAGACTGAAGCAGTGACCGAGGGCTGCAGTAAACTGTCTCTGGTCACGTGATCACCGCTATCCAATGGATAATGGTGATCACGTAAAAGTCAACAAACAGTTGACGTTTGATGCTCCATTAGGTTTGGGCCCGTTGTGCATGCAGACAGAAAATTAGGGCCACAATGAGTATATCTCTGAACGCGGGACAAACGGGGGGATCCATTTTGGGGTGAAAATCCTCATCTTAATGTGCACTATAGAAAGGGGTGTTGTTTTTAAAACGAGGTCATTAGTGGACGTTTCTGTCATTCTGACACCTGTGAGCCTTTCCAATCTTGGCTTGGTGTAGGAAAACAAAATGTTCCTCAAAATGTTGATATCTAATGTTAAACTTGTACGTCTCCTAAATGGTTAAAAAAACTGAAGTTTTTCCAATGTGCTTCCAGAGTAAAGTAAACATATGGAAATATATACCTCATCAAAAATTTGTACAATATGTTTGCACATGTTTGAGATATTGCAGTTGAAAATGTGAAAAAATAAAAGATTTTTCAATTTTCCCAATTTTGGCACTTTTGATAAATATACATTAATTCTATCGGCCTATTTTTACCACCTAAATGAAGTACAATATGTGGCGAAAAAACAATGTCAGAATTACTTGGATATGCAGAGCCTTTATGGAGTTATTCTATGTTAAAGTGACACGTCAGATTTCCAAAATTTGGCCTGGTCATTAAGGCGCAAATAGGCCTGGTCATTAAGGGGTTAAGACTAGAGATGAGCGAACGTGTTCTTAACGAACACTTACGCACCCGAACACCGGCTTTTCCGAGGACTTCCGTGTTCGCGCGTAAGTATTTGGGGGGCGCCGGGGGGCGGGGAGAGGCGCGGCGGCGCGGGCGGCAGCAGCGGGGAACAGGGGGGAGCCCTCTCTCTCTCCCTCTCCCCCCCACTCCCCGCCGCAACCCCCCGCGCTGCCACGGCGACCCCCGAACTTTTTTCGCCCGAACACGGAATTCCTCGCGAAGTTCGGTGTCCGGGCGAAAAGGGGCGGAGCCGAACACGTTCGCTCATCTCTAGTTAAGACCTTTTAAAAATCTTTGTTGATAGGGGTTATCCTTCATTTCTGGTTCTTTTCATTTTGCAACCATAGCTACTTTGCTTTAAAAAAAATTACATTTAGGTTTTTGTGTTATGAGGCCTGTTTAGATCAAAAGGTAAATTGGATGAATGGTCAAAAAATGTGGAATCTGTTATGCATTTTAACCCCACAGAAAGCATGTAGTAACTTGTTTGTTTGCCCTTTTAAAGAAAGGAAACATCAGCAGTCAGACTTTGCACTGGCCTCTCTGGTTAGCAGAGTTGAAGAGAATAACTAGCTTTCACTCTTTTCACCACTATACCAGGATCTGTCCACTTCTGCTGCGAGTTCCCTGGTTGCTTCTGCAGAGTAGTCAATGACTGGCACAGCAAGCAGGTGACAAGAGATTCCAAATGGGCTACCTGTAGATGGCAAAGAGAACATGCAGACCTAAATAAAGTTCAAGGGCCTTGTCGGAGACTCAATCAATCCAGGAGTGAGCTACAAGTGACAGAAAGACAGGCAAATGGAAGGTCAGGCAGACTAAGGTCAAAACTAATTCAGATAAGGTATGGTTAATTTAAGAGAGTGGTAAAACCAGAACTGAATCAGTAAACTGATTTTGTGTTCATTGCTGAACACATTGCAAGTTCAAAGATTATTCTCTTTTTGGTGGTCTTTAAATCCAAGTATTTTATACCCCTCCCAAGCCTAACACTAGACAGATAGCAAAGAATGAGTGATTCCAACCAAGTTGTGTCCATACACAATAACCAAATCTTTACCATCTCTGTTGTGTCCTATATTAACTGGCCCCGCATGTTGAGTATGCTATTCTCGTGTGTTGAGTCGGGTAATAATAGGACAAGGAGCTTTTCCCCCCCCTTTTACTGTGAGAAAAAGCGGCCACCTGAAAAGCCTTAGTCTGTTTATGTGGCCGTGTGCTGTCTGTGGAATTCATGGATGGCACACAGCCCGATAATCTGGCTGTATGAATGAGCCCTTAAAGGATTATTTCCAGAATAATGTTATCCCTTTTCTATAGGATTGGTGCTAAAAGTCTGATTAGTGGGAATCTTACCGCTGAAATCCCCACCGATGCTGTGAATGGGGGTACCATGCCCCACCCTTTTCTCATCAATGTTAGATCGATCCACCCCCCGCAGTGACGTGGCATCTTGGGCATATGTGTTGCCAGTGTATTTCAATAGGGCTGACAGGAATCGCCTAGTACAAGTGGTTTTTCTATCTCCACCAGTCCCATTGAAGATGAATAGAGGGGCGCTGCACATGCTCAACTGCCACTCCATTCAGTCTCCTCCTCATTGTGGGAGGACATTCTTGGGAGTGGTGGTGATCTTGGTCAGGAGACTCCCACTTTTCAGAGTTTTATCACCTATCCTGTAAATAGGTGATAAGTCAATTTTGGGAATACCCTTTTAAATTGACACTAACATTTTAACTTATGCTTATATGATATCCAATGTGATAACTAGCAACAGTTGAATTCACTTTATTTACCTAAAATTGTTTTTGTGCTGAAAAATCCCTCTAAAGTGCCACCAGATGATTCCCTTCCTTCTGGCTTGCTGTCCCCAACTTATTGTCAATTCAAGTTATTTCTGTTACTAGAGACTGAAAGATGGGAGAACAGGACGTAAGGGGGCTGATGGGTCTTTCTGCTCATTGAAGTGTGCAGAGGGGAGGGGGCCAGGGAACAGAAAAGTAGAGACCTACACAGAGGCTGCGTGTAGCAAATGGTAAATGGCTGTTTTACTGTGTTTTAGCTACAGAAATTACATCGTCACTGTTCAGTATTTCTCTAGAACTAAGGAAATACTAAACAGTAACGATGTGATATTGCTATGTTTGTATGTGTGTTGCAAGTATTTTAAAAAGCATAATCTGCAGTTTTCTCCATGTGCAGTGTATGGAACACAGCATAACGAGCTCCTCCCAGCAGTTCAGAGGCAACTGAAAATCAGAGATTCATCCTGCAGAGGGAAAAACTAGTTACAAATACAGAATACAAGTTATATAATGGTCAAAAATGGTGTATTTCCTCATGTACCACACACTGTAGCTGATTTTGGAAAGTTATCTGAAAAGTCAGGTATGCTTTTTAACCCTTTCCAATCCAATTTGTATCCTGGTTTTCCTAGGGGGGTTACTCTTTCTCTGACGTTATAGAACGGTGCTATATGCTGGCTAAAGCCAGTACTGCATGAGGTAACACGTTGGGTAGGCTCCGACAGCAGAGAGGCTGGCAATATACAGTAAGAGAACCCCGACGGATGTCTTCCAACATCGGCGCTATACAGCCTTAAATCATAATGTCTTCACAGGTCAGACAGTGGATTGCAAAGGGTTAAAACACTTAAAATGATCAAGGATAGCAATTAAAACAACCTGCTGCAGACACCAACCAACCAAAAGTATTATTGAATGCATCTGCGGAGACCTTAAAGTGCACTTTTGAGTACTTTATAGGTGCTTTTAGACCCAGCTATTATCGTTCCAAAAACCATTTTAAATGAGTGCTGATTGTGCGGTCTAAACTCAAGCCTACGGCTGAACGCATAATGAGGATCGTTCGCTATTTGTTCGTCCATTTTACGCAGGCATAAAAATCAGTGTTGGCTTGTTCGGTTTAAGCTGTAATTGTTCAGTTCCTTTATTCGCTTAAATAGTAACTGAATGATTGTGAACGAGCCGACGATGCATTTGGCTGTCTAAACAGGCTGCACAAGTGCGAATGAGCTTATTCAAACAAGAATTGGCTCGTCTAAAAGGACTGTAAGTAAAAATATTCATTAAATTTTAACAAGCCGTTGGGCACATTTTCATTGTTTATATAACAGTTGAAGGTAATTGCTGACTGGCTGCAGTGGTCGCACTAATTTAACTCTATCAAACTTTCCTCATTCACCACCACAAAGTGGGGAAGTGTCAATTAGGAGTTACTGCCCTGAGGACATTTTTCTTTTTTTGGAAAAGGGAGGAAAATAACAAAAGTCGTTTAGTAAAAAGCATCTTCCCTTTGGCATGACTTTATTTTTCTAAAAGCCTGGAAACAAAGAACAACCAACAATAACCTAAAGAAGTATTTTCCTGAAAAGAGCCATGATGCTTGGTAGCTAGGTGAGTAATAACAGGGCACAAGGTAATGGCCAACACACGGTAACTGGACCTTCCGTGTAATGGAGGAAGTTTCCTACTGTTTCCCTGTTTGTGCCACAGCAGTGGACTGTTGTGTTCTAGAGATTAACAGCATTCATATATACTTGCTCAACAGGGGGAATGTCCACATTCAGTGTCTAGCAGCTTTATGAGGACGTTGGTTATTGCCTGCTCTGTGTAGTTACTATTCACTCAGCCATTCTTCCCATTCTTTCTTTAACAATAAGAAAAGAGGTGGTTTGCGGGAAATACTCTTTACAGAAATGTTTAAAACACACTGTAAAAAGAGATAACAGAGTAATTGCAAGGCTGTTTTTTTCTGCTTCTGCAACAACTAGTTAAGTTCAACAAATTGCTATGACCACTACAATCAGTGGTTGGAAAATGTAATATTCAGGACAATTGTTTGATCTTCATACAGTTCACCATGAATCTATGTATAGATTTTAGAAATTTGCTTTATTCCTTTGCTCATTGAACAATATAGCATCCATGTATGTGTAACAATGGGATGATAAAACTGGCGCTACTGACTGCAATGTCTGAGGATCCCTTTTAAGCCATCGTCTGTTCAGTATACATAAATACAAGATACACAGAGAATAGAGATGTACACCTCTAAAAGACAGAGACAATGGAGGTCAAAGACAAGATGTATGTGTCCCTCTACCAGTATCTTCACCACACCAATATAGGTAAATACACAGCAATGTGTTGAAACACATCAACTTGCATAGCTAAATTATGGGCTCGGTTCATATCTCTGGAGATCCAACAGTTTTTTTCCCTCTGGCTTGGTTGCACTGGATCACAAAACAAAAACGTTGACACCGTTTTTCCACCCCCACTAGTTGCCAGGTTTGATACTGGGTACAATGCATCCATCTGGTGTTCCCATCTTTAGTGGCTTTACCCTCCCTCTGGATCACCCAAGGTATGTGAATGCAGCGCTATGTCAGTAGCGCTACTTTCATTTTCCCATTTTTACATTCCTGACGCTACAATCAAGGGGTGATGACACGTGTCACTGCCTGGGAAGGAAGTACAACGGACATTAACCCATCAGGCATACTTCAGTGTTGTCTGTCATTGCATAACTACAGCATGTACTTATTTGTTTTGTTTTATTTTGAGGTGCTCTGTTTTTTTTGTTTTTTTTGTCTGTTGTAGCTCATGTTTGTGTTGCAACACCTCCCTATTATTAGGAGCATGAAAACAAATTGTAAGCCATATGATAAATATGCATGTACTATGGTTGTATATGTCAGGACTCTCTTAGGTCAATCTTTTAACTTACAAGATCAAGACTCAGAATTTAGGACTCCTGAATTGCCCTCTTCTTTTACATATTGTATCACGGCCAATAGAGCTATATAATAATCTTTATATAGCGCCAACATATTCCACAGCGCTTGCAAAACATTAGGAACAGAAACAAAACCACAGTTACATGTAGTAATCAATTGCTGGAAACAGTAAGGGTGAGGGTCCTGCTCCAACGAGTTTACATGCTACAAATAGTGGGGTGATACAGAAGGTAAAGGGGCTGGAGATGTGCACGGTATGGTGAGGTGGAGAGTGAGGGATGCTATACAGATAGACAATGGTCAAATTGAGCCGTGTGGTGGATGGATCCGTGTGACTACAGCTAGCAGGATTTGCAGTCAGTATAAAAGGGGTTTTCCTTGATAAATTACAGTATGTTTTAAAACTGGTCTTCCGTGGCAAAAAATAATACTCTAATACTCTCCCCTTCCGGCTTTTAGTAAGTCCCCGTCAGCAGCCCCTGGTCTTCCCTGTGACATATTGTTTACAGGCTGTAATAGTCTGTGTACACAATGTCATAGGCTGCTGTAGCTAACCACAGAGCTGAGCCAAACCCTTTAATGTTTCATTCTGGGTCTTTGAGATACAATGTAGCAAACCCTGTGATCCCTTCTATGGCCATGGCTATTGGTGATTTTCTCAGATTCTTAATATTGTACTGAATTTCTTAATTTCCTCTCAGGACCTGTTATGTATTTTCATAAAGGTAAACCTGCCCCCACGCACCAGGCCTTCTTAAAGCACTGCACTTAAAGCCCATTGTGTATGCACAGATGAGAGGTGCACTGTTTATCAGAGGAAGAAGCATGATTGTATTCGTTACATGCCCCTCATAGGCAGACATCTGATCACCTAAAACACAAAACATTCCGGAGAAGGCTCCTAGGGCTGCTATGCATAGATCCCTATTTAGCCCTGCCAGCACTTCATAGGCAACTTTCAAAATAGCCAAAGCATTGCAGTATAATAGGACAAGAGATCAAGTGACTACTAGTTCAAGTGCCCTGTGGGGACTAAGTAAAAGTGTAAAGAAAGGTTTAATAAAGATTTTTTTTTTTGTTTTTCAAAAGTAAAAAAAAAAAAAGTTTTTAAAATTATTTAATTTCAAAACTAACACGGGAATAACCTGACTCTCCAAAAAATCCAGATAAAAAGTGATCAAAAAGATGTATATATCCCAAAACGATACTAATAAAATCTACAGCTCACCACACACAAGCCCTCACACAACCCACTAAAAATAGTTATGGGTCACAGAATATGGCGACGGATAGCAATTTTCGTTTCAGAAAAATTTTCTTTTTAAAAAGCAGAAAAGAAAGCAAACATATATTTGGTATCCCAGTAATCGTACTGGTCCCCAGAACAAAGAGTATATATCATTTTTATTGCACCATGAATGCTCTAAAACATAAACCCACAAAAATTGGCACAACTGCATTGTTTTCATATTTCCCCACTTAAACGTTTTGAAACCTGTTTTTATTATATTTATATGGCACATTAAACGGTACCATTTAAAAGCTACAACTCAACCTGTGAAAAAATATGGCCATTTCAATGCAAAAATAAAAAACCTATGGATCTTGGAAGGCAGGGATGAAAAAATGTATTCCTCACATGTGTTTAGGCAAGCAGTGTCAGGTGTTCCTGCGGGGTCAGAGACCACTACAGGCCCACTGCTGTCAGAACTTTGGGATAGCCATGTGCTTCTAAGTTGGCTTTGATCCTCAATAATATCTGTACTCCAAAAGCTAGTGGAGGGGGCACTTGCTCCTGGTTGTGCGCAAATAAAAATAAGGCATGGAAGTTGTCTGGATCACAACATTTGTGGAGTAACAGCACAAAAGAAGAGACAATATGCCAGCAGCACAGCCTGAAAAACGTTCACAACAAGGCAATGTTAATGCATAGCCACAATGGAGCCCAAATCATGGCTCCAAGTCAACATTTAAGGATAAATGGTGCTAAAAATCCAATAGTATACTTTATTCCTCCATGAAGAGTAGCAATGTTTTGAAAGTATACTATTTTTATTGCCATTTATGCTGCCCCGCATGTCTTTCCTTAAACATTGGTGGAGTAAGCCTGAGATGAAATCTCGAGCTACTGCCACTGAGACTTTGGTATCCTTTGGTAAAAGGCAAAAGCAGTGTTACCAAAGAAGAACAAAAAAAAGGTTTGGTACCGTGTTAGCCAGTAGAGCAAAATGTGATTGTTCTCCGTAAGAGAGACCAAGTGATCTCGTAGATATGATACCTTTTTAATGGCTAACAAAAATACCTGATGGTATAGCAAGCTTTCAAACCTACTCAGAATCCTTCATCAGGGTTAATCATGTATCATATCTACAAGATTACTTAGACTCTCTTACTGAGAGCAATCCCCAAAGAAGGGATACAACCAGATAATGGTGTCTGTTGTTACCAGTGACACAGAACACGTAAATAAAAGGGCTCTGGCAGTATCCTCATTTTTTTTCTTGGGAAAAATTTAGCATTGCTGCTTCCCACGATAAAATTGCGCGATTTTATAGCAAGAAAGTTAATAGGACCTTCTAATGTTAAAATCGCATGGCACGAAAATTACAAGTTTGCGCTATGCAATGTAATAAATAAGGAGGCTCCATAGGGAAACGTGGGCTACAAAACCTAGCAAATCGCAGCTGTATAGAGCATGCCACGATTTTGTAGTTTTCGCAGTGTAGCAGCCTGCAAAATATTGCTGATGTGAAAGAACCCATTGGAATCCATGGGCTTCACATGCATGCATTTTGTAGCGATGTCACATTGCTACAAAATGGCGCAGTTTTTGTAGCCCATGTGAAACCAGCCTCAAAGAGACATTTGAATTGATATACTGCGAGTTTCAGATTTCCATTCCACAGCACATGCATGAGGTTTATTGAAATCTCATCCACAATGCCCGTACTGTAACTGCTGTGCGTTTTCTGCAGCCAATTCCACTGCATTACCACAATGCGTAAGCGTATCTTTAGGCTCAGGCCACACTGAGCAGTGGAGCGTCTGAAAGCCACGCTGAGCATCATGTTAGAGCAGTATTCCATTGATAATGACCACGTGGTATTGAAGATACAGCTGCCATTTACTTGCAAAATGGGGCAGCCTTCAAGGATATTTTCATTACCGACCAGATGATTTCGCAGGTAAATAGCAGTTTTACCTGCAAAATTGCATGGCCACGTACAGACAGTTGAAAACTGTGGTGCTTGGCTGCCATTGCATATGGCTTTATCCCGAAATTGTACTCTAGGGTTTTGTCACTACCTCTAAAAATGCCAATCGTCGTCTTTTCATCTGCATGTAATCAGAAGCTATATCCATTTCCAGAACCTAATTGAATGTAATGAAGGCGGAGGTGGGACCATGAAGGCTTTGCATTCTCTCCTCTTTGTACTGGTCCCAGTGGTAAAGGGCCAAGTTACCATAAACCTGAGCTGGCTGTTTAACCCTCATTCTGTTCTGGGCATGCAGATGCAATAACATTTACAGCTGAAAAACTCCTTTCTCAGACTGTAATGTTTAGGGATGTAAATGAAGCATTTTGTCTTTTGTGGAGCCTTGAGGTGTTCTGCAGGACAGCACAATAAATGACTGGGATTAGTTCCACAGGTTCCCTTTTCTTATGTAAAAAGCCAAAGCAGCTTTTAATGCCTTAAAGTAAGCAGTATGGAGAGCATCCCGGGAAATTGCGTACATTTTCATTTGCTTTGCTCTTGATCTATAAACTATGAGCCTCAAATTCCCCCAATGCAACTTCAGCTTCCAGTAGTGTTTGGGAATGCTTAGTGTATGTATGCACCATTTAACTCTGAGGTTCTTTCTGGGATCAAAGAAATGATGTACGCAGCTCATTCCCTCATGAAAATGTTTGTTTTAACGTGCGGATAGAAATTCATCAGCGTTTCCTTTGATACGATCCACAAGACAATGGAGATGGAAGACCTTACAGCATCCATCAAAGACTTGCTGGCTAAGTTCTCCAAAACATGGCACTACTGGATTGAGCTCCTAAATTCTCAGGAATATGGAAATCTAAATGGTCTCAGCCCCCCCCCCCAACCCAATTTTCAGGTGCTCCCATACCACTCTCTTTCTCTCACCCCCCCTCAAAAAAAAAGGAGGATAGGAGTCAGGTGTATGGGATTTCACCCCCTCCCTTTTTTTCTTCTTTCTCCCTGTCTTTTCTTCCCTCTTCATGCTACCTTTGCTTCTCCCACTCCTCCTCCTCCCTCTGTGGTATTCCCACCCCATCCCTCACCATTTATTGTCAATTCATCCTACTTTGATCCTGGTGAGCCAACAGACAAGTACTAGTTGAAAGGAATAATTTCAATACCCAACAATGCTGTTGGTGCACTGGGTCCAAACTAGTTTACCCCCTACAATGACATGTTCTTTTTCCAGGCTATACCTGTTAGGGCTTATGCCAGCGGCCATGATGGGCTCCGCAAGCGGAATACCACAGCGGAGTCCGTCACGGCACCCCCCCAAAGACCCCATAATCTTCTCCAGATCCGCTGTTCGAGTCCCGCATGACACGCCGATGCGCATGCGCAGTACAGCTCGTGACGCATCGGCAGTGTCATATGAAATGGTGGGCGGGTAAGCGTATTCACGCTATAATTCTGCTGTGCTACAGGGGAAGTATAGCGTGACGGCCGGCTTTCATTGACGGCCGTGTGTATTCCCGTGGCAAAAAAGGACATGCCGTGGGTTATTTCACGCAGTAGAATTCCGCAGCGTGAACATTCAGCTATTAGGTTCAATAGAAACTAATAGCTGCAGTGTAACACCGTGGATTTGCGCCGCAAATGCTCACATGGGCATTAGTCCCTACTGTTGTTTGACACGAGCCTTTGAAAACGTGTAAAGCTGAAATTATCATTGTATTAAACAATGTTATTTACATTTGAAAAGCAAATAAATAAAGAATTTAAAATTAAAAGAAGAAATTAATCAGCATTTCAATTCAATCTCCTTGCCTCCTCTATATTAGTATACACCATAATGTTTGTCTATGGTCACATGTCCTCTGCCTGATAATCGCTGTTTATTATTACATAAGCTAATTTTCTCCGCAGATTGGGTGCATGTTAGATATTTAACATCTCCAGAGTAGCTGGATCTGTGGCTGAGACGAACACCATGAATACATTGCATACAAATGTAGAATTAATTGGTTCACAGCATTTCATACTTCAGTCCGTTAATCCTGGCATACTTGTTACATTTAATACAAATCAGATCTTTCAGTGTCATTGACTCTTATTAGCACAAATGGAAAAAAAAGCAATATATTTGCTAATCCAAACTAAACTGTAATGCGCTGATTTGATCAAAGATCATTATTGGTTGCAGAGTGAAAATTTCTGAATCTACAATCTCATTTTTTTTGCCTGCATCGTTAGTCAATGTCAGTCCCTTTTTATATTTCAATAATGCAAATAGTTGTTCTCTATTATAAACCCCTCTGAAGGCTACGACCACTTTATACATTGTGGAAGAAAAAATTATTCCCACTTTGCATTTCACTGCCAATTTACTTTTTAAGTGGGAATATGGGCATGATAAATGATTCCTAAAAAAACGGGTAACTATAGATTTGCGTTTAAGGTACATTTTTATTATGTGACTCGATCCCATATTCACACAATGCAGATTTGCTGCAAAATTTCCATGCAGTAAAGCCACAAAGTTTGCAGTAGCAGCAAAGTTTTTGAAATCTCATTCACGTGTTGTGTAAGGCCGGCTGCACACGACCGGGTCGGATTCCGCATGCGGGAGCCTGCAGCAGAATCCAACCCTATGCCCAGCCGGCATCTGCGTGTACCTCTCCTATTATCATCTTTTCTGCACTGTGGATGGTCTGTACATAAAGCTGTTGGACATGTGCAGTAGTTTGGTTTTTTTCTATATTTAAAAAAACAAAAAAAAACAAACTACTTTTTCCGCATCATTCATGACCTTTCCGCAATGTCTTTTTTTTTTTTCCCCTCTGCGAGCACAAAATTGCAGTTGATTTCCACTCGTGCACATGAAAAAGCTTTTTTCAATAGCATGTTTTGGGCGGTATTTGCAATGCAAATATGCCTGTGTGCAGATGGCCTTAAAAGTCCACACTCAACTGACCTGTAGTTCGTATTTTGAAATCCTGCATACATTTATGCTGTGGACTTTCAGCACAGACTTCTCCTTTTGCAATACAAAGGGTGAAAACTGTGACAAGTCTGCAGCGTTTCCACAATAAATTCTGCTATAGAAAAGATAAGTTCTCATTCTGTAAGTTTGAAAGACATTTTGGGATAGAACAGATTGAGGCCTCTTACACACGAGCATATATCAGCTGCTGTTTTCACGGGCGGCCGATATACCCTACGATCTGAGGCGTAAAAACCCGTGAACGGGCACATAAATCTAACGTTTGTGCGCCCGGTCAGACAGCATGGGTCTCAGTGCATGTGTGCCGAGGCCGTCATGCCGTTGTCCCTTCCCCTTCTCTCCCCGACTCACCTCCGCTCTCCTCCCCACTGGCTGTTTGCAGTGGGAGGGGGCGAGACGGGGGCAGAGCCAAGCTCCCGCCCCTTGTTCGCAGCCAGCAATGGAAGGAGGTGGGACGGGGTGGTGCTTAGCTCTGCCCCTGTTCCGCCCCCTTCCCATTGCAATCAGCCGGAGGAGAGAAGAGGGAGGGAGTTTAGCAGTTACGCTGCTAAACTCCCTCCCACCTTCCTTCTCCGCCCGCTGTCATTGGCTCCCATAGAAGCCCATGCAGTGGCCAACGTATTCCGGCCCAAAAGATAGTTCCAGGACTATCTTTTGGGCCCGACATAAAAACGCCCGGCGCTATATTGGCCGGCTGGGCGCTTTTATGTTGTGGAAATACGGCCATGTGATCTGATGCATTGGAACCCAATGCATCAGATCGTAGCATATATCAGTCGACCGTGAAAACTGTGTGTGTGTGTGTGTGTGTGTGTGTGTAGCAGCCTGTCACCAGAAAAGTGGAGAGAGGCAGGGGACACTTTATGTATACATAACAGTCAGTGTGTCTGCTGTGGTTCTAGTACCATAATGGAATTTTTTTTCCTTTTGTGCAGCATACTAAACTGACACATTTGCTTTCAATGTATACATATAATAAATGGAATGATAAGCAGTGGATTTTGTCTGTCATTCTTTTATCTTTTACTTTTTTGCATAAAATGCTGTAATGTTAAAATTGTAAATAGTAATAATGTGTATTGCTGAAGCTGTATTCAGACAGCCATATGAGAGTTTCTCGGATACAACTGGCATCAGACAGCACACGGACCCTTCACATGGCCCGTGCTGTTCTCCTCTGTAGATAAGAATTGGATATGCAGTGACTTTTTTTCACACAAACAATCTTTGTGAAAAATTGGCTCATAGACCATTATGGGCGCCCATGTGCTCTTCGTGGGAATACAGACCAGACGCAGCCCGGCCATAGGACTGTCTAAATGGGCTCTTGGGCTACCAGAAAATCTGCAATAGTTATAGGCAAAAGTTTAAACTTTGATATTCTTGACTGCATGAATAGAACTACAAATGTGCACAATCTCATGGAAATGGTGCCCTACTAATGGTTGTGAGCCGTTAATATCACATATTCTCATAGGTCACCAGAAGGATTTTTTCTTTACAGTTTGAATCATTTTGGCTATACTTTATTTGCCTTGCTGTCATGATTATTTAGTCTAAATTCATATGGGTGAATTGCTGTCCAATATGGCGCTTGCCAACATGTGATTTTTTTTTTGCCTCGAATGTGAGGTATTTTTGTATAAAAAAAAGTCTCGCATTACTCAGGGAAAATAGCGATCCTCCGTCACTGCTGACAGTCGCGGCGGAGGATCGCAGAGTTTCTTCCATTGTTTTCAATGGGGAACCATCGCAGAGCACCACATGCACCTAGCACATGGTGTGATGCTGCCACCAGCCTCATTGAAAACAATGGGAGATGCAATGCGTGGGCACACCCAAAGATAGGAGGTACCTAGATGCTTGCTTTTTTTTTTTTGCAGGAAATGTATGATCCCATTTAAAAGAATGGGATTTATATTCGTGCGTCTCGCAATGCACAAAACTCATTTGTGTGAAAACGGCCTTAGCTTGATGATATACTAAATCCTGATTATTCTACACAATTCTGAGTTTTTTTACTTCATCCAATTTTATTTAATTCTGTTCTAACCGGTGGTATACAAATATAGCATGTAAATGTTATTATAGGGTAACGATATAACGAATATAATAGAGTTCAAACTAAAACTTCTAATCCGGT
This sequence comes from Eleutherodactylus coqui, assembly GCF_035609145.1. NCBI lineage: Eukaryota > Metazoa > Chordata > Amphibia > Anura > Eleutherodactylidae > Eleutherodactylus > Eleutherodactylus coqui. The sequence continues at coordinate 398,587,173 of NC_089837.1, forward strand.
CTAAAGGACTTTATAGGCAAATCATTGTGACATAATGGCTGATAACCTTTCACATACTACAATCATTACTGGAGATCAATGGTCTTGATCTTTGTGTAATGTCGAGTTCTGCCACTCATGAGTGATAAAAGTAGTAAAGTGCGGTACACAACAGCTTTATCATGCTTGTAACTGTTTCCATAAGTGATAAGGATCTTTGTTAGTAGCTACTGCTAGTAGGTGAAGATTTGAATGTAAACCATGTGTACTTGGAAAGGGTCAAATATCAAAAGCAGATATCTGATATAGTGATCCTATGCTATTTAAACCTGTCTTCCGGCGAGTGGAGAGCCAAGGCTGGATAACTAAAGGCCCTTTTGCATAGTCCGATCGGCCGAATGAGCTTTCATAGGAACATTCATTGCCCTGTGTAAACATTACTAGCGATCAACCAACAAACAAGCTATCCCATGGTTACATGATATGATGTGCCGCTGACAAAATATTTTTATGCCAAAATGCAATCTACAACAATCAATGTACAATGAATGACAAGCATTTACTCTCTTCTCAGCAGCTCCCTGGGAATGTTCATTGAGTCGATCATCAGCCTGTGTAAATGGGCCTTTTCTTGCTGATTATCCTGGGTTACATTTACACTCAGGAAAAACCTATTTATACACAATGTAGAACATATTAGAAGTTGAAATTAAGACATTCTTCCATTTCATTTAAAAAAATAACTCCTTTTAGAAATTGATCGCATGTCAAAAAAAAGGTAGAACAGGATTAGCAAAAGGCTGAAACAGTAAGTAGTAGAAAATTGACTCACCAGCTGTTTTTCATTAGTGCAAAGTCAAAGTACTGTGTATAAAATGAGCATGTTAGAGAGGCAGAGTCTCTCAGAAGCAAAGATGGGGTCCAGAGGTTCACCAATCTGGAAAACTGCATCAAAAAATTATGCAACAATTTTAGAAAAATGTTCCTTTAACATAAACTTGCAAAGAATTTGAATATCGAACCATCTACAGTACATAATATCAAAAGATTCAGAGAATCTGGAGAAGTTCATGTGCACAAGCGACAAGGATACTGGTCAATATTGGGTGCTCCAGATCCATGAGTCCGCAGGCATCACTGCATTCTTAAGCAAGACAATGCTAAACCATGTACTGCATCCAACACAACAGCATGGCTTTACAGAAGAGTCCAAGTGCTGAAGCGGTCGGCCTACAGTCCAGTCTTTTCACCAATAGAAAAAATCTGGCGCGTTATGAAACGAAAAATCTGGCAAAGACCCAGGACTAGAATCCTACATCAGACAAGAATCGGACAACATTTCTGATGTGTGTTCTATTGTAAATAATTTATGGTTATATGAGATTTCCAAATCACTGCTTTTTTTTCTCTTTACATTCATTTACATTTTTCACAGTGTACCAACTTTTTTGAATTTGGGTTGTACATTCATACTAGGCAATAGCCGCTATATTTTGAAAAAGAAAAAAAGTGTAGGACTGTTAGGCTGGTTTTGCACGGATGAGAAAATTGTACGAAATTTGTGCATTGCAAGATACACAAACTTGTACGAATATGAACCCTATTCTTTGGAATGGGGTCATACATATTAGGGATTTCTTTTTCTTTTCCTCTTCCACATCAGTGCGATGTAGGAAACAAATTGTGGCACATCCTATCTTTGGGCATGCTCTTGCATTGCATCTCCCATTGTTTTCAATGAGGTTGGCAGCAGAATGGTACCACGTGTTAGGTGCATGTGATGAGATGGGAAGTTTCCCCATTAAATCCCCCCTCCATTGAGAAACCTCCCGATCCGCCACCACAGCATTTTGGCAAGCTCGATATCTGGTGTGGTGAATCACCGCACGAAATTTGCCTTACGTATGATTGTATGTTTTAGCTGGTAAAACTTCTACCAAGTAACAGGAGACCGCTTTAGATGGATGAAAATAAGTATGAACACAAAGTATGGACAAAAAATGGCTACACCTCAAACAATAAAAACACATTAGGTTTTTTACACACCACATTGTCTTACGACATATTTAGTCTACATGTGCTGTAACTGAGCCTCTAGATTGTGCAAACTTGTAGGCTATCTGAGTTGGTGTACCAGATTGTCCCATACATGTTCTTTTGGTGGTACATTTGGTGGCTAAGCATTATCCTGCTGGAAGATGCCTCTTGGACGCCTTACCTTGAGAGGCAACACATGTGGCTGCAGGATGTCCTGAACATATTTCTGAGCTGTCATTGTCCCTCCTACCACTACTAGGGGTTACCGACTGTTGTATGCGATGGCCCCCCAAAACATCACAACAACACTGGGAACAGTGTGCCACTACACATCAAAGGCAGAATGGAGGCGCTCACTCCTAGGTCTCCAGACACAACTATTGTCAATGCCCAAACTCAACCTGGATTAATAACTGAAGGCAACCTGGTTCCACTCCATAGCAGTCCAGTTACGTCATTCACATCAGCACTGCAAATGGAGGTTAAGTTGGGTGGATGTTAAAGGCAGTACACATAATGGGCGCCATGAGATCAAGTGTCCTTTAGCCAAGTGCCTGAAAATGGTTTCAACAGACATAGGAGCCTGTAGTGATGGCGCCATCCATTTCTGGATGTTAGGCAACGAAACAGTTGGAGCTGCTCGTGTTTGTCAGACTATCTTCTCTACTAGTGGTTTGTCGAGGGCGTCCTGAGCCCGGTCGCCTAGTGTCCGTGTCCTCACATATCCACTGGTCCCTAAACTTCCAGTCTGCTCAGAACGGCCCAGGTGGCAGCAATTCATTGATATGACCATCCAGCTTGTCACATTCCAATAATTTGCCCCTCTCAAACTCTTAACTGGGTGAAATCTCTTCTATGACATCGTAGAGGCATCTAGTGGTCAACAAGCTCTACACAAGTGGAAATGGAGGTCCACTACACACAAGTAGCCTCTGAGAGCCTTTTTACAGGCCAAGGGTGGAACTACTTTTAGAGCCTCAAGTGGCAAGACCGTTGATGTAATCATGCCACAACTCATCATTTGTATATCCGCCTGAAATGTAACTGCATGACGGGTTTGCAGCAAAACAATAACTCCTTCTAGGGTCTTTTTTTATTATTATTTACACAGTGCATGGCAATCAATCCAGAGTTTTTGCTATGCTCATTAAAGCTATAGCTTCTGGGTTTTTACACACTTTCTATCAAATGATTTTCAGAAAAGGAATAGCTTTTTTTGCAGCCTAGCAAATGTTGTTATGAGAATGCTTCCACTACTAAAGGAACTGAATTTGTTGCTTCTTCACTTTTTTTTGTAAAGCAGGCCATAGATCTAAAGTTGTAGCCATGATGCAACAAGCAATCTGATAAGCATTTCTATTGAAAGATAAATATGAGAGGAGGAAAGTACTTGAAAAGATATGATGCAAACTATTTTTCCTGGAAAAGGTCAAATTATGTTTTGGTGTTTTTTTGCTATATTATTTTTCTTTCCTTTCTTTAAAATTGACAAACGTAATGCTTGTGCCACTTTATATTAATGGCTAAGAAACCTTTTGAATCAGGTGTGCACCAGCTTTTCTGGTCTGAGGGCCAAATTGCATGCTAAACCACTTCCAAGGGTATTCCCATCTGAGACATTTACGGTATATCCTAAGTATATGCTATAATAAGTTCCACTTCCAGGACTCCCACCTATTGGAGAATAGGGGTCACCTTTCCCTGAGAGCAGGCTACAATGCCTGTGGCTCTCTGCATTGTAGATGGATGTTGAGGTAGCGGTCTGGCATTTCATAATTCCTGTAAATTACGATACCTCTAACTCACATACTTCTTTCTGGAGTGCCAAGAGACTTTATTGTCCTAAAATATAGGGCACCCAGACATTGCTACACAATGCACCCTTAATACTTGTCCATTCCTGTTGCCCTGCTATATGCCACTTTTCTTTACCCTGATCTGGAAACTACATGTGAGCAGCCATGCATAGATATTTCTGTTCAGATGATTGAGACTGCACAGAATGGCATTGTGGACAGCACGTGGCTCCCCGGGGTCACGCATGTTGTGCTCTCCTCTTTTAAATGTTAGAGTTTTCCTGGGACTAAACTATTCATGACCTATCCTCGGGTTAGGGCGTTGATAGTTGATTGAGGAGAAGTTCACTGCACAAGATCCCTGCTGATCCGCTGACTGAAGTGACAGCGGTGCTCGGGGGAGCCCCATGTCCGCTTCAGTCCATGCCACTCACAGCACTGTACATTGTATAGTGGCTGTGTCTGGTATAGTAGCTCAATCCCCATTCACTTGATCAGGGCTGAGCTGCTTTGATGCCAAGTGACTGATGAACTTGACACCAATGCCTTTTCAATCATTTGGTCATCAGCGAGTGGTGAATGGCAGATTCCCACGGATCTCATATTGATGACCTATCCTGAGGATAGATCATCAATAGTTTTATCCAAAAAAAACCCTTTTAAGTTTACCAACAGATAGAAATCTGTCATTTAAACTTGAAACTTATTGCTTATGCTGCCAAAATATTTTTTCATAATGTATTGTAAAAAATGGTATTGTCAATAACTGTAATGTGATCAGAACTGCGTAAGGAAATGTAATTGATTACCTGTGAGTTACCGCTTATCACACGGGTGTACAGAGCCCACGTAATACGGCCGTAAACATACGGTCATGTGAGCCCGGCCTTAAAAAGAGTATTAAGGGATTTTCCAGAAGATATGGGTGCTTTAGGTGTAATCCACCTGGTTCATTCATATTGCAGAAATGTTAGTATATGGCTTTTTGTACAGTACAGTTTTTATTAATTTCAGTACACCACTAATAAAGTACATAAACCTGTTTTGTACTCGTACACATTAAGGATCAATGCATTTGTAATCAATTTGTTTAAACCTTCCCTTCATCAAAGTATCTACCCTTTGCAGCGATTTGGAAAATTTATTTGACTAAATGCATCCAAATTCATCACAACCTACCGGTAGCTTCTTAGTCCTTTCTAAAAAAAATTAACGCTTTAGGTGGTGTATTAGTGTAACTCAATGTCAAGTGTCACAATATGACTTTTAATTTGTGTATAAAAGGTAGGTGACCCACTGAGTCCGAGGATGTAAGTGTTATACTGGTCTCCCCCGTTGTTTCCCTGGTATGAGCACTGAAATATAAAATTAGAACGGGCGGACTACTTGGCAGCGCTGCTCACTGCATTGAGTGGCAGCTTCCAGCGCTGACAGAGGAGGTAAGTAGAACACTCCCTGGACTTAGCGAGTCACCTACTTTTAGTCCATAAGCTTAGCTAAGAAGGTGGCAGTCCTTTTAAGCTTTATATAAGACTACTATAAAGGAAGTCTGTCAACTACATTTAGCATCTGAAATTAATCCTAACCTAGAAAATGCCAACTACAGGTGGATGTAGCTAGACCTTTTTCATTTTTCTCTGTGCTTTCAGTCCCAGAAAATCAAATCGACTTTCCAGCTGGTATGCACATCACTGCTGAACTGTTCGATATCTGGTTTCACTACTAAAGTCCTCTGGGCTCTCTTCCCATCCACACTTGCAAACATGCCCCTCACACTGATGACTGTATCTGCACCAGTGCCACACTTCCGGCTTCAGGGCTTGTGCAATGACTTAGGTTTGCCTCTCCATAGCCTCAATGACACCACATACATGCTGTGAAACCAAAAATGTGATGCAAATGCACGGCCTAGAGACGGCAATTACCGATGTAGGGTCATGCAGTATGGCAGGAGAGAGAGCCCGAACGACTTCAGCAGTGGAACTCCCTATCGGATGGCTCGATGGTGATTTGCAATTTGTGCGGAAAGTCAGATTTTTCCCACTTGACAGCACAGAGAAAAATAAGGGTATAATTACTTTCAACTAAAGTTGACATCACATGCTAGGATTAGTTTCATATGATAAATGTAGACATGCTGTAAATTTACGGCGCTTGGTCCTGGGCTTTAATCCCGCCCCGATAGCAGAAAATCGGCACGGGATTAAAGCCTACAAGTAGGTGAATTTAGACTGCGAGCCCCATGGAGACAGGGCTGAATGTGAGTGATATTCTGCAGCGCTGTACACAGCCTATGTATGCACTATATAAAGAAGTTACATATTCTAGGTTTACTGGCTACCCAACAAGAATGCTTACTCATGAGATGAAACTTTTTTTTTTTTTTCTAGGCTGTGTATTCTTTCTGACAGGTACTTGTTTTTATGTTAGAACTGCTGAATAATAGTAAAATGACTGATACAATCTGCAATCCCATTTAGCTGAGCCTTTAAATGAGGATGTCAGATTTGTCAGTCACATAGCTGACACTTGACAGGAATAGTCCTCTCTGTTGGACATCTGTGACCTAATGAAGCACTGAAAGCAAGTAGTTCAGTCTATGTACTGTAGTTGGACGTGGTCACCAAAATGTGCATTTAATGAATAGTGAGGTTGGCCTGTTTCTAAATGGTTTTGTTTGCGGAGTGTATAACCTTAATTACATTACCCTCCACATGCTCTCTTTAAAGGTTCCTCTGAAGTGTGAAACCACAGATAACACTTAATATGAGTTTTTACTAAACATAAAACCTTCATTGTCTCCACAGGCAGCAGAAAGTGTCACCTTTATTGGACCCGACACTCATGCAATTCAAGCTATGGGAGACAAGATTGAAAGCAAGCTATTAGCCAAGAATGCAAAGGTCAACACCATCCCTGGCTTCGATGGTGTGGTCAAGGTGAGAAGCAGTTTGTGACCCAGATTTTGTAGTAAAGGAGTCAAACTACAATTCTTATTTATGGATGTATTGCTGTATTTACAATCTTTTAGAGTACGTTAACATGTCAAATCCGACATGTATGAGCAAGAGTATCCATGGCAGAACTCAGAAGCTGGCACAAAGATTTAATACCAGTCAATGCGGCTAATAAATGAATTTTTCTGGCCAAATCGACAAGAAGAATGAACATGTTCATTCTTATTGATGATTTTTCTTTTCTGAGTTGGGTATATATATATATTAAAAAAAAAAAAAAAGTTAGAAAACCCCTTTCACTTTAAAGGCAGTAAATTGTAAGCCAGTTTGCTGAACATTTCAGAGAGGAATCTGCACCAAAATCCACATCAAATGTGTGAATGGGCCCTAATTGGTCTTGTTGTTCTTGGAGACCTTTTAAATTAACTCTTTAATATAACGGTTTATAATTTCATTTTTGACCTAACAATGGCAGTTTTTTCTTCTACACAGATTCCCTGTGCAGCAGATAATTGGTCTAACACCACCATTTCACTGCCCACACACATTAGGATAGGAAAGCTAATTCTATTTGCATGCCTAATTTATTAGCCTTTTGTATTTGCATACATGAACTTTCAGCCAGCATCCTCAAATATTTCAGTAAGGATTTTTTCCCCCTAAAATGAGGAAACTTTTGGCTTCTTTTGGATTAGCATTGCAGGCCAATGAATTGATTGGACTTAAGTATTTTTAAGTCTTACCTAATATGTTACTATTAGAGATGAGCGAGCATATCCGCTAAGGACAATTACTCGAGCGAGCATTGTCCTTAGCGAGTACCTGCCCGCTCGGAAGAAAAGGTTCGGCTGCCGGCGCGGGTGAGCGGTGAGTTGCAGGAGTGAGCAGGGGGGAGAGAGAGATCTCTCCGCCCCCCGCCGGCACGCAAATCTTTTCTTCTGAGCGGGCAGGTACTCGCTAAGGACAATGCTTGCTCGAGTGTCATCTCTAGATACTATGTTAGGGTACTTTTATATGAGATGATTGCTGGGCTCTTAAGCTTGTGTTTTCACACCCGAACAATGTATGCTCACTGAATGGAGGCTGGGTGCATCAGAGATCTCTTCTGATCGCCTGTCAATATTTTGCATATTACCTGAAATTTGCAACTAAATGCAGTGGAAAATACTACCGCAGAATGACTGGATTTATTTACAGATGGAAGCATATGTAGGAGATCAGATCAATCCCTTGTTTACAATGGATGTGGCTCTGTTTACCATCCATGATGGGTATTTGTGTTCGTTTAAGCGATTGAATAGTTTTTAAATCTCACTATACAATTATATGTGGATAACTGCTGATGTGAACTCTCTGTACACGGTTATTTATCGTTATTTGCCAAACTGGTGTTGGAGTGTTTTTGGAGGTATATAGCAACTATATCTGTGATTTGCAATATTATTTCTTATAAAATCTATTTGCTATCTACTTTTCAACAAATGTTTCAGCTTCAATGGCAGTTTTTTTGGTTCAGTGTACTGAGGCCAGTATGGGAGCGAAATTCTCCCTATCAATCCCCATAATTTTTATGGCTTGATGGCAACGACACTACCTTCATTGGAATACCTAACCTTCAAATACAGTTCTCGACCGGTACGGCTGCTACATAGAGGACTTGTTGTTCTTATCTAGATTTACAGTTGAGTGGCGATCTTGATCATCAATTGGTAAATACCAAAAAAATAACAACTCCTGGCAACATTGCTGTTGCATGCTTCATTGTCTCACCCCACTCGCATTATCAAGAGTGTTCCAGTGGTGAAGTTGCTTCGTGTGAAACGTAACTATTCTATCATTAATCAATTAAGTAGTGAGATTGATAAAAATATTCATTACTTAAAAGAACACTAATGCCCATCATGGATGTTGACACTGAGCCAAATCCATTGTAAACAATAAGGATCTATCAGATGTCTTACACACACTTCCATCTGTTTAAAAAAAAAAAAGAAAACCTAGTCATCCTGCGGTAGTATTTTCCACTGCATTTAGTTGCGAATTTCAGGAAATATGTCAGATAGTTATACGCATCTATTCTACTCAATGGTCATAGACAGCCCAAACTTTCGCCCACTCTGTTTTTTGACAGGATCGGTCCACCTGCCACCTGGCTCATGCTTTCTGGGTCATTTTAAGTACGGACATTCCAAATGTGGTTATTCGGTTATGCATATCTCAAAAACATTTATTTGATGTTTTATTGGCAATTCATTTGATAATAAACAATATATTAAATGCAATACTCCTTATGTAGTGTATTTGATCTCTTGCGTCTCATCAACTTCAGTATGCTGGCTGCATTACTTGCAGTTCAAAGACGTGTATCAGATGTCATGTCTCTAATACAACAAATGTCCAAAAGAAGATAAATAGTCCAGGCAGCATAAGATGGAGCAAACTTGTATCTTTTATTCCTCCATAAATAAAACACCAGCGACATTTGGACCCGAAGCATGATTAAGACCCATTAACGGGTTAAAACGTCGCTGGTGTTTCTTTTATGGAGGAATAAAGCATACAAGTTTGCTTCATCTTATGCTGCCTGGACTATTTATCTTCTTTTGGATGAATTGCTGGTCTTGATCCGGACCCTTGAACTGGGCTCTGCATTTTGCCCTCCTTGCCTTATGATACAGGCATGTATTCACCAGGAGACTTTGGTGGTCCTCAGTTGCTGCTGTGTGCATAATTTTTTTCTATGGTATACCAAATGTGGCATCCAGAAATGTTTTTGTGCATTTTTTCAATATGCATGTTGGTAATTTTTTCATCTAGTAACTATCAGGAAATTATAGTACCAGTGTTTCTGGTGGCGCACAGCTCTGCTACATGCACATCACACACACACACACAGCTCTGCTACATGCACGTCACACACACATCACTGCTAAATTGCTTTCGCATATTAGCTGCATGTGATTTACAAATTTCAGCAGCTCGCTGAGGAGACCTGTTCACTCGTAGCTTTCACATATGAGCTGCACATGTTTTCCGAACTTCAGCTGGTGGCTGAAGTGAAATCGTGGCTTGTCGCTGCGTCATGTAAGCTGCAGTAGCTTTACGGCAGCGTTGTACCCTCTGTGGTGTCATGTTTGCACAACAGCGACTGTTCGTTTCAACACTGGACAACAGTTGACGATTAGATGAAGGCTGGACTGGGGTTGGCGACATTAGCACTTGAGATTACATGATGATATGCTCAGGAGATGTGAAGATAGTGGTGAAGGGCTATGCTTCAATGCTGTTGATTAGAGATGAGCGAACGTGCTCGGCCACGCCCCTTTTTCGCCCGAATACCGCGATTTCCGAGTACTTCCGTACTCGGGCGAAAAAATTCGGGGGGCGCCGTGGCGGCACAGGGGGTAGCAGTGGGGAGTGGGGGGGAGAGAGAGAGGGCTCCCCCCTGTTCCCCGCTGCTACCCCCCGCACCGCCACGCCTCTCCCCGCCCCCCGGCGCCCCCCGAATCTTTTCACCCGAGTACTGAAGTACTCGAAAATGGCGGTACTCGGGCGCGTAAGTACTCGAAACGAGTACGTTCGCTCATCTCTACTGTTGATCAATATGCACCGCCAGGTATGTTTGTGGACATTTGTGTCACTTATTGGATTCTCCACACAGGTGTCCAGCTGTCTTACAACCAGCCACAAACTGCCAGACTGAGGACTGCTGTATCTATAGCAACTGAGGCCGTAGAGGTTTGTGGGGAATATAGTCTGCCCATAATCCTTCATTCAGCTCACAGACCATGTGACTGATCACACGGCAGTGACATCACAGGTCCTAAGTGTAAAGAGAAAATAGTGGCAGCATACGTAGGTGCAAAATAGGCAAAACTTATTTCTCCAAGCCAAAAAAGTTGCTGCATTTTGACCGTAAAGGTCCTTGTTAAGCATGTCAAGCTTAACAAAGACCTTTATGGTCGAAACGTAGCAATTTTTTTGGCTTGGAGAAACAAAAGTTTTGCCTATTTTGTGCCTATGTATGCTGCCACTATTTTCTGTTTACACTTTGGATCCTATTGGGGAGTAGTGGTTCAAATTTCCTAGTGGCTGTTGCATCCTTTTGGTGCTACCCACGCTGGGAATATTTTAGTGCTACTGGTAAGCTGCTTTTTTCATCATCACATGTCCTGTTAGCACACGAGCTATGTATTTGTGGGGTTGTAGGGGTTTGTGGGGGATGTAGTCCGCCCATAATCCCTCATTCACTGCACGAGGAGGATAAAGGACCTGTGATGATGTCACTGTCATGTGATCAGGGGGCAGAGCTTAGAGGTGGTAACTGACATCACAGGTGTTGTCAGGCTCTGCATGTAACTTGCACACCACTCACGGAATGACGGACAAGTGGTCGTTAGCACTTTGATGCGTGTTGCACGCATTGATTGTGTCATCCGCCCCAATAGGGGTGGTGACCACAATCAAGTTACTTAATAGAGAAACATACTTGATTTTTCGGTTGAAAACCAGTGCCCCCATTGGTTTAAATAAGAGATTTGACCTGATTTTAAACTACTAATGGGTTAATTACCAGGTGTTTGATCCCCCTTTTCTGTCTTTTTTTCTGTTTATTCTGATCAATCCTGGTATATTTCTTTTTAGCTCCTTATCGATGAAGCCTGATTGCACCTTAATGACCAACAAACTTTTTCTTTTTTTTTTTTTCCATCATCGCATTCTAGTAGCTATAGCTTTTTAATTTTTCCGTCGACATAGATGTATTGTTTTTGGCAGGACAATTTGTCCTTTCTAATTGCATCATGTTTGGGTACATATATAGTATTGTATAACTTAAAAAAACAAAAATTTTTAGGGGGATGGAGGAAAAAAATCATTTTGTGTTTTTTAATTTTCATTTTTATGGCATTCAAAGTGCAAAATAAATAATCTGATAATGTTATTCTCTGGGTCGACCCTATTTCAGTGCCACCAAGTTTATTTAAAAAAAATCTGTTTTTGTTCGCAAACAATACTTTTTAACAAAATGTAATAAAAATGAGCTTTTGTGTCACCACATTTTAAGAGCCATAGCAGTTTTCTTTTTCCATCAACTGAGCTCTATGAGGGCCAGTTTTTTGCGGGATGAAGTAAACTCTTCATTTATCTATTTTTTGGAAACTAAAAACATTTTTTGTTTTTTATTCTGTTTTTCACTAGAGACAGGGTAAGCAAAATTGACAATGTTGTTCACGGTAGATTATAAATGATATGTTAATTTAATTCTACATGCCAGATTACAACAATACCAAATTTATATAGTTTTTTTCCCCGCACTTTTTCATAGTTTTTTTTAGGAGGGTTAAACACCGGGAATTAGACGTTTTTTAAGTACTCTGTATTGGAGCAAGCTCCTGGCTTGAGAGACTAGCACTGGGCTTGTAATTCACCCCTGTTAAAAGACAGCGGTGCAAAATAGAGCAGGTGCGCCATTTTCTTATGTTAAGAGGAAGAAATACTGTGACAGCTTGAAATGTGTCAGATTGTCCCGCCATTGTATGCCATACCTGTTGGGATTTTAATGTCTCATTAAAGCCTTGATTTTATGGATGCTGGCTCCTTTTCTTGCTATTAAGTGTACTACCCAGCCAGTACTTGCAGAAATTCCTGCAGCTCCTTTCATGTTGCTGTAGGCCTTTTGGTAGCCTCCCAGACCATTTTTTGTCAATTTTTGAGGGATGGCCAGTTTTTGGTAATGTCACTGTTGTGCAGAATTTAATCCACTTCTTGATGACCGTCTTCACTGTGTTGCATGGTATAAGTAATGCTTTGGAAAGTTTTTGATCCCCTTCTCCTGACTGATGCCTTTCAACAATCAGATCCCATTGATGTGCTGTAAGCTCTTTACAGACTATGCCTTTTGTGGAAAAATGAAACTACGAAAATGTCAGGAAAATCCTAGGAGAACAGCTGAACTTTTTATATGGGCTAAATCAAAATCGCTGTAAATAATGGCAGCCGTGTACTGACTACTTTTTAACGTGAGACTAAATGTGATTGGCTAATTCTGAACACAACTACATAGCAAACTATAGGGGGGTGTTCACACTTATGCAGCCACTTTATTTTATCATCAACAAAGAAGTAATTTTAGGGTGTTTTATATTTTATGAAAATTTTTTTAGTTTTACATTCATAGTTATCAGATTTTTTTAACGCAACAAAAACATGGCATTTTAACAAGGATGTGTTCACTTTTTTTCTATCCTCTGTAAGTCATGATAACATTTGCCATGCGACACTGATTTTGCCTTTTTGTCTAATTTCCATGCCTGATTAATTTTGCACATCACTAAGAAATGAGCTACTAATTGCAAATTAGGATTGTGTGTATATGATAATTCCTATTTAATGTGGCTGTACTATTGCTAAATATGCCAGGATTTGTGACTTCCCATCCTGTGTATAACTGCTGTAATTATCATTTGGGCCTCTGCCATAATGAAAGGTAAAAAAGGAATGTCCTTGAATTATTTTTGTGTCCTGAAAATGGTTACTAAAAAAAAAAGTTTCTGAAATTCTTCAAGCATCTATTTACAAAAGGGAATTGTCACATGATATACTTAGATATATATTCAAGATTTTTCAAGGAATTGCCTTACATACCTAATTTTTCATGAATGTTCTTCTGGCTTTTTGAAAAATTCGACCTCTCTTGCTGGCTGCACGTGTGTGTGTATATACACAGAGGGCAGGCTCCAGGTTTCAAGGCTCTTGGGCGACAGAGTCTCAATTGCCAGTTTTGAAGGGAGTCATGACACATGCGGCAGTAACTCTGCAGCAGTGTATACACTGATTATACAACTGCATATACCAGCTCTACACAGGTGTTTTTCAGATGATATAAGTGATTACAGTTCATATATATATATATATATATATATATATATATATATATATATATATATATATAATGATCACAGATCATGTCCTCAGACTAGAGTTATCTGGCCCAGACTGCCATGACAGTTTCTCCTGGTCACAACTTATCTCTGTGGAATTTGACACAAAGACCTCTTTCGGCTCCTCGCTTCTCAATCAGCATTCATACATAGTCTTCACCACTTTGACACAATCCCCACTTCTATAGTACCCAATATAATAATAATTCCCTCATTTTCACCCTTTTGGATATAACGCTTTTTTTTCTCCCCTTTTGGAAATAATGCCGCCATGTTGCATTCTGTGAAAAGTTCTTCCCCCAATGTCCCCTTGTATACAGAAAAAAAAACAAAAAACAGTGCATACTTTTGATGTTGCTCCCCAGCAGCTGTAATGGGCGTGCTCTCCACCACTCACCACAACGTTGTGTGGTCATGTGACACACACATGAGCGCTGTGAAATACTCTGTCCTTACTTAATGCTGAGGCTTGACTACAGCGATCATGGGTTTGTCTTGTGATTGTATAGCCTGAAAGTCATGGGCGGATAGCAGTGGTGACCAGTGCAGCTGCTGTGGAGGGACACAGGAAGTGAGTTTGGCCTTTTTTTTTTATTTTTTTATTTTTTTACTTAAACAGACTTTAGACTAAAATCGGGGCCCCAACTGCTATTTCTGATCCACCAAGCTGACCCCCAGCAACTGCTTGGGTTTGCTCCGTGCGAACACTGGGCCTGTACGTACAACACAGCCAGAACTCAGGCCATACACTATATATATATATATATATATATATATATATATATATATATATATATATATAAATTATTTAATATTCCTTCATTGTAAATCAATAAGATTTGATAGTTACCTGGTTGTAACACACCCTTTCCGTCATCCATGCCCTCTTCCGTCCTGATCTTGATGGACATATGTCTTTCTTCCCCATACTGTGTACTATGTGACCATAAGATATTTTATATTAATAGAGAGATGATATATATTCAGACACTTGTCCAATGCCCACCAGTCCAGCACACAAAATCAAATTGCCAGTATGCATACACTTAGGATTATGAGCATGTTCAACTGAAAACACATGTAAAAAGGTAGGTTTGGGCTTAAAACACAGCATTTGAGTAATTATATTTTGTTCTTCTGCGATGAGGTACTTGTCAAGTGTAGCATAGTCCTCATCAAAAGAATTTAGGTGCTTACATTAAGGAATAATTCTTTCATGGTGTAGGTGATGTTGTATTACAGCATTTGTGTTAATTATTCAAGATTTTCTTTTTCTTCTCTTTATTTTCTATTATTACCCAATTTCCTTACTCAAATATAAACTGGCGTGATAATTGCATTTTCCTAAAACAATCAAATTTGCAAGCAAAAAGAAATGCAGAAAGTTCCCAATTGAAGCTGTAATCATGGCTCTTCATCAGTCATTGCTGCATATTGCCAGAGAGGTTCTAATTGTCTGCATTTGGAAGGTTTAACACTTCCTGACAGGCTATTAAGGGGACGTATTCTCGCATAACTGTCACAGGCAGGAACAAAGGTCCTTGCTACTCAATGTGTACAAACCACTAACATTCTTAAATGACCTTCATGAATTTCATTCCTTTAAGCCAACATCCCATAGAAAGAAACAAGGTGTAATAAAACAGTAAATCTATACATTCTTGTTAGGGAATTTATCTATAGCTTAAAAACAATTGTTATGTGGCCGAAAAAAATCTCATTAGCAGATGTGAGTGCTCAGCGTAAAAGGACTTAAAGCTAAGGTTGCTCTTAAGACTGCTTTGAACTTAACAAGCACCGATTGTGGAGCAGACTAGTTAATGAAAGGAAATTAAATTTTTTGCCAACTTCCCCTGCTAGCGTCCTTTTTCTTCACGAGTCTGTAACACAGTAGTGAAACTTTTTTTCTTTTGAAAGAGGATTTTATTTTATCTAGAAAGAAAATTGTACATAAAGGTCATTGAAAATCTAAACAAGCTTGTCTTTAAAAATGGGTAAAAAAATAAATATTAAATTAAAAAAATAAATAAATTAAAAAAATATCTCTTTGTATAAAAACCATAATTTTGTAAGCATTCTGCATTGGTTTATATAGATAATATAGTTTTTGAAAATTTTTTATTGTGCTCCATTTATGTTAAGATTTTTTTCTTTTGGCTGTGAAGTGGTTGGAATCACATTTTTAACAGTTGGTATCAACAACCAACCTGCATTCTGATCGTATACTTGAATTATTTTACTTCATATGTCCTTTAAGCATGAGCTGGTAAAACTAGTCACATTTGAAACAATAGAGAATCATCTCCCCCTGCTGACAGCTTCATGGAAAACATGACAGGCAAACGGGAGAGAAGACAGAAACAAGCTGTAGCCGACAAGTTTTAATGCTCTGATTTATGGCCCATTATGGATTGTAAACTCTGAAATTTAATCACTTCATTTCGGCCACTGCAAAAGGGCATCTCTCAATGGTAGCTGAGCTTCCTGTCAGCTGATTGGATAACGCTTTGAGTTTTTCCTCTAGTAGTATAATAATGATGAGGTAGAATTTACATTCCACTTATGGTATTAATTTTACATTCCTCTGAATGAACAAGGTCACAAGGTTGTAAAATCAAACATTAAATGAATCGGAGGAGACAGTAGTGCAATATATGACTGCCCTTAGGACACAGTGCAATGGCTGATGGGATTAACGTGAGTCTCATTTCCTGCTTTTACAGGATGCAGATGAAGCTGTCAGAATTGCAAGGGAAATTGGTAAGTTCTTAAATTAGCTATGGTGGGATTTGTATGCCTCTTAGCAGACATGCTTGACTAAATTAAATGTGTAATAGGTAATCCCTATAGAACAAATAATGTTTTAATAGTTTAAGATCTCATTTGTCCATGGCTTTTGAAGAACTTAAGAATGGGCTTCTTCCCCCCCCCCCCCCCCCAAACGCCACATGGTATCTTTTGCAAATTCTACATAAAGTCTCTTTCTGTTCAGGCTGTGAATGTAACCCAGTATATGTTTTTGTGCTATTTCATCAAATACTGTCCACAGTAATGGCTTGTTTTGCTGCAATAAAATTTTCATTTATAGATGATCACATAAAATGCAATTTTTTGTAAATATTTTTTTTTGTGTTTTTTTTTTTTTTTTTATGTAGCCACTGGTCAATTCCATTTTAATTCTTCACTTTCAAGATCTTTGCTCTGTTGACTGCTGTTTGCTTAATACTTTCAATGGTTAGAACTAGAAACAGTTATTCTGAAAACATTGTAACTTTTAATTGTGTAATAATAAAATTGAATTTCCAATGCGTGGTTCCTAGCTCCTACAATATAGCTGCTACGGAACAATAAATAAATCATTTTCTAAAGTCCTGCTACACTAGGTTATACAAGCTGTATGAATCACATTCAGTATATGAAGGTTATTCATTCTAGCTTTGAATCACCTGTATGCGGTTAAAGAGGTTCTTGAAGCTAAAAGTCTTAGGATAGGTCATCAATAGAGATGAGCGAACGTACTCGTAATGAGTACTTACGCACCCGAGTACCGCCATTTTCGAGTACTTCAGTACTCGGGCGTAAAGATTCGGGGGGCGGGGAGCGGCGCGGCGGTGCGGGGGGGAGCAGCGGGGAACAGGGGGGAGCCCTCTCTCTCTCCCTCTCCCCCCCACTCCCCACTGCTACCCCCCGTGCCGCCACGGCGCCCCCCGAATCTTTACGCGCGAGTACTGCTGTACTCGAAAATGGCGGTGCTCGGGTGCGTAAGTACTCGTAACGAGTACGTTCGCTCATCTCTAGTCATCAATAACAGATCATTGGGAGTCTCTGGCTCGGCACCTACTCCATTCAGCTGATAAGTAGCTACTACAGACTGCCAGGATGCTCAGAATGCAGTCCGTAGCGCAGTGGCCTAGTGTGGTACTGCAGCTCTGTCTTGTGTACTGTAGCCTTTTTAGAACACACGATTTATATTAATTTACAATGCTAGTTAAACTTGAAGGGGTACTCCGGGCACAGACTAACATTTTAAAATCAAATGTACATTATCACAAGTCATTTTGTGAGTGGTTCACTGTACTTGATCTAGCTACTTCATTTTCCATCTGTCACATGACTCTCCTCCTGAAAAGCATCTCTAATTCCTCTGACATCTTGTCTACATTTGCTACTTCCTCCCCTGTCCACAGCCTCCAATATCCTGTGAGCAGTGCATGATGGGAAGACAGGAACAGAAGCACTGCGCAGTATTGCTCATACGCAGTTAAAAAGTGCCGGAATGTCCTGTCTGGCTGCTCTAGCGGGTTTTCTCTGGCACTCTGAGTGAGAGGGAGGCTGGTGCTAGTAAGTTGCAGGACCGGAGAGCTGAGGCTGGTGCTAGTAAGTTGCAGGACCCGTGAGCTGTGGGCGGAGCTACAGCGCTGACCAGTAAACAAACTCTTCACATGCTGGAAGTTGTAGGCAATGGTCTGCTGCAGATCAGCGGCTGCACAGGACAAAGGTTGTCCAAAACTGCAGACAAAAGGCACAAGTTGCCACTACTTTGCTTTACCTCCTAGTTTTCAGCATTTTAAGAATTTTATGCCGAGAAACTCCCTTTCAAATGGATACATATGCCGGAAAAAGTAATTGAACCATCTAATATCTTAGATTTCTGCCTTGATTACTAATAAAATGTGGTCTGATTTGTGCTGGTCTATAAATATGACAAATCTAAATTAATGACACACACAGTTGTACTGATCACGTCCTTTTATTTGAGTACCGTAAATATCCACAATGGAGAGAGGAAAATTAAGTGAACTTTTGAATTTAATAAACTGTAGACCCCCTTTTATCAGCAATTATCTACTACAAAGGTTTTGTAGAGCTGCAAATAAAACTTGCTCAGCTCTGAGGAGGAATTTTGGACCACGCCTCCCTGCAAATATGTTTATCAATATTTCTGGGATACCCTGTGGGCACAGCCCCCCTCTTCACGTCATGTCACAGAATCTCAATAGGTTCAATGTAGGAACTCTGACTTGGCCATTTCAAAACATCTTTTTAAACCATGCTTTAATTGATTTACTTGGATGCTTTGATTCCTTTTCTTCTTGTACTGCCTAAAGCCTCTTCAGCTTGAAGTCATGGACCGCTGCCTGTACACTGTCCTGTAAATGGTTCAGATACAACTTAGGCTCCTTTCACATCTGTGCTTATCTTTTCCGTTATTTGGATTTGTCGTGAGCTGAACAAGGGAAAAGCTGGAAGCACTGGATTTGAACACCCACAGTTTTAAGCGTTTCAGTGTGTCCTGAAAACTCCTTGGCGAAAAAAAGGCATACCATATTCCCTACCCTAAACTCTTGTCCATCTACACTCCCCATTGAAAACCTGATTCCCTTCTTCCAAATGCATCCCCCGCATACCCCCATTGCACCTCATACCTATTTATATGCAAACATGGCTAGTGATCAAGTGATGGGGGGGGGGGGGGATGTATATATATTATATAATGTATATGTAAATTAATTAATTATTATAAATTCACCCCAACAGCTGTAGAAAACAAGCTTTTGTAACTTTTGTGTCACCCCTGTTTCCTTTTATAGTCTGTGAGCTCTCACTCCTATTGTTCAAGCTGTGCATTGGTTTAATACTGTATGTTATGTCTTATTTATTGTGTTTCCCATGATTTGTAAAGCACTGTGAAATATGTTGACACTATATAAAGACTATTACCTTGCTGGACATGAACTGTGTCAGACAGACCCCATTTACTAATAGGATCCATCCGACTCTCCATCATTTTACTGGATGAAATGGTGCAGCATACTGTGCTATTTTGTGTGCGACTTTCTGTTGAATCTGTGCTAGAGGTTCTGGGCCGAGCTTCTGGCACGTATGGGAACATGCCCTTAGAATTGTTCCGCAATAGGCATTTGGGTCCTAAGGAAGTAAAGCAGCCACAGACCATGGTGCTCCCTCCGCCATGCTTCGCAGTTGGAAGGAGGTTTAATGTACATGTGCAGTGTTTTTTCTTCCAAATCTAGAATTTCTCCCTGCACTGTAGTAATTACTCAGTGTTCTCCGTAAAAGACGTTAGCACTCCAAGTGTTTGTATAATTGCTGTTACTTTTCAAACTGCCTCCAAAATATTAAAGGGGAAGGGACTTTTTATTTTGTATAGCGCCAACTTATTCCACAGTGTATAAAAATGTAGGTGATACATTCCCTTTGAGGGGTTAAAGTGAAGACTGTTAATTTCTGATATTTATCTGATGGACAAATATTTGTTCATTGATACCAAACATATTAAACAGTGTGCAACTCCGTAAAGCATATTCCTGCAGTGTGAGGAGGGATGTTTTATCACTTTTACTACCTTCCAGGGATCAACAATCCATACACATGCACCCTCAGTCTAGGGTTCTTGCATTTTCAGTGAGGGAAGAGAGTAGGCCACTGCCAGACATCTCAGGTAGCCTCTTATCTCCCTTAAGAACAAAAGGATCAGGCATGGAAATTCGACATGCCTAATCCTTTTTTTCCCCCAACACCGTCTGTCAAGGCAGAGTCAAGAGACCCCTATACACATAATATGGTCATCTGGTCCTGCTGACCTGTGTGTGTTTGGCTGACTTTTATATGTATGGCAGCCTTTAAAAGGGTTAGCCAGAATTATAAATTATCTTGTATCCACAGAATAGGGGATAACTTTCAGATCAGTTGGGAACTGACACTGAGACCCCCACTGATATTGAGATCGGTGGGGCTCAAAGGTCCTTGCATGAATGGAACGCCAGTTAAGCAAGCATTCTGCTGTTCCATTCATCTTAATGGGACTGTTGGAAGTAACTGTTTTCGAGTTCTTAATTATCTCTAGCGGTCCCACTGAAATGAATGGAGCAGCAATGCACATGCTTGACACTGGCTCCAATACTACAGGGACCTTCAGACCCCTGGTCTTGGGATCAGTTGGGTTAAGGCTGGTTTAGATGCGACGATTATCGCTCTTTTGAGCGATAATTCTCTGTTCTCTGCTCGGAGTGCCCGGCTTTTATACAGCCGAGCGGGGTATGAAGAACACAGCTGTACCGCTCTGTTATTCATACCCCGCCTGTCATCAGGGAGTGGGATACAGCTGAAACAATAGTATCAGCTGTATCCTGCTGTGAATTCCTGATAACTGATTGCTGATCTTTTAGCATGCTGAATGCTCAGTGACGGCTTAACGAAAACTGCACAATGTCAGTGCAGTTAGACACAACGATTATCGCTCAAAAGATGGCTTTGAGCGATTTTTGAGCGAAAATCGTTGTCTAAAAGGGCCTTTAGGGTCTCTGCGGTCTGCCCCCCAGTGATCTAAAAGGTCTCCTCTATCCTGTGGAATTATAATTCTGTATGATGGTAGGCCAAGTGTTTTATTTACATTATCATTATTGTCAAAATCCATGTAAAGAAAAGTATGTACAGACTTATTTAGCTCCCATAAAAATCCCCCTAGGGAAGAAATCGCAGGTTTTTAAAGTTCCAGGCCAGACAACAATCTTTTGTATACTTTCTTAGGGATGTTTCCCAATCTTTCTTGCAGAATGCTTCCAATTCTGAAATATTTCTTGATTACTTTACATTAACATGTTTGAGATCTACCAACAGATTTTTTAGAAAAAGGGTAAGGCCTCATGTCCACAGGGAAAATCAGGCCTGCCGCGGATTCTCCATGGAGAATCTGTAGTGGGTCCCTCCTGCCCTGCGGACATGAGGCCAAAGATAAGAATAAACTCACCTGTCCGGACGCTGCGGTTCTTCCTTCCTTCACGGCCAGATCTTCTTTCTTCGGCCCGGCGAATGTGCTCGGCATGCCAGCAGCGTGCCGCGTGCATGCGCCGGGCACATCCGCTGGGCCGAAGAAAGAAGATCCGGCCGGGAAGTAAGGGAGATCTGCAGCGTCCAGGACAGGTGAGTTTTAATTATGGTATTCCGCGGATCCGGACGGCTTCCATAGGCTTCAATAGAAGCCTGCGGGAGCCGTTCCCACGGTAGACCCGCACTAAAATGGAGCATGTCCAGATTTTTTCCTGCACACGGATCCGCGCCTGAAGGGGAAAATGACATCCGCAGGTATTTAACTACCTGTGGGTGTCCAATGCATCCCTATGGGGCGCGGATCGGCGTGCGGGAAAAACGCTGCGGATTTTAACCCTGTGGACATGGGGCCTAAAAGTTTAAATTTTTTTCGCTTCAGAAATCAGATGTATAATCAAATGGATGAGAAACTTTGTAATATATCTTATTACAGAAAACTGCTATTTTCTTCCGTTTTCAGACTCTTCTTCTCAAGTCTGCTTTTTGAAATTGTGTATGGATTCACATACAAAATTCACTGATTAAAACTGCAGTTATTGGAAGTTTATGGAAGTTTATTGGAAGACACGAAGGCCACTCTCACACAGCCCACTTTTCTTTCAAAATCTGTTTATTGATTTTCCACTCTGCATATCACATCTATATATACTAAGCATAAACAAGTGCAGAACATATTTTTATGTAAAACAATAAAAATAGCCGACTCGGCAGGAACATTGATCCCAGTAAGAAAAGAGAAAGAGAGGAGGGGAAGGGAAACGGGGAAGGGGGGGGGGGGGGGAAATGAGCTTTCACCTGTATCTGAACAAGGGGTTGCTAGTTGGGGCGAAGTAGGCTAGGTTGACGGGTTTCAGCCCCTCGTGGCTCTCGTCCTGTTTCTTTGTCGCTTTCTACACGGATCCGTCGACGAGCCACCGAAGGAGTGATGGTGAGCTCCGGAAGTCCACCCAGGGCGCCCATGTGTCCCTTGTGCCCCGGTTAGGCTCGGTCTCGGAACTCCGAAGGTCCTCCATGTATTTAATGTGATCTGCTGCCTCCACCCATTTCGTCCTTGGGATCGCCCCCCTCTGTCTCCAGTGCTGTGAAATGATATGGCGCATAGCCATGAGGAAGTGTCTGAGAAGCCCTTTTTTGACTTTAGAGATGGGGCCGGGCACCATGGAGAGGAGGGCGATCTCGGGAGATATTACAACCGACGACATGCTCAACTTTCCATGGACTCTGGCGATGTCCCCCCATAGGGGAGCAATTAGTGGACAGGACCACCATAGGTGAAGCATAGTTCCCACCTCTGCACAGCACCTCCAGCATTCGTCCGTGGTATCAGGGAAGATTCTGTGGAGTCTGTCTGGGGTTCTATACCATTGTGTGACAATTGTGTAGTTAAGTTCTTGCGCCCTGATAGAGATAGACATCTTGTGAGTTAACAGGTAAGACTTGCTCCAGAGCTCCCCGGAGATCTGTCTGCCCAGTGATTCTTCCCATCGCGTCTCCCATGGCAAGCGAGTCTCCCCCGTCCGCTCGTCGAGCAACAACCCATATAGCAGAGATATTGTGTGAGGCGGAGCAGAGGACGCGTCGCACAACCTCTCGAATGGGGTGAGGGCTGCACTAAGTGGTCCCGGCTCCCCTAGTGAACCTAGGTAGTCCCTCACCTGGAAGTATTGCAACCAGGCTCCCGGTCTCAGTCTGTGACTCCCGGCGAGGTCGCTCAGCGGGCGTATACCTCCCGTTCCCCACACCTCCCGTATTTGGGGCCTGTGTCTATCTGGGAGGATTGAAAGTTTAGAGACTGTCCGTGTGGAGAGTAGTTGGGGGTTTTCCGTGAGTGGGGTTAGGGGGCCTGGGATATTTGTCGTCTTACCGCTCGAGTTACGCACCTCCATGCCCCTAGCAAGTGGATTGCTAGGGAAGATGTCCCCAGTTCCCCCCAGTCTACCTTTCCTGGGACCCAGAAGGCCCCTCCCAGGTTTAAGTTGTTCTGTTCGGTTTCTAAAGATACCCAGGCTTTTTTGTCTGAGTTATGTATTATGTCCAAGATGCATTTCCCTATTGCCGCCTTGTGGTAAAGCTCTAGATCTGGCAATCCTGCTCCTCCAGTCCGCCTAGACCTGGTTAGGGTCTTGTAACTTATTCGGGGTGAGCGACCTCTCCAGACAAACCTTATTGAGGCTCTCTGTAACAGGTTGAAGAAACTTTTGGGGATGTCGTAGGGCACTGTTTGAAAAATGTAGAGGATTCTTGGGAG
The DNA here is from genome assembly GCF_035609145.1 of Eleutherodactylus coqui. Classification (NCBI taxonomy): domain Eukaryota; kingdom Metazoa; phylum Chordata; class Amphibia; order Anura; family Eleutherodactylidae; genus Eleutherodactylus; species Eleutherodactylus coqui. The sequence continues at coordinate 398,610,979 of NC_089837.1, forward strand.
GATGTTCATCTTCAAGGAATTTATTCTGCCAAACCACGAAAGATGCAATTTCGACCATCCGTCTAGTTCTGATTCAAATATGGATAACAAAGGTCTGTAGTTTAGGTCGAAGGTGTCTGAGGGGTTGGCCGGGATGTGTGTACCAAGGTACTTTAGTGAGTCTGTCTTCCAAGTGAAGGAATAAGACTCTTCTAGTGAGGTGGCCATCGATGGCGGTAAGGTTATGTTTAGAATTTCCGATTTTTGAGGATTTATTTTGAAGTTACTAAGCGCCCCATATTTGGTTAGCTCTTTTATGATCTCAGGGAGCGATGTGTCGGGATTTGTGACGTATAGTAATAGGTCGTCTGCGAAAATTGAGATTTTGTGTTCGCCGCTTGTCCCTTTGATCCCTTGTATGGCTGGGTTTCCTCTCAAGGCTGATGCCAGGGGCTCCATTGAAAGAGGGCAGCCTTGTCTGGTGCCGTTTCAGATCTGGAGGGGCGCGGATAGCAGTCCGTTGACTCTGATGCGAGCCGAGGATGAGCTGTATAAGGCCATTATCCGAGACAGGGTTTTCGGTCCCAGGCCCACCTCCCTCAGTGTCAACTCCAGAAAAGACCACTTTACCCTGTCAAATGCCTTCTCGGCATCTATCGCGAGAAGGCACATGGGGACGTGAGAGCTTCGGGCCTTGTTGATCAGGGATATAGTTTTGATCGTGTTGTCCCTGGCTTCTCTGCCGGGGACAAAACCTACTTGATCCCCGTGTATCAGGGATGGGATATGGGGGTTTAATCTGTTTGCCAGAATTTTTGAAAATATTTTGAGGTCGCTATTTATGAGGGAGATCGGTCTGTAACTCTGGCACAGGAGAGGGTCCTTTCCTGGCTTCAATATCACTGCTATGTTAGCCTGCAATGCCTGGGGGGGGGAAGGGATTCCCCTGAGAAACCGCGTTAAACGCTGTCAGCATGACTTCTGAGAGTTGGGTCCCAAAAGTTTTGTAAAATCTTGGTGTGAACCCGTCTGGGCCAGGACTTTTCCCTAATTTTAAGGTCCTGTAAAACTTGTGATAGCTCCGTGGGAGTGAAATCTTCCTCGAGAGCTTCTATGTCGGCCGGCGGAATAGTAGTGTGTGTGTTGTGGTGTAGATATCGTCGGATTTGTTCTTTTAAGTTGGGCTCATCTGCCTCCTCTGGGCATGGGATGTGGTATAATTGGGCGTAGTAGGACCTGAAGGTTTCTAGTATCTCGCTCGGTGTGTGTACCTCCTTTCCTGAGGGGTCGAGTATAGACTGGATGTTCGTCTGGGGGGCCCTAGGTCGTAGGTAATTCGCCAGCCACTTCCCACTTTTGTTGCCGTATTCGTAGTGTCCTGCCCGGAATCTGTCTCTAATGTGGAGGGTTTTTTGGTCCAGGATAGCTAATATCTCGTGTCTAATGTTAATTATTTCCAGTAATAATGTCTCTGATCTCAGGGTTTTATTAGCCGACTCATGTGCCTCTAAGTCCTGGAATAGCTTCTTGAGTTTGTGTGTTCTTTCCTTCTTGAGTCTTGCGCCATGGGCTATGAAGACCCCTCTCAGGGTGCATTTTAGTGCTTCCCATTTTATTGGCGCTGGGGTCGGGTCGGATCTGTGTACTTCTAGAAAGGTCTCTATTGTCTTGTCTATGTCAGCTTTACAGGTAGGATCTTTAAGTAAGTTGTCGTTAAGTCTCCAGTTGAACCCTCTGCAGTCTTGTGTCGCTGGGTTTATCTCCCCTAGCATTGGAGCGTGATCTTACCATGTGAAGTTTCCCATGGAGCACCTAGGGGCTCCATCTAACAATCTATGTGAGACAAAAATATAATCTATTCTGCTGTACGTGTTGTGCGCCTGCGAGTGGCAGCTGAAGTCCTTGACGGCCGGGTGGAGGGAACTCCACAGGTCAGCAAGGTGGAGACTTACCAACATTTTCCGTAGCTTGCATATGGTCAAGCGAGGGGTCGAGGATTTCCCGGATGAGGTGTCCAGGCGAGGGTCCATCGCGACGTTGAAGTCCCCACCGGCAATGATGGTCGTGTTTCCCGCGAACTCTGACAGCCTCCGGAGAGCTCTGGAGCCGAAGGAAGCCTGACCCTGGTTAGGGAAGTAGAAGTTAGCGAGGGTGTAAGTAACATTTGACAGTTTTAACTTCAGGAATAGGTACCTTCCCTCGTCTTCCCTTTCGTGGTCTATGATCTGCGGTTTTAGGGATCTATGGAAGGCTATGGAGACCCCTCCGACTTTACGGTTGGGGTGGGGGGCATGGTACCAGTGTGGATAGTACCTATTGTGACAGCTAGGAGTACTGGCCGTGGTGAAGTGGGTTTCCTGAAGAAAGGTTATCAGCACCTTCTTTTTGTGGAAGATATATAGGATTTGATTTCTTTTCCCAGGGCTGTTCAGGCCTCTGGCGTTAAAAGAACTTATTGTCAGGGGGGCCATCACTCATGGTCCAGGGGAACATCGTCCAGAGTATCTAGGTGAAAGCTCTGTGTCTTGGGGTATGAGTGCCCCGGGGTACTTGGATTTGGGGGAAAGGGGTGACAAAAGAGTGGGAGATAGGAGAAAAGAAAGAGAGAGACAAAACTTGCTATAATAATAGTAAACATTTAGGGACGCTGTCTTAGGCCAAGAAGACCTCGTCCCCTAATTAAATGTTCACGTGGCAACCGGGCCACGGAGTGAGAAATTTAACTAAATTGCAGCAACACGTGCTGCTGGCCTAGTTGGGGGAGAACTGTACTGAAACGCGGGCAGCAGCTCCCCCCAAACCCCAGCAACTGGAACTGAACCCAGATACGAGTATGTTGCAAGGCATCCACGGACTTAGGCTGGAGGAATTTCAGTGGTCGCGGTCGACCAGGGCCTGACAGGAGTATGGCCACGCAGGGGAGGTGCCACGACCCGTCAAGGTTAGCGTGTCCCTGTTGGGCCGACCAGGTGCCATTCTTCTCTCGGGGGTAGCGAGTCCGGAGCTTCGACTTTAGGCCAATCCGGGATTGCGATCATCGGAAGTTCTAGTTTGGCCAAGAACTTTGGAAGGTCGCCGATTCCTCTAAAAATAGCAGTGGAACCGTCTTTCCCTGCCTGCAGCTGGAAGGGGTATCCCCAGCGGTAAGGGATGTTCTTTTCCTTTAGCGCCGAAGTGACAGGTCTCAGTGCTTTCCGGAGTTGAAGAGTCCTCCTTGATAAGTCAGGTAGCACCAGGAGGGTAGAGTCCTTGTAGGTTGGTGGGCCTTTCTCGCGGATTTTCCTCAGTAGTTCCCCTTTTTCTTTGTAGAAGTGTACTCTACAGACGACATCACGGGGTCTCGCTGGATCAGAACTTTTGGGGCCGAGTGCTCTATGAATCCTGTCAATTAACACTGGATTGTCAGCAGGGCGGTTGAGAATGTCGCCGAAGCACTTCGTGGCCCATTTTTCTAGGCGTGCTGGTTCCACGTCTTCACTTAGGCCTCTTATGCGGACATTATTTCTCCTGTTACGGTTCTCTAAATCGTCCAGTTGGGTTAGGATATTAGTTATTTGTAGTGCATGGTCATGGAGGATATGGTGGTGTTCGGTGAGTTGTGAATGGAGTTGGCTTTGCGTTTCCTCTGATTCGGCGACTCTGTGCCCTATGTGCTTTATTTCCGCCTGCAACATTTCTATTGCTTGCATTTGTGTACTAGTGGCTTTAGTTAGCAGGGCGTCTATTTAGTTTCTTGTGGGAATGCTTTTGAGGTGCGCTTTCCAATCCCATGTGTCACTTTCGTCTTCATCAGGTTCTAGGGCAGCGGCGCCTAGAGTGCTTGCGCTTTTATTAGATTTGGAGCTTTTTCTCGGCGGTGAGGTGGTTAGAGCATAGTTGGCACTGTGGGGACTGTATGTGGACTCTTCTGGGTCTGTGAAGCCCTGGGAGTCTCTGGGGATCTCTCCCTCCACACTTGCTGGGGACATAGATCTGCTGTGTGTCCCTTCTCCTTCTGCTGCCCTATCAGGGGCCTGGCCGTTGCCCCCCTTCTCTTTTACAGACCCTGGGATTTTGCTTGCCCGGCCTGGGTGTTCTGCTGCCAAGTAGTGGTCTTCTGTTGGCCCAGGGGTCACCGCGGCCGCGGTGCTCATTTCGGGGGTGTTATCAGCCCCTATGGGGTTCATTAGGTCTCCCCTGGTGCAGCGGGTGGTGGTCGGCCTCTTAATAATGGCGCCGGCGGCAGTGGGCGGGGCCTGGCGTGGGAGGCTTTTTGAGCTTCTTACCTGCCTCTGGCACTGGGGAGATAGATGTCCTCGATCTCGGGGCTCCGGTGAACTGGTTCGGGGCGCCGGGAGCATGGTTGGGAGCGCCACTGCCTTCACAGGGGCTTCGGCTCCGGACGAGGAGGAAGCTCCGCCCCCTTTTCTGAGCGGCGGCGCCATCTTGGAACCCTCCGGAGCTGTGGGCCGCCGCGGAAGATGGTCGATATATGCCTCCAGCGGTCCTGAATCTTCGTCTCCTGGCGTCCCCCGGTCTCCTGGCTTCCTAATGCGTCCCATAGGGCAAGGTAGGCATCCATGGATGCGGGTATGCTGCTTGCCAGCCGGGGTTCAGTGGGAGCGCTCAGGAGATGCGTCTTACTGCCTCATGGATCAGGCCACGCCCCCCCCACAGCCCACTTTTTACCGCGATTAGTGTGGCGTTTCTAGCACCCAATTCTTTTTTTATTCACCAAGTTCACTGTGTGGCATAAATAACATAACAACTTGATTCTCTGGATCAACATGATTCTGACAACAATTTACGCTGTTTTATGTTATACTACTTTTACCCGATTAATTTTTAAAAAATGTATTTGCTTTTGTATTGCTGCATTCCAATAATGACATATTTTATTTTTTTCATTGACTGAGCTGTATAAGGCCTTTTTTTGTGGGAGGAACAGTTCTTTTCATTGATACAATTTTTGGAACACTTGACACGTTGATCACTTTATTCTATTTTTTTGAAGGTGAGATTAGCAAAAAAAAATGCGATTCTAGTACTGTTTATAAGGTGTTTTATATGGCGTTCACTGTGTTACTAATAACCTTAAAGGGGTTGTCTCGCGGCAGCAAGTGGGGTTATACACTTCTGTATGGCCATATTAATGCACTTTGTAATATACATCGTGCATTAAATATGAGCCATACAGAAGTTATTCACTTACCTGCTCCGGTGCTAGCGTCCCCGTCGCCATGGATCCGTCTAATTTTGATGTCTTCTGGCGTTTTTAGACGCGCTTGCGCAGTCCGTGCTTCTGGCTGGTGAATGGGGCCGCTCGTGCCGGAGTGCTGGTCACCGCGTCGTCATCGTAGCTCCGCCCCGTCACGTGTGCCGATTCCAGCCAATCAGGAGGCTGGAATCGGCAATGGAACGCACAGAGCCCATGGTGCACCATGAGAGAAGACCCGGGGTGCACCATGGGAGAAAACCGCAGTGCATCCCTGGGAAAGGACCGGCGGCCATCTTAGAGAGATTTTTATAACTCCATATTTCGTCGGATCGGTGAGTAGCAAGCGGTTTAAAAACCGCTTTAAATTGCTATTTTATGCCAGGGGGGTGACGGGGGGAATGGGGTAATGTAAAATTTTGATGTTTGCCGCGAGACAACCCCTTCAAGTTAATTCTGCAGGTCAGTACCATTAGTACCATTTCAAATTTATATATTATAATAATTTATGTTCTAGTTTTGCACAATAGCAACACCTTTTTAAAAACCTTTCTGAAGCTGCATTCTAGGCACACAACATTTTTATTTTTCTGTCAGCTGAACTGTTTAAGGGTCACTTTTTATATTTAAACAGTTTTCATTAAAAATTTTGAAACACAGGACCAGATAAGTACAGGAAAAGATAGAAGAGAAGGCAGTTACAACAATAACTGATGGTGCCAATAGTCCTTCTCTTCCTCAATAACTCAGAATCAAAATGTATATCAAGAAAGTCTTTTCTCACCTCGTTGAAGAGCATTAAGCCCGATGGATATCCTGGGATTGGCAAGCTGGAAGTGATGGAAATTTAAGTATAATGCGAAAGCAAGGACAGACATCTGGTACATGGAAGGAAGGTTATGAGATGCCAAAGCACTGAGTCCTAAAATAGCCAGAGATGGGGTTATACCTCATGTACACACATGTCCACTTATTCTGAAAAGTCAGCTGAAATGAGGTAGATATAGTAAAAAAAAATCTATGCGAAAGAGAGAAGAAAAAAAAGAAAGAGGGGGAAGGGGAAAGGTAGAGACACACAAAAAAAATTGAGGTAGCAAAAGCATGATTCAGGAAGCGATCACAGGGAAAAAAGGTCCCTGAATTTTAAGTAGTCTTTGACTCCAGCTACGGCTGCCAAACTTCTATATATTCATCAATGTTCCTGGAATGCTCCACACACAGCTCCTCCGTACAGAATAGATGATCCATTCTACCATGGAAGAAGCACAAGGGGAGCACCAATGGCAAGGTGTAACAGATCCGGCTGCTGCCAGACAGAAGTGAAGGAGATCCTTCTGGGAAGCAATAGAGCTGGGTAACATGGAAGGAGAGCAATCCGGGGAGTATTAGCTATGGTGTTTCAACAGATCAGCCAGTTTGTGGAAAACGCAGTGTCCCAGAAGGCTATTATGTTTTGACAGCTCCACCACACATGTAACACAGCTCCTCTGGCAGTTCCACCAACAGGGCTGTCACAGTAAGGAATATAGTATATATAGGAGTGTCTGGCACCTTTTACCGTTTTGTTCGGATCTTTAGTCTTTTCTTGAGAGGCACAAGCCGTAGCCTATGGGCAAAAAGAAAAGCCTTTTGCCAGTCGGAAATCGCAACCCCCAAACCTGCATAAAGTAGGGGTCAGTAGAATACTGCTCTCAAGGCAACTTATTGGAAAGGAGGGATATCATGTGCCTAGGCAGCAGGGCATGTTTTTATCAGGCTTAACTGTAGTTGTTTTTTTTTTTTTTATTAGTACTATTTGGTGTCTTATAGAAATTTTTTGATAGCTCTTTATTCTATTCAGATGGGATACAAAAATTATCAATTTTTTTTTTAACTTCATAGTCCGTGCAGGTTAAATAATGTGACTTAACATTTTCATTTAACCCCTTAAGGACCAGGCTGTTTTGTTCCTTAAGGTCCAGACCCTTTTTAGGGATTTTACCCATGTGGTGGTTTTAATGCCCTATTTTTTTCCCTTCAGCTACCAAAATTATTTTTGCTGCATTTTTCTTTCCTGTGACATATATGGCTATTTTTAAAATCTTTTTCACTGCCTTTTTTTAAATAGTTATTTTATTTTAAAATTAGTATATTTATGCTAAAATAAAGTATACAAATGGGTTCCTCCAATTTGTTTAGGACGTTTTGATTAGAGATGAGCGAGCATCGCTCTTCTCGAGTAACTGCTTAGTGATCCGAGCAGGCTCAAGTGGGCTGCGGAGTGGGAGGAGGAGTGAGATCTCTCTCTTCCCCCCGCTCCACCCCACTCACCTCCGCAGCCCACCTAAGCCTGCTTGGATCACTAAGCAGTTACTCGAGAAGAGCGATGCTCGCTTACAGTTTTGGTTGGCATCGGCTTTGGATTATTTTATGTATATATTTTTATTTTATTCTGTCATTTTGTTTTACTAATGTTTACTAATGCATTTTTTTTACTATCTATATCCCTCATGATGTCCTATAAGACCTCTGGGGGACATTAACATGTTTCTTTTTTTATTTGACACTTTTCCATTGTAGCTGAGGCATCCATAGGAGCCCCAGTTACAGGAAAAACATTCCCTGAATTCGTTTGCTATAGCTAGGTGATTGATAATGTTGTTCCCTGAATGTTGGGATTTTAGGTGAGTGATTCTTGTTTTATTTCTTGCAAGTTTTACACAATTTGCCATTAGCTTGCTTGCCTTGTTGTAGGAGTTATAGTAGCCCATCTTGAGTTCTTTAGTGTTTTTTTTTTTATTCTAGAGATAAGTGGCTATGGAGGGAATTGTGTGTGTCTTTTAGGAGTGTCTGAGTTGTGGGTGAGGGGTTTGATTTATTCTGGCCTTCCAAAAGGTTGATCTTGTTTAGTAGGTCTTGTATTTTTTTCCGTTGTTTTTTAAAATTTGCAGCTTGTTGAATTAGTATTCCTCTGATGAAAGCTTTATGTGCATTCCAAAGGGAGAAGTAGTTGCTAGCTGATATTTTGTTGAGACCAGACACCGTAAACACCAGAGCGGCCAGCAGCACGTACAAAAGGTGCTTGATGTAAGGAGGAGATCCACCGCGTAGTAGAGAGGTAGAAAAAAACGTACCTTTATTGGATATCCCAGATAAAACACGGACAGCAACGTTTCGGCTATAAGTTAGCCTTTGTCAAGCTCATTAGTGTAACATACACACACCATATTTAAATACACCAACACCAATCAAAGAAAGCATGTAAAACCACACCTACAAAATACTTGCCTCTGGTTGGAGCATGGAAATGTCCATCACGGGGTGCCGCCCCGGGTCATCAGCATCACCTGTGTCTCCTGCAAAGAGCCTAGCAGCCAATGGCGCCATCACTGAAACATCATCACATGGAGACCAGCGGCTCACATACCGCGCCTGCACCTGGTCGCCATGGTTATGTATAAGCAGCTGAGGGATAAAGCATCATCAGCAAAGATGCCCCAGACCTCTCCCACATGCCGCAGAGGGGCGGGGCCGCCGTGTTTGTAGCCAATCCGCTGAGGAGTCAAACCTGGTCACAGGGGACGCCCCGGCCGGCTCCGACACGTCATAAGGGGGCGTGGCCTTGGGAGGGCTGCGGAGGGGTGTCTGTATGTTACACTAATGAGCTTGACAAAGGCTAACATATAGCCGAAACGTTGCTGTCCGTGTTTTATCTGGGATATCTAATAAAGGTACGTTTTTTTTCTACCTCTCTACTACGCGGTGGATCTCCTCCTTACATCAAGCACCTTTTGTACGTGCTGCTGGCCCCTCTGGTGTTTGCATATTTGATATCCATTGGGCCCATTGAAAAGTCTGGGCTCAGACCCAGCGTGCACGACATTATTGTTGCTGCTTTTTTTCTCTCTCCCACCCTGGACTACGGGCTTTTGAGGGGTGCTGTTGCATATTCTGTTTTTTCTGGGAGACCAGACACCGTATCCTGGGTTTGTTCCATGGACATGATGTATGTGTTGTTTTTCCATATGTATGGGTTGTGAGGGTAATCGGGAGTTTGAATTGTGAGAGTGATGGGTGCGTGCTCTGACAAGGTGATTTGGCCTATATCGCATTGACGAATATCTGGAATTACCCAATTATTGGTAACAAATATATCCATGTGGAAGTATTGTGGTGAGCGGAGTAATATGTAAAATGTTTCTGATAAGTGTAGACCTCTCCTCCAAGTGTCGTATAAATTTTCCCTAGCTAGCCGTGATTTTAATTGGGGAGGAGGCCTTATGCTTCTGGATGGGGTGTCTAGGGTGACAACGTGAATGTTAAAGTCGCCGCAAATGATTAGTTTCCCTGAGATGATGATATTTTTTTGTTTTCTTGTCAATGAGTTTAGAAATGAAATCTGGAATTTGTTGGGCGCGTGGATATTAGCGACAGTGTAAATTGAAATATTTATGTTGCATATTATGGCAACATATCTTCCTTTGTTATCATTTATCACATTGGAGAGGAAAAAAGTTAAGGAGTCTCTGATAGCTATAAGTACTCCAGCTTTCTTCTTTTCTGCATTGGAAAAAAATATGTGCGGGAAGTGGGGGTTTGTAAATTTTGGTGGGGATGATTTTTTTAAAGTGTGTTTCCTGCACACATATAATATCTGCATTGGATTTTTTTGGCTCTTACCAAAGTAGTGAACGTTTTTGTGGGCTGTTGATCCCTTTGGCATTTAATAAGAATATTTTAATTATCATTGTGGGGTTAATTAAGTCAATGATACCATTCAAATGAATGGCTGTGATTGGTGCTTCGAGCGCTGGCTCTGACTGAGTCGGCGCTCCTGAACCAATCCGTGTAATCTTTTGCTGGAGGCGGAGATTTCAATCCCTGACACTAGCAATAGATGGTCTATCAGTGCTAACAAATGCCTGGCAGCCTGCCGGGAGCTCCGGAGAGCAGCGGCCCGGACCACAACGGCACCTGCTAGGGAAGTATTACTTTTTTTTCCTTTTTGGTCGTGCAGCTAACGCTGCAGTTTAGCATTGCCAAAAACGTGGTACCAGATTGTGCCACATTTTCAGCAGCGCTGAAACCACTGCCCATTCATTTCAATGGGCGATGCAGGGCTGAGCACGGCCAAAGATACAGCATGCACTGCTGTTAAAGATGCTGCGTTCTGATGCTTGTGTGAACAGCCCCATTGAAATAAATGGGAACGTTGAACAGAGTTTAGTGCAGCGCTGAAAAGGCAGCGCTAAACACTGTACAAAAATGTGCATGTAAGGGAGGCCTTAACCATTATTTTGTAATGCCAATCCTCTTGTCAGCTTCAGCTTATTCATTTACAAGGGCTGCTAAGATTTGTTATTCCCTTCCTCCTCATAAAATGCCACTGCCTGCCACAAAATTACAAGACCCACCCTATACTATCATACCATTCTGCAAAATATACCTTGCTTATGTAAAGAAGCACTTTTGTTTTTGTTTTTTTTGAGGCTTTGCAGGGGGTGAATTTGAATCCATCACAATATTAGTGATCCCTGCTGTGAAGAATCCAGATTTGTTACCAGGCGCCTTCAAGTTGTGTATTCTGCACCTTTTCTCCTTGCCTGGTCACATGACTAGTACTTTAACAATGCTCTGTACCCAGCAGTTGTGCAGATTTACGATGCTGCCTAAAAGAAAAACTTTATTGTCGATAGCAGCAAGTCATAGAGCACCTTTCATTTTGGAAGAGCAGAATGTGAAATGAAAACTAAACTTTGATTGGTTGCTATGGGCAAGGCCGTTTTTATTGTAGACTTGAACCATTCAGAAAGTGCTGTCAGCATTGGCAGCGGCATTTAAATGGCCAAACCGGGGTGACCTTCTGAACGATGATCTGAGCTGCCGTTCATTTGCCATGTCAGCCTGGGACCTTGTGCAGATCCCTTTGCCTATTAAGCCTTGCTTGTGGCGGGGCTTTATAGAATGCCTGCAAAAATGTCTGATCAGTGTCAGTTGAATACTAGGGATCCCATGACATGTTACATGACTGATGCATTAATATGGACAGACTAGTCCAAGGATTATACCATTCTACTATGCAGATAGGGGCCACTAAGCTGCTATAGGAAAGGTATGTGAACAGAATGTTAAATGTGTATTTAAAAAATGTAGGATTTCCTATTCTAGAAGTATATAAATATAAAGTGTAAAAAGCGGACAATTCTTAAGTCCCAGCTATTTTCAGGTTTCTGATTATATACTTTTTTGTTGTTCCATTTAAACATTTCTAGATCCAATCCATAATGCCAAGTACCACAGGAGTGGATGGCAATGTATAACATGTCTTCATGAAAACAAAAATATATACACTTATTTTGATATATAGTATTGCTTTTCATTTTATTTTCACAGTAAAAATCAACAAAACTACAATGCTCGCTCATATTCATTAAAACATTCTATTTGGGGCGAAGTCAGACCTGTCACAGTTTAGAAGGAAAAAAATATTGTTTACTGTAACATGGGGCATGTGGCAAACTGTCATGTTCATATGACCAAATGATCAAAGCCTGAACTTGTGTTTAATTGCTCCCTGCTGTTAGGCTACCCCGTTATGATCAAGGCCTCAGCAGGTGGCGGTGGGAAAGGAATGAGGATTGCTTGGGATGATGAAGAGACCAGGTGAGCTTCTGTCCACACGGTTTACTTTGATTAATGCTACCAAATTCTACATCTTTGCGTTGAGCATATGAGATGAACTATCACTTTAAAGTTATCTGAAGTCTGTAATACCCTGTCTTCATGCTTCTAATTGCTTCATTGCTCTGTGTCTTTAAGCTTTTATTGTTTTCATTGTGATGAAACGTGATGTTGAAACAATATGGGGAATGTTGTATATCTATCCCATTTTCAGTTTTGCTTAGGGCCTATTCACACGGCCATATGGTTTTTTTTGACCATATGCTGTCCGTGTGCGCTACAGACAGCACAAGACCCCACAATAAAGCATGAAGCTATTTCTGTGAATGATTTTTCATACAGACAAAAAAAAATGCCACTTGTCAGGACATGCAATATGCAGGGTCTGTTGAAATTGGGTTTTCGTGTGCTGTCTGATGTGAGTTGGGGAACCAATCCATTAGTTCAGCTTTTCTGATAATCTCCTATTGAGACTAAGACCGCAGTGTCTATATGCAGTGATGATATGTAGAGGGTTCAGAAGACAAACAATACAAAATGTTTTATAAAACTTTGCTGTAAACATGATTGTCTGTCTCCCCCCCCCCCCCCCCCCCCCCCCAAGAAAACTTGCCTCCTTTAAACCAAAGACCTTTGGGTTTAAATGAAGACCAAAACAGAGGTTGTAGCCTCGTTCTAGCCGGAGATAGCAGCACCTGCCCAAATAGTGCTCAGCCTAAACTCTAAGATCCTTTTCTCCAAACCCAACTACAGTTTGACAAAACTATTTGTTGGATACTGGAGAATCAACTTTTGAAAGCTTCATAGGAATGTAAGTGTTTTTCGGGGTACATTCACACCTTTTGGTCAAATTTGAGAATTTTTTTAACCCTTTTACTGTGAAATCTCAGCAAAATGCTGCAGTTTTGTCAGTTTCATGGTAATTGCAGGAAAACGATTTAACTCTGTGTGAATGTGCCTTTAAAGTGATATGAGGTGAAGGACGATCAATACACATGTGGACGGTGCAAAGCCTTTGATGGAACTGAAGTGTAATGTGAAGATTGAACTGTTAATGTACCACCTACTTTTATGGTATATTTGGCAATATAATGGTATTTTCCAGGCCTTATTAAACTTCTCAGCATCAGTGCTGCAATAGTACATTAATCAGTTTTGAAATATTCGCATACTTGCCAACCATACCTCCACTTTGCTTCTCAGTCTTTCTTTCAGTCCCCGTCAGTTTCATGTAAATTTATAGGGGTGGAGGGACAGGACAACATGCGGCCTGCTTCATCTCGGACATGTTCGTTTTGAGTGGACGTGGGTTGTTCTGGCGCTGGTAGAGAAGCTAGCGCAAGAGCTGATGGGTAGTGAACAAGAGCAGAATCCCAAAAATCTAGGACTGGAAGTCATGGCTTTGAGCATAGACGTAGTGCGCTAGCAAATGGAAGGGGAGGATGCCAAATTACAAACTAGGTATATGACTGGCCAAAGTGGTGTGGGCAATATTTTGTAAATAATTTTTTTAATGTTATATGGCTAAAAAACCTCTTTAATACTCTTCTGATTTCATATTCAGGGGCGTTGCTAGGCTACTAGAACTTGGGCTTGTGACTCGAATCAAAAGCCCATTGCCACAAACCTCCCAACTGAGGCTTCTTGATGGTGCTTCTGCTCCATGTGTACCAGCAGCTACAGATCTCACTGTAATTGGAAGGTCTCATAGATAAGTGCAAGGATGTGCCAAAGTGAGCTCTGCAGCTACTGGTGTACACTGTGCAGTAATGGAATCCAACTGTACTGTTCAAAGTTAATCTGAGAATCGTAGAGTTGGAAGGGACCTCCAGGGCCATCTGGTCCAACCCCATGCTTAATACAGGATTCACTAAATCATCCTAGCAAGTTATCTGTTGAGCCTCTGAAAACTTCCATTGAAGGAGAACTCGCCACCTTCTGTGTCAATATGTTCCACTCATTGATCACCTTCACTGTCAAAAAATTTTTTCTATATCTAATCTGTGTCTCCTCCCTTTCAGTTGCATTCCATTGCTTCTAGTCTTTCCTTGTGCAAATTGAAAAAGGGCCGAATCCTCTGCACTGTGACAGCCCTTTAGATATTTTACACAGCTATTAAGATCCTAGAACTGTTCCTCATAGGACATGGAAGAGTAGAGGGGGGATATTTACCTCACTTGATCTAGACTCTATTCTTCTCTTAATACATCTCAGAATTGTGTGTGCCATTTTTGCTGCTGCATCACACTGTTGACTCCTGTTCAGCCTATGATTTATTAGTATACCCAAATGTTTTTCACATGTGCTGCTGCTTAGCCCAATTCCTCCCATTCTGTATTTGCTTTTTAAATTTTTCTTGCACAGATGTAGTACGTTGCATTTCTCCTTGTTAAATACCATTCTGTTATTTACCGCCCAATGTTCAAGCTTTTCTAAATCTTTTTGAATCCTCTCCCTCTCTTTAGTGTCTAGCTTTCCCTCCTAGCTTTGTGTCGTCGGCAAATTTGATCAGTTTACCCTCAATTCCTTCCTCCAGGTCATTTATAAAAATGTTAAGCACTGGGCCTAAGGGTGCATTCACACGAACGTATATCGGCTCGGTTTTCACGCTGAGCCGATATATGTCCTCCTCGTGTGCAGGGGGGGGGGAGGATGGAAGAGCCCAGGAGCAGGAACTGAGCTCCCGCCCCCTCTCTGCCTCCTCTCCGCCCCTCTGCACTATTTGCAATGGGGAGAGACGGGGCGGGGCTAATTTGCGCCCCTTAGCCCCGCCCCCATCCCGCCTCCTCTCACTGCAAATAGTGCAGAGGGGCGGAGAGGATGCAGAGAGGGGGCGGGAGCCTCAGTTTCTGCCCTGGCTCTTCCATCCTCCTCCCCCCCCTGCACACGAGGAGGACGTATATCGGCTCAGCGTGAAAACCAAGCCGATATACGTTCGTGTGAACGCACCCTCAGACAAAGCCTTGTTATACCCCATTTGCCACATTCTTCCACTTGGATGTGCAGCCATTTATGATCACTCTGAGTACGATCAGTCAGCCAGTTGTGAATCCACCTAACAGTTGCCATGTCAATCCCATATTTGGTCATTTTTTCAATAAGGATGGTATGAGATACTTTGTCAAATGCTTTACTAAAGTCAAGATATACTATATCTACTGCATTTCCCTAATCAACCCAGTCCGTGATTCTGTCATCGAAGGAGATTAGGATTGTCTGGCATGACGTGTTTGTTACAAACCTATGCTCTCGTCCAAGTACTTGCATACACGCTGTTTAATAATTTGTTCAAAGATCTTTCCTGGTATAGAAGTCAGGCTCACAGACCTGTAGTTTCCTGGATCCACCTTCTTCCCTTTTCTGAAGATGGGGTCAACAATTGCCCTTTTCCAATCTTCTGGGACTTCTCCTGTTTTCCATGAATTTTCAAAGATTGCGACGAGTGGCTCAGCAATTACCTCTGCAGCTTTCTTTAGTGTCCTAGGTGTAATTCATCTGAACCTGGAGACTTGAATTAATTTGTTCCCTCACCATATGTCTGCTTATAGATAGCCTGCATTTCTTCAATAGCACAGGGAAGATCAGTTGATGTTTACATCTACTTTCTGAGAGAAAACAAAAGCGAAATAGGAATTTAAAAGTTCAGCCTTCTGAACATCATTTTTAACCAATTTACCATTATCCTTCTGTAAACCTCCTATAGCATCTTTGACTTTTCTTTTGACATGTCACTGCCTCCTAAGGTCTCAGCCTCCTGTACTTCCTCAATCATTTCCTTTCCTGTTGGTAAAATTTGGTCCAAGATAGCAGGTGCCCTTGTTTCATCTTTTAACTTTTGGAAGATAAAGTTTTCAGCAGTTACGGATAAGAATTTGTTGGACCCATTCCTTTTGCCTGAGAGAGATTCCCAACAAATGTCTAGATAGTTAAAATCTCCCTGGTCACTGTGCCATATGTTTTTGAGAACTTGGTCATCTAATGCAGAAAGCGTTCATCCATATCTTCTGCCTGACCAGGCAGCCTATATTAAATGTCTACAATGGTGTCCTTTCTGTTTTCTTCTTGTATTCTTACCCAAACAGTTTCTACAGAACTACCATGCTCCGAAGCTTGAATCTCTGTAGAGATATATGCTTTCGTAACCTTATAAAAAGGTTGCATCCTTCAAGCCTTGTGTTCCAATCATGTTTATCAGCCTACCAAGTTTCTGTGATGCCTAGGACATCCTATTTCTCTTCCTGTGTTAGGAGCTCCAGTTCTCCTTGTTTGTTTCCCATGCTTTGTGCATTTGTGTAAAAACATTTTACATCTTTCCACTTCTAATAGCAGCGTTCTCAATTGTTTTCATTAGCTGTATATTTTTACCTGGCCTTTCACTTCCCCTCCCATATTGTTCTAGTTTAAAGCTCTCCTGATGAAGGTATCAAGACGCCTGCCAAATATATATGCGTTTCTGTCTTTGTAAGGTGCAACCCATCTCTAGCAAGGAGTCCATCATATATGCAATTCACTTCATGGTCTAGAAATCCAAAGCTTTGCTGACTGCACATCATCGTAGTCAGTTCACCTGTAGAATCCTGTTTCATCTCCTTATCCCATGGCCATCCATTGGTTCGATGAGAAGACCACCTATGTTCCTAGTTCCTTCATTTTCCTGCCGAGGTCTTCAAAGTCTCTTCAAGGTCTGCTGCTTTATGTACCCACGAGTGGGCTTTTTTCCATTGTGACAGGGAGAAGGATCGCCCCACGTCTCTCTCCTAATTCAACAAATGGGCTTTCTTGTGAGCTTGCTCTAAACTCTCATTCTCTCTTCAAAAGATCTCATATATGAGTTTTACGCTAAGATTGAAGGGAGGTGAACCGAATATAAAATTGTACAGTTATATGGGCAGATATATCTTCTCTGAGAGAGAAATCGACCATATTTTTCTTATTTGAGAGTATCTAAAAAAATTCAGTGTCAGGTAAACCAAATTCTGTCTGTAAACGATTAAAAGGTTTTAGCTTTGAGTTGCTAACAAGATGCTTTAAAAGTGGCATCACTCTACACTTCCAACTCCTCACACACAGATGATCAGTCCAGAACTCTAGTATTTCTGTAGGTAGAAGTACCATCTTCTTGGGGGCATGGGCCCTTGAAATTTGGAGCTAGGATAGAATTGAGGCCTTGATGGTCAGGGGCTTTGGCACCTCCAAATTATGTTTAACACTCACCACGCGTAATAGGTTGCAAAGTAGCTTTCCTCCCATAAAGTATTGTTCTATTTCAAGTAAACTTATACCTTCACTGCTCTGACACCAGAGTCGAAGTTGCATCACTAGAATTGCGTTATAATGGGCCTCTTTTTTTTAGGCACTCACATGCCTCCTCTTCTGGGGCTGTACATAATAAATGCAGCCACTTGTTGCTTCTTTTTATCCCCATACGTATGATATCTGTTTTTGTAAGCTTTTGATCATATTTGCAGGGCAGTGGAAAGTTATTGTACGAAATCTATAGTGGACTCGTGGAAGAATTAGCATCTTATATAATACTTTCTTCCCTAACCAGGAGAATTCACCTTTGGCATAAGTTTGGATGTTCATTTGTGTTTCTTTAAGCAAGGCTGAAATTTTAAGGGCCATTGTGATTATTACGGGGATGCCAGTTTTCCATGCAAATGGGGACTCCTTTTGTATGTGACTTTTAGATTAGACTTTAATAGGAAAATTTGAGATTTGCTTGGGTTCTTTTTATAGTACGAGATGGCCCTGAAAGCGGTAATTTTGGATTACATCATCTGCAAACCCCCCGATCTTGTGTTGCCTCAAAGATAAGGGGATACCTGGAGTATTACCCTCCATCCTGATTGCCTTTGCCGGGGGTTCCATAGTCAGACTGAATAAGGTTGGGGAAAGTTGGCACCCTTGACGGGTACTGTTAGAAATTTTGAAAGGTCTGGACATGACCTGGTTTATTAAAACACCAGCAGAAGGTGCACTATACCGAGCTTGTATTGCTCCCAATATTTCTCCCTGAAAGCCAAACTTTTTTAAAACTGCAAAAACATACCCCATGTGTATCCTGTCAAACTCCTTCTTCACGTCCAACGTGAGGAGCAGAGAAGGTGTTCAAGAGGCCTCTGCTCCACCAATTAGATCCAGCACTCTCCTTGTTGCATCTGAGGTCTGTCTCCCTTTCACACACCCAACCTGATCGCTATGTATCAATTTCAGTATAATCTCTAGTAGACGCAATGCTAGGCATAGGATTTTGTGTCGTTAGCATTAATGAGATGAGCCTAAAATTGGTGAGCGAGGAGATTTGCTTACCTGCTTTCGGTATTGCTACTATTGTCGCTTTAAGCATATCTAATGGCAGGGAACCACATGTCATCGCTTTATTGAAAACCTCTTTCATGTGATTTGCTAGTTGGGATATATGTAGTTTATAATATTCATTAGAGAAGCCGTCTGGCTCTGGGACTTTATCTCTTTTGGAATCCTTGATAACTTTTAAAGTTTCCTGGGACGAAATGGGGGAGTTTAACTTATCCAGCTTTTTTTTTTAAGTGAATGGAGCTGCACTGATAAGAGGAACGCATCTATAACCTCTTGATCGGTATGTGAAAGGGACCTGTCCTCTTTGAGGGTATATAGTGTAGCGTAGCATTTCCTGAGGAATCAACACGTCTCTGAAGAGTTGTTGAGGTATAAGTATTCCCCCAGCGCATCATGCACCTCCTCCCGATATTTTGGTAATCTCATCAGGAATGTATTGTTCCTTCAGTTCCCAAAAGTAAGGGATTGGGTCTCCACTTCTATGACCAGTGTAGTAAAGTAAGGGGTAAAGTCCTGGATGGTGTGTATATACCACGGAGATTACTAAACTCCAGGAAATAACTCCGGAGTTTGCATGACACAGGGGTTGTCTGGGTCACACGTATATTCCAGTCCGGGAAGTACCTGAACCTGGAACACAGCTGAAACATAATTGAAAAAGGAGCAGGAAAAGCTCAGTAAGAGAGAGATTGTGGCAGAGTGTGTTCAGCCAGACCAGAGAGAGGACAGACTGTGTGCAGAGTCCCTGGAAAGCTGGGTAGAGTTAACCTAGAGAGCTGAGGGAAGCAAAACCCTGAGGAAAGGGTTGGGTGAGAATCCCTGCATCAGATTACAAGGACTGTTATTTTGTGTGCCTTATGGACATTATATGGCTGGAGAAAGCCTGTGTTTGTTTATGACTGAGAGTTTGGCAATAAACCACCCTGCTTTACCATCACCTGCCCTCTGCCGCCTGACTTCCTACAGCGGAAACATACATGTTGTGGATCCTGCTTACACCAGAGAGACAGAAGTGTGGTCTGACCAAGAGACCACTCCGATTTGTTGCTTCTCGCACTCTGGTCAGCATCTGAAAATCTACCAGACACATATTGATTCTGGAGAATAAAATGTGTATTCTCTGGAACCAGGATTTAAGTATCTAAAACAGTCAAACGTATGCTCCCTGAGTAACCATGGAGTCAGGGAGGGCATGTTCCTTCTGCTGAAGCTGCTGGAATCCACCTCCCCATCCGATATCACATTGAAGTCTCTGCACATGATCAGACCACTTTGTTGTGTCTTCCTAACCTTCCTCCTTACTTTATTCAAGAAACTCAGTTGTGAGAAGTTGGGGGCCTAAATCTTATCCAAGATCATAAGATAACTGTTAATTTTGCATATCAGAATTACATATCTACTGCTGTCATCTTCCTCTAATGCAATCAGATGAAAGTCCGCTGAGTCCTTAATCACATTAGCCATAATTATTCTGGGAAATTTAGGATAGGACTGGCACTGCTTTTGATTATGACTCTGGCTGTGACTGAGGGGCAGGGGGAAGCCCGCTTACCAGCTCTCTGTTGCGAAGGGTTCCCCTGACCCACCGCCCCTGGCGACTCCACTTGAATGAGAGGTGCGTCCTGCATTTCCAGCTCCTCTTTTGCTTTACGCGCCAGGTAGAAGTCTATAAAGCGCTTCGGTCCCACTCTGGTCTGCTTCCTTCTTGTCATCACCTGTCACTCGCACCTTGCCCGCGGCTGTAAGAAGCTTTCTTTTCATCTTCAGACGTCGCTCTCAGAGTTGTTAGTAGGTTAATGCTAGCGGAGCGCCAACTCTAGCATCTGCCATCTTTGACATCCAGGCCACGCCCCTATATGTAAACTTTTTTTGAGGGGGTTATATGCCTTGGATCTTTTAAGACCATAGTAACGCCCCTGCCGAAAGGTTGTTTATCATGCTGTTTTATAATGTAAGATTTGTCTTACAGATTCAGGCCTCTGTTATTTATAGCTATGTTTACTGTGAAATGTAAATTACTACTAAATCTGCTCATATACACTACCGTTCAAAAGTTTGGGGTCACATTGAAATGTCCTTATTTTTGAAGGAAAAGCACTGTACTTTTCAATGAAGATAACTTTAAACTAGTCCTAACTTTAAACAAATGCACTCTATACATTGCTAATGTGGTAAATGACTATTCTAGCTGCAAATGCCTGTTTTTTTGTGCAAAATCTACAAAGGTGAATAGAGGCCCATTTCCAGCAACTATCACTCCAGTGTTCTAATGGTACAATGTGTTTGCTCATTGGCTCAGAAGGCTAATTGATGATTAGAAAACCCTTGTGCAATCATGTTCACACATCTGAAAACAGTCTAGCTCGTTACAGAAGCTACAAAACTGACCTTCCTGTGAGCAGATTGAGTTTCTGGAGCATCACATTTGTGGGGTCAATTAAACGCTCAAAATGGCCAGAAAAAGAGAACTTTCATCTGAAACTCGACAGTCTATTCTTGTTCTTAGAATTGAAGGCTATTCCACGCGAGAAATTGCTAAGAAATTGAAGATTTCCTACAACGGTGTGTACTACTCCCTTCAGAGGACAGCACAAACAGGCTCTAACCAGAGTAGAAAAAGAAGTGGGAGGCCGCGTTGCACAACTAAGCAAGAAGATAAGCACATTAGAGTCTCTAGTTTGAGAAACAGACGCCTCACAGGTACCCAACTGGCATCTTCATTAAATAGTACCCGCAAAACACCAGTGTCAACATCTACAGTGAAGAGGCGGCTGCGGGATTTTGGGCTTCAGGGCAGAGTGGCAAAGAAAAAGCCATATCTGAGACTGGCCAATAAAAGAAAAAGATTAAGATGGGCAAAAGAACACAGACATTGGACAGAGGAAGACTGGAAAAAAGTGTTGTGGACGGATGAATCCAAGTTTGAGGTGTTTGGATCACAAAGAAGAACGTTTGTGAGACGCAGAACAAATGAAAAGATGCTGGAAGAATGCCTGACGCCATCTGTTAAGCATGGTGGAGGTAATGTGATGGTCTGGGGTTGCTTTGGTGCTGGTAAGGTGGGAGATTTGTACAGGGTAAAAGGGATTCTGAATAAGGAAGGCTATCACTCCATTTTGCAACGCTATGCCATACCCAGTGGACAGCGCTTGATTGGAACCAATTTCATCCTACAACAGGACAATGACCCTAAACACACCTCCAAATTGTGCAAGAACTATTTACAGCAGAAGCAGGCAGCTGGTATTCTATCGGTAATGGAGTGGCCAGCGCAGTCACCAGATCTGAACCCCATTGAGCTGTTGTGGGAGCAGCTTGACCGTATGGTACGCCAGAAGTGCCCATCCAACCAATCCAACTTGTGGGAGATGCTTCTAGAAGCATGGGGTGCAATTTCACAAGCTTACCTCAACAAATTAACAGCTAGAATGTCAAAGGTGTGCAATGCTGTAATTGCTGCAAAAGGAGGATTCTTTGACGAAAGCAAAGTTTGATGTAAAAACAATGTTATTTCAAATACAAATCATTATTTCTAACCTTGTCAATGTCTTGACTCTATTTTCTATTCATTTCACAACGCATGGTGGTGAATAAGTGTGACTTTTCATGGAAAACACAAAATTGTTTGGGTGACCCCAAACTTTTGCACGGTAGTGTACGCTGTTGAAAGAATTGCGTGGCAGAGTGCTTTTGGTGCAATTTACCATCATAACCGAATGGGTTACTAAAAATGACCTTCTCCCTAGGCTCCTTCCATTTAAGGGTGCCTCTCACTTGCGATCGCGATATCGCTGTGAGAAAATCGTGGCAAAATCACAATATTGCACATGAGATGCCCGCGCATCAGCGATGCTCTTTTCTTGAAAAAGCATCGCTGCCACTTGCTATTTTAGTTTGGGTTTTTAGCACGTGATAGAAAATAAGAGTTTCTAATGTTAAAATCGCATCACAGGAAAATCGCAAGTTCATACTTTACAATGCAATAAAAAGGAGGCTCCATAGGGAAACGTGGGAGATTTTAAAAAAGCAAAAAGGAGAAAGATAGGGCATGTTTTTTTTTTTTCTCCCACTCCACCTCGCATGAGTGAAAACATCGTAAATGGGAATGAAACCATTGAAAATCATCATTGGTTTCATAATTCTGGGTTGCCCATTGCCATGCCAATAGTGATAGGATCCCCTATTGCAGTCCCAGTAGTAATAGGGTTCCTCATTGCTGCCCCAGTAGTATTGGGGTCCACCACTGAAACTGGAGGTTTAGCAGTACCGATTATAGGGCGATTGGGACTGCCGTGGGCCCCCTTGGAGTCTCGGGCCCAGGTAGGTTGCCCCAATCGCCCCTACTATAATCCGTAATTGGTCCTTGCTCTACTCATCCCTGTAGCGGTGTCCAGACAGCCTGTAAATGAAAGTCGAATCGGCTCATGTGATCTGCGTTGCTATGCCAACCGCAGGTCCTGGACTTTTATTTACAGGCTGTCCAGATACCGCTACGGGACGTAGTAAAGAAGGGATGTAGACCCTTCATCGGAGCCCCTGGTAATCTGCGGAACACTCTTTGGGAAACCTGGCTTTAGAGTATAGATATATCTTTGATTTCATTAAGTTTATGTACATATTATAGCGTTTCCATGTTTACCATTATGTAAGATGCATTGAGTGAAAACCTGTTTGTCACATTCCTGAAAACGTGTTTTATAAAAGCAGATATTCTGCTGACTCTATATTAATACATTGTATCTATTAGACCATTATATTAAGCCACATAGCTAAGGGTGATGATATTTGCTTCCTGTTAGTTGCAAAGGAATTGATAATCTGTGGCTGTAGATTTTTATGCATAACCCTAAAATATACGTTTAAAGTCCTTCTCTGCTTTACTGCTAAAGGTGATTAAAGATTAAAGGATACGTATTAATACAAAGAACTCTCCGTGCCCCTGTACTGACCACTACAGATTAGATGGGCCATGTAGTCTTTCTTTGACTACTAATGACTTTATAAACTGGTACTGTAGTTGTAGAATTTGGGGATAATAATGCAATGTGTATCCATTTGCTGTGTCTGGACATACTGTAGCTGATGCTAATAACGTCTCCTCTATCTGATTGAAAGATTATCTAATCGGGCAAATTGATTTTTGTAAATCACAAATCCCATTGTGGTTTATCAGTAGACCTGCTTTGGTGCATAAACCAGTAAGAATGCGGTCAATATGTAGTCTGTTGGCTTACTTTTCATAATAAAAGTACTGGTTAACCACACGGGAGACTGGGTGGGAATGTAAATGTAGAATTACAATTGTTTTCTTTAAAGTGCACAATAGAGACACTTGGGAGTAGAATTAGTAGAACTACAAGAATAAGTATGATTTAATTCCAGTTTTGCATGGTATTTTTTAATCTATATTAAGTTACAAATCCATGGTGTCAATAAGGATTTTAGTTTTTCTTTTGAGTTGCAGTTCTTTATATCTTTGTTAGCCTGTGACATGTCAGTTTGGTTTTCAGGCATAATAGGGTGACTCCTACGTTTTCTGGACCGTTGCAGTATACAATTGAGGAAACCCATCCTCAAGCTTTCGGCAGAATCTAGCTCATTCAGCTGCGTAGTATTGATAAAAAGAGGCCATTCACAACTTGCAATAGAAATAAGTCAGATAACAAGTTTTAAGGATATATTTTACTATATAATAGAAAAAGGTGCAGTCAGACATTGAGTTGTTTCGCCACTGACTGTCTCTTCTTTCATGTAGGAGTTGTAGGATCAGATCCTTGCACCATTGACAAACAGCTGATTTTTCAGAGGAAAGCTGCAGCCTCTACTAGGAAGATGTGTTGTTGCATTGAGACCATCTACCATGAAGTCGGCCAGAGTGGGAGCCCCTCTTGCAGAGCAGCATTATGTTTTCACTCGTAGAAAGGGTTCTTTAGCAATGGACTTTCCTGTATGCTGTGTATATACTATGCCAAAATAGGTTTATGAGGAAATGACTATGGACACCTTCATTAAGAAACTTTTTTTTAATCAATGTATTTTTAGATAGAAAACCTTTCTCTAATTGGTTTTCATTAAACATTTTCACGGTTTCCTACTGTGCTTATGGTATGTTTCCGCACACTGTAAATTAGACAGCCAAGTCTTCTAAAATGCATCAGTCGGGTAGACTGACGGGGAGTGTTGCAGCAATGAATGTAATGATAGGAGGGAGCTGGAGGTGATGTTAAACTAGCAGTTTATTGTTGGGGGAAGGAAATGAACATGTTACAGCCGGGGGTAGGAGGAAATTAGGATTTACTTAATCGCCAGGGTAGGAGAAGTTCAGCATGCGGTGTTGCAGTGTGCATCACATTGTCAGCTGTCTGGACCCTGGTGGAAATAAAGTAAATATTCATCATCTACACCTTCTCATGGATGTAACATGAACTGTTATCTTCTCCTTCCCCAGCAGAAAACTGCTAGCTGCACATCTCCTCCAGCTGCCCCACTCCTGCCATTACATTCAGTGCTGAGGGACAGTCCATCACTTTGACAGAATGAAAAATAATCTTAGTTCTCCAGCTTTTACAGTATATTGGACCATACTGTAAGCAAACAGTTAAACTGTTTATTTTTAATGGAAACCAATCTGAGGGGGAATGTCCCCACATCATATAACTCTGGCCAGATATCTTTACTTTTTTGTCTTTACTTTTGCCCTTCCTCTTCAACTTAGATCCTAGGATAGCGCTGTTTGATCTATTGGATAGGGAAGTACGTCCACAGTATACCCAAATATTCCTTAGGGAAGTCTTATTCCTGGCCAGGAAAGCAATTGCTATGAGCTGGATAGCTGTGAAGCGGTCCTCTGTTTCAGGTTGGGTGGGGTTGGTTAATGCAACAATCCCTTCTGACTTAACTTGCACCAATCACTATAAACTAATTTACGGAGGTAGATACATAATTTATTACATGTAAAAAAGATAATAATGCATAGACACCAATATGTTTGTTTGAACTGTTTATTACAACTAGAGATGAGCGAACAGACTCGTTAAGGGCGATTTCACAATCGAGCATCGCTATTTTCGAGTGCCTGACTACTCAGGTGAAAAGATTCGGGGGGCGCCGGGGGTGAGCGAGGGGATGCAGAGGGGAGTGGGGAGGGGAGAGAGAGCCCCCCCCCCCTGTTCTCCACTGCTACCCCCCGCTCCACCACACTGCCCCCCAGCCCCCCCCCCCCCGAATCTTTTCACCTGAGTAGCCAGGTACTCGAAAATAGCGATGCTCGATTGCGAAATCGCCCTTAACGAGTACGTTCGCTCATCTCTAATTACAACGCATGTTAACAGTTTCTGTTCTCCTCCTATCAAAAAAAATTTTTTTTCTAAGAATAAGAAACGAACATTGTAAAAACTCTTTATAACTATGTTCCTTGTATCAATTTTGTAACATTTTGAATAAAGCAAAGTTAAAAAATGAGAGAAAAACAATTAGAGAAATGTTTTATATGCAAAAATGCATTGATTTATAAAAATTCGAAACAAAGGTGCCCATAAGCTTTAAGTCCTGCGATGATTTTTTCTTCTAAAAGCTCCTTTACTAGACTGTTTTCTGATGCTGCACTAGGTTACAGTCCAAGCAGCAGCAATCTTACCTGAAAGGCTATTTCCTTGACATGGCCATCCATGTCTATGACCCAGTGCATTGGCTCAATCAGGTAATAAGCTAAGGAAACCTCAGGTCAGCTGACAAGGTGTCCCAATGGAGTGTTTTGAAAACTAGTAGCTTTCAAAGCTATTGTCCTTATCGGACAGCTAATCAAAGATTGTTCTTCTATGTTTGTAGGGCTACAAACAAAGATTGCATATCTATCCATGTACTTATAAAGTCCAAGGGGAAAATTTACTGAGCTTGGCATTTTTGGCTCTGGGCTTAATAAGTTTCCCATGGTGTACCAGGCGCTTAATACATGAAGACGTGCACGGCTCTTCATATAGTAAGCACATCCATGCTTGATGTTTCTTGCAGAGAAATGTACGCCAGATTGGACCAGGCGTACATTTTTTATTTAACTTACACCAGTTTTGGTGCAGATTATACATAAATCGGTTGGTCCAGGGTGGCCATGCTCCCTCCTGACAAACCCCAGTTACTTTTTGGAAAAGTGGTGGGTGTGGTGCAAAAAGATTTGTAGGTTGTTTTTTTTTTACGCTAGAAACTGGCATATGAAGTTTTGTAAATTGTCCTCAAGTTTCTGAAAACTGTCTTGCTACCAGTACAGGACTTCATGTCATTTTATTTCTTTTTTAATGCTTGAATATTTTTTGGTTTGGGAAAATTTGGGAGCGATGTGATATTCTTGGTCACCAAATTAAAAACAGACATTACATGTAAAATATAATAGGTATTTACTATAGACCAGAAGTGCGTAATCTGCCGCCTGGAGGTCACATGTGGACCACCATACCAACTCTGCACATCCTCCATTCATCTGGATACGAAAAAGCTTGCCTACGTGTGACTGCTCGCATGTAGTTTCCATGTAACACAAGTGGAGTGCACACAGCTCAGTAGCAAGGATGGGTAAGTACTAAAGGTGCACAGTGTAGCCATCTCTGGGTCTCCCATACAATATTAATAGGCAAGTGAGATTCTTTGACTCGTTTTGGGCATTCCAGAAAGGAGTACGAATTTGAGATTTATGTGTGCATGTGGCTCTCTCTATTGTAATGGATGGAAGTAACATAGTTTGTAAGACTGACAAAAGAAGTGTTCATTTAATTAATAATCTTAATTTTGATAATCTCTTTGGATATTGTAGTCTGCCCATTCCATTTATTACTTTAGTTGCCCGCCTTTGAACCTGCTCAAGTTCCAATGTATTTTCTGTGCACTGGTGCCCAAAACTGTACACCTATTCCACGTGTGGTCTGACCTGTGAGTAGCGAAGCACTAGGATGTTGGCACAACACTAAGAATCTACATTTTAGATGGGAGTCCTGGGAATGGAAGCTCCACCTGTCAGACAGTAATGGCATATACGTTTCATATGTCGTTAATGTCTCAGACGGTAGGACCCCTTTAAGTTTTATTGTGGTCCTTGAGAGTGGTTCAATATGATATCTAACTGTCAGACCTGCTCAGGTTGTGCATCCCTGCAGTAGGCTCTCTATTGATTGACAAAAGAGTTTACACTAGATTGTGGACTTACCGACCGCAGCATTTTACTCAACTTTGGATTCACCGACTGACCACATCCGCATTTACAGTAGACTGGGGACTGGAAACCTTTACAAAAAACTCTAGTGCAGATTTACAATTAAAATGGGCTATATTCTGGAGCTAATTGTGCCAGAAAACGGTCTGGTATTCCTTGCACCACATTTATGTCTTATACGCCTTCGGATACTTAACCCTTTCCAATGCAATTTGTATCCTGGTTTTCCTAGGGGGCTTACTCTTTTTCTGCCGTTATACAACGGCACTATATGCTGGCTAAAGCCAGTACTGCATGAAGTGACACATTAGATAGGCACAGACAGCAGAGAGGCTGGCAATATACAGTAAGAGAGCCCCGACAGACGTCTTCCAACATTGGAGCTGTACAGCCTTGAATCATAATGTCTTCAGAGGTCAGACAGTGGATTGGAAAGGGTTAAAATTTTTTGGTTGCATTTGTGACCATTTGAATGTTTCATTTGGAGCCCTAGGGTATGAACAGATCTCCTGATCATCTTGAGCAGTGATAGACGTGTTCTGTAATCAGTGGGGTTCTTTTCCTTCCAGTCAAGTAGTGAAAACTGCAGCACTGCCAAGTTCTCAGAGTTCTTTTACATATATTGCTTCGATCCTCTTATGTTGCTCTGTGTGATGTAAGGTAATTTAAAGATTAGAATTTGCAATATTGAAAAACATATCATGATTTATTATCTTTCTTATACATTTCGCAATGTGTTTTTGTTCCACAACTTTTAGGGAAGGGTTTAGGTTTTCAACACAAGAGGCCATGTCAAGCTTTGGAGATGATCGTCTGCTCATAGAAAAATTCATTGACAACCCCCGTCATATAGAAATCCAAGTAAGTCTTCAATATTCCCATCTGCTGTGTCTACGTCTCATTCACTTAGTCTCGTGTCTGTCACTTTATATTGTACACGGACTATAATAATACAGTTTAATAGAGCTTCCCCCCCGTTGGGCCCTCTTTTCACCTAATATCTCACAGTGAGCAGTTGGATTGTAATCTCCTGCATGTTGTTTTTATACTAGCTGCTTAAAGATTATTCACAACAATAACTTGCAGAAGTTGACTTTTAAATGCCAAGCTTTAGACGCTGAAGTAAAACTACTTGCACTGAGGCTCCTGCCAATATGAATGTTTTCTTCAATGTTATTGATTCATTTGTTAATGATGAGGTAGGATCCTGGTCATTCAGTTTGGGATCGGAGACTGAAATGAAAAGCATTATGGTATTCACGGACTGAAACGCTGCATGTTCTCTGCATATCTGGACCAGGTTGTTCTTGTTTTTTTCACGCACGGATTCTCTGCGTATTTATGCACGCAAAAAAACCCACAACCAGGTCCCATTGATTTCATGCGTAAATACGCACCAAGTGCACATGTCTCTTATGTATTCACTGCATGTTTACTTAGCCCTATTGACATTAATGGGCTACTTCAGTCCATAATACAGACCAAAATAGGACACACTGTGTTTTTTTGTTTTTTCTTCACACACTTAAATACGCAGGTCTGAATATCCCAATGCAAATCAATGAGGATTCAGCACTCTGTGTTTCACGCGTAATAAATCCCTAAAACCTATACTCCAGTGTGGATGAGCCCTCAGGCTGTTGAAAACTCTGGCTAATGAAGAGATTTTAAGGAGTCTTGAAAGCTTGCTGTTCAAGGCTGGGTTCCCACGGGGTGGAAATTTCATGGAATGTCTACAGCGGGACCACACGGAAATCTCGCAAGATTTTCGCAGCAGGGAGACTGCTTCAAAGTTGTCAGTTTCCGCGTGGCTTGTCCACAGCGGGCTGTCTGCAGCCTGTGATTGAGATTTTTGCAAATCTCGTCCTCTTTGCTGCTTAGTCTCAAGCTCAAGAATGGATGTGGAATTTCCGTGCGGAAAGACCACACGTAAATTTCATGTCAATTGCGCCCCGTGAGAACCTAATCTTAAAGTTGGGGTTTTTTTCACCTTTAAAAAGAAAAAAAAATCCTTTAGTGAAAAGCAATTACTCACCGTCTCACATTGCCTACGGTCCAGAAGTGCCATTCCAGCTCGCTCCATTCTGCTGTACATTGATACAGGAAGCGACGACATCACGTTCATATGATGCGAATGGCACTAGACCACTGAGGCCAGCAGTTGCCTGCAGCTGTCATGTGAACAATGAACATGATGCCATTGCTTCCTGTAGAGGAGAGGATGAGTAATGGTTATATTGTTTTACACCATTCCCCATCCTAGCATTGCTTTAATATTTGTTAGACATTAAAATGTATCAGATCTGCAGGGATTTTATTTTGTTTCTCTTACTGAAAGCAATAGCACTTCACACTGAAATGAGGAATGACATGAATTTTCATTTGCCTAGCTGTTTTCCCTTTCCTCTGCTATTGGTGTAGTACAATAATAACTTGAAATCAACCTTTGAGACACGAGAGAGTTGATCCTTAGCAACTAATCTGTGTAAGGCCGAATGCACACGGCCGGGTCGGATTCAGACTGTGAGATCTCGCAGTGGAATCAGACCCTGTACCCCGGCAGTGAACTCCGCGTACCTGTCATGTTGTCTTCTCTTTGCTCTGCGGATGTGTTGGCTGGCGTGCAGAGAATGACACACCGGCGATGGCGGGGATCCGCATCAATGGAAGCCGTCCGTGCGAGGCTTGCAGTAGAATAGGACATGCTGCGGTTTTCACCACAAGAGCGGAAAATCACAGTTGATTTCCACTTGTGGGCATGGAAAAGTGTTTTACAAAGCATGTCTATGGGCAGTACTTGCTGCTGGATCCGGAGGCGAATGCTCGCTCCGGATCCCACAGTGCAAATACGCCAATGGGTATTGTGCCTAAGGCCTCCCTCACACAGGGCGTTTTGTACAGCGTTTAGCGCTGCCTTTTCAGCCCAGCGCTAAACGCTGTACAACACTCCCATTCATTTCAATGGGGCTGCTCACACAGGGCTGAAAACGCAGCGCCTTCCAACGCTGCGCTTTGACAGCGATGCATGTTCTATTTTGGGGCGTTTTCAGCCCTGCCTCGCCCATTGAAATGAATGGGCAGCGGTTTTAGCACTGTTGAAAACGTGGCAACACTTGGTGCCGCGTTTTTGGCAGCGTTAACCGCTCGCCGATTTTCGGGGTGAGGGCTTGCAATAGAAGCCCTACCCCGAAAATCAGTCCCAGCTAGGCTAGGTAGAAAAAAAGAAAGCAATACTCACCTAGCCGCTGCAGTCCGGGTCGCGGCCGCTGGTCTCTGCCGCTGATTCGGGCTTCCCCTGCATTCACAAGTCTATTGCCGGAGGCCAGGTTTGAGAACCCCGCCTCCGGCAATAGAGTGCTGTGATTGGTTGTCGGCACGCTCGATGCCCAATCACAGCCCTTCATTGACTGTCTCAGCCAATCAGCGCCGGCAAGCTCTGATTGGCTGAGGCAGTCAATGAAGGGCTGTGATTGGGCATCGAGCAAGCACCGACAACCAATCACAGCACTCTATTGCCAGAGGCGGGGTTCTCAAACCTGGCCTCCGGCAATAGACTTGGGAGTGCCGAGGAAGCCCGCATCAGCGGCAGAGACCAGCGGCCGCGACCCGGACTGCAGCGGCTAGGTGAGTATTGCGTTTTTTTCTTTTCAGCATTCTTGGCTGCGTTCTCAGCCGAGCTGAAAACGCAGCCAAAACGCTGGCATAAAGTATGCCAGCGCTGCTCAAACA
This sequence comes from Eleutherodactylus coqui, assembly GCF_035609145.1. Taxonomy (NCBI): domain Eukaryota; kingdom Metazoa; phylum Chordata; class Amphibia; order Anura; family Eleutherodactylidae; genus Eleutherodactylus; species Eleutherodactylus coqui. The sequence continues at coordinate 398,642,061 of NC_089837.1, forward strand.
GGGCGGAATCTGCAGTAACGCAGCGTTGAAAAACGCTGCGTTTCTGCAAACGCCCTGTGTGAGGGAGGCCTAAGGGTATGTTCATGTGGTGTATTTTGCTTCTAAAAACTATGATAGAAATCTGTGGCTATATTTAAGATGACAAAATACTTTGATCTATGTAAAGTGCAAAAAATACATTTCCTTTCAGGTGCTAGCAGATAAGCATGGCAATGCACTGTGGTTAAATGAAAGAGAATGCTCCATTCAGAGACGGAACCAGAAAGTAGTAGAGGAGGCACCAAGGTGAGTGAATTTCTAACTTCACTTGACTAACTGAAGTAAACTTCATTTTTCCTCTTGTGAATATTTGAGTTTTTCAAGTTCAAACTCTGTTTAGAAGATGTAAGACTTGAGCTTTAGTTGAATATGTTGGTAGACCTGTATGGTCAGCATCATTAAGGCTCTGTTCACACTTGCCCTCATCACTTCTTTTGCTCCACTGTGCTCTAGGAGCTGAATAACAAAAATGACAAAAGTGTTGGATTTGGCATTGTCTATAATGTGGTCCATCGGGTTTCTGAAGAATGTATGTAGCAGAGCTTTATGTGATGTACATGTAGCAGAGCTGTGTGTATGATGTGCATGTAGCAGAGCTGTGTGTTGCATTGCACCACCAGAAACACTGGTACTATAATTTCCTAACAATTACTAGTTTTTCCATAGCGAACACTACACCTTCCAACCCTTCCATTCTACAGCAGAATAAAACTTTTTGGGCCTGCAGTACTAACGTGGGCCACTGCACGCTGGGCAGAGCTGTCTGCTTCCTGCAGCAAAACAGCTAGAAATGAGACAACCCCTTTAAGGGGAGAGTGCTGCCGCATGCTGCACTGGGTGTTGAACCTTTGGCTGGAGCAGTACACAACAAACAGAGAAGAGCCATGGTGTCCTCTCATCATAGTGATGCCATGGCTCTGAATGGGTTACAAGGCTGCCTGCTGGGCAGGGGGAGCATCACGACACCCATGGCTGAGAGCCAGGATGTGCCTACCACAGTTCTAAGCCAGGTTGTGCCTGACATTTGAATCTAAAATAACTATTCTAAACTTTTATTCTGAGTTGAATTTTCCTTCCAAATTGTTTTCATTTAGGTGTCATGGTGTTCCACCTTCATTATGCGTTATTATATAATCAGAAGCAATTCAGGTAACTTTTGTATTAGGAAACCTGAATTTTCATTCAAATTTTAATAATTGATAGTGAAAATCTGTCCAAGAAATCCCAACAAGCATCCTATTATAGTGCATCTTTGTGATGGATGACTTGACTTCAATTTATTATACATTAGACTAGATTAGTGTTTTGGTTTTTATCCCCAAAATTCGATTTCTATGAAATAGGCTGCATTCACATCTGCATGCACGGCTACATTTGAAGCCTCCAGCACGGATCTAGCACAAGATCCCAGATAAAACTGCCTAGAAAGCTGCACCATTTCCTACAGGAAAATTTCAGCTGTATGGACCCCATTATAGTCAACAGAGTCCCTCTGATGCTGCTTGGATCCAGCACCTCCGGTGTTTCCATGTTCAGAGCCTGATGGTATAAAGAAAAAAATAAAAATTCATAGATATCACTAAATTCCACTTCATTGATATGAACAGAATAGCACAAAGTTGAACTAAAATATTTCAATGCAAAAACGACTGTCGAATCTAGTTTAAACTGACACAAACAAGAAAATCTCTCCATAAATAACCATTTCTTCTGTTTCCACTTAGCAGTGATTCCCTGTGTAGTCCTCATCTTGTGCAGCTACCGAGTGGCTAAAATTCTGTCTGATATTGAGGTGTTGGAGTCAAGTGACACATGGCGTATTTAAGTGCTGCATAATTAGTCTGGGAGGAAGAGATGATTAAGGAGGTAGAAGGGGAAAGGAGAATAAGTGGTTGGGTGTTGGGCAATAATGTTCACTACAAAATGCATATGAAGTGTAAGGGCTCATGTCCACGGGCAAAATAGGATTTAGGATCCGCAGCGGATTTCCTGCATGCGGATCCGCATCCCATAGGGATGCATTGACCACCCGCGGGTAGATAAATACCCGCGGATCGTCAATAAAAGGGATTTAAAAAAAAATGGAGCATGGAAAAATCCGGACCATGCTCCATTTTCGTGCGGGTCTCCCGCGGGGACGGCTCCCGCGGGCTTCTATTGAAGCCTATGGAAGCCGTCCGGATCCGCGGGAGACCTAAAATAGGAATTTAAAGTATTTACCATCCGGCGCGGGCGGGGAAGGTCAGCTGTTCCTCACGGCCGCATCTTCCTTGCTTCGGCTCGGCGGATGTGCCCGGCGCATGCGCGCGGCACGTCGGCAACGTGCCGGCGACGTGCCGCCGGCGTCAGGAATTCATCCGCCGGCCGAAAATGAAGATCCGGCCGTGAGGAACAGCTGATCTTCTCCGCCCGCGCCGGATGGTAAATACTTTTAAATTCTTATTTTCAGCCCTCATGTCCGCGGGGCAGGAGGGACCCGCTGCAGATTCTACATGGAGAATCTGCAGCGGATCTGATTTTCCCCGTGGACATGAGGCCTAAAGAGGCAGAAAGGAATATGAAAACTTCAGTTAATTAACCTGTCTGATTGCAAAGATAATCCAGTCATTTCAGAGTAAAAAGCCTAACCACATGGCAGAGATCAAGTTTAGCAGTGTGACACCTCTGTTCCATTCTTCCGCTGCAGCAGGAGGTGAGCAGTGCGAGTGTGAAAGGCGATGCAGATATATATTCTGCAAACAGGGGAAGACACAACTCTAGTGCAGGGGAGTAGCTGTCCTTTCATCCATATTAGGAATAATGATGCTTGTTCTGCAATACAGCTGCAAGGTGTAATTTGGTCTTTAAAATCCACAACCCCTCATAAAATGTTCAAGCTGTGCTTCCAGTAATGTCTAATCAACACAATCCCGTCTGATTGAAACACGTATTTACAGCTTTATTGGAGGAAATAATTTTATAGAAGAGAATCCTTGACTTTTATGATTTTGTCACAATTGTGTGCTAAACCTTGTTAGGAATGTTTTATGGTGATTTCTCTGATTTAATGTGGTTTTCCTGTGTGTCGGCTCTTCCTAGTAATCGTGGTGTGTATGCTTGTATATCCTTATTTTACCTGTAAGGAAATGCATAGACTATACCATCTTATATACTTAATTACAAGTTGGAGTGAACCGAAAGGCTTCAGTTGAAGTGGAAACATTGCTTGGTGTATTTTTGATGGCCTGGTTAAGGAATAATCCAATGCCAGGCTGATATCCATTTCTATTTTATGAGAGGAGCTTGACGTAACCAAGAAGGATTTAGATTTACCATTATGACCAGTGGAAAGCAGGTTGCTGTGTTTAGGCATCTTATATGTTGCCCACGGAACATTAGACACAGGTTGCCTTAAAACCCAGGGAAAGTATTTACAGGAGCTGTCCCTTTTTGGTCAACCGTTTTATCATATGCCAAATTGGGGCATATTGAGGTTATAGAAATGTTTTCATGATTCGTGCATCCTTATTTATTTAACTACTGTTAAGAATGGCTCTAAAGACCCTTTTACATGCAAAAATAATCTTTCAAATGACTGAAAGATTGAAAGATTTAGCAATCTATTTGAACAGAATAGATTAACACTTTATAAACTTAGCATGTAAAAAGGCCTCCAGGAGCTGTTTGCAGAGCCCAGCATGTGATTAATCACACACCCAGCTGTGCACTTTAGCTGCACTGCTCTGCTCGCGGCTGATGGCAGATTGCAATGTTATCTGCGGACTCCAGTAGAGAAAACAGCTTGAGGTCTATTGAGAGATAAATGTGTTTGCTTTATCTCTCAGTAGCTGAAGAATGGATTTTAAGTTCACCTTGATTTCAATGAGAGCGGTGCCTGCAGTTACAATCTCTGACCTCTGTGTTATTGTGGCGCTGACCGCATGCACCCACTCAGCTGATTGGTCAGGGTACCGAGCAACAGGCTCTGGCCAATCAACTATTGATGACCTAAACTCATAGGTAATCAATAGGATTTCCCTGTGGAAAAACCCTTTAAAGCAGTATGACCGCAGCATGTGTCTGTGGTAAAATGAGAGATCAGGTGTGACTTATCAAAACTGCCCGGAACCAATCTAGCAACGGATCGCAGCACAGTTTTCATTGTTGAAGTTACTGTGGTAAAATTGAGAGCTCAGCTGTGATTGGGGGGCAAGAAGGACTATTTTAAGATCAATTTGACTGGTCAAATCATGGCTGTTGATCCTGGTATGTTCAAATCTTGTGCTAAGATGGCTACGGAAGAATCGGCTATGCAGTTTGTTCAACAACATAACTTGCTCCTTTCTAATGAGCATCTTGAGCAGCAATAGCAACAATGCTTGTCGGGAACCAATGGCTGCATCGGCACTGTCCATCCAGCAACAAAGCGTCGTGCAGACCGAGGCAAATGCGAAAAACGCCATTGTTGATAGCGAAATCCATGCTCCATGACAGAAAAACGAGTTGCGTTCCTTATTTGCAACCTTGGGCTATATATGGAAAATCACATGCTAAAATGTCCATAAAGGCTGTTTTAGCTGTCCTATTGTTGCCGAGCCCATCAATGGCAGAGCCTGGTGAAATAGCTCAAATTGATGAGAACATCATAAGCTAAATGCCAATGCTATTCATTGGACACAGGGGAACACATGTTGTGGTTATACCGTGTAAAGATGCAGGGCCTCAATGCAAAATCTGTAATAGAGCCCCCCAACTATATAGCTTCATTTATAGTACTCATCTTCTCATATACGATTTATAGAGACCTTACAGCTCCAGGGGCGTAGAGTGACCGCACCTTCTGCACCCACTAAAGTCCCACCCATGGGAAGGAGTTATACAGTATAGAATATCATTAAAAGTTTTGATTTCAGCATTACAAGATACTACAAAAATTAATCTTGACCAGCGGAAATCTCTAACATTGCTTAGTGCATCCATGTATAAATGTGTCGTTAGCGTTGCATTCAAAAATGCAAAGATCACACCATGTGCCTTTTGCATGGTAATGCTTTATGTTTAGGGCTATGCTTAAAGCATATCTGTTATTAAAATATGCTGCTCTGTAAGGGCAGAATATTGTAAGTACAGCTCCGCTGAGATATTCTACCAGATGGCATAAAACTTGTCTAACAGCTCGCTAGAATGAATAAAACAATACCCTGTTTAAGTCTGCTGTATTCATGAGGAGAGAGGCTTCTCCTCTTGCTGTCCGCCACACCAATGACTATTTTTTTTTTTTATTCAAGTAACAGTATATGAAATTGGCATAAAAAAGTACTGGGTAATAACCATTCCTTCCTCTACCACATCCCAGCTGTGGATAGAAATGCCTGGCTGCATGTTGTACAAGAAGGAAGGCTCAGGTGCCAGATCTGAATTGTTAGTCACCATGGGGATTTTTTTTCAGCCCTGGTTTTAGAATCTGCAGCTCTTCTACCTTCTAGGATTTTTCTGGAGTTGCAGCTATAAGAGCTCATTCACGTGGATGAATGCAGTTGTGGTGCATTAAATACGCAGCGGGTTTTTGCACTGAAAATGCATATTTGCCACATATTTTATTGTTCTTGCACTTTTTTTTGCATGTGTATTGAATGCATTTTATGCACAAAGAAACACAAGAAGGTCCATTGATTTCTCCTGCCGCCTTGCATAAATATGCGGTGATTCTATTTATTTCAAAATGAGCTGCTCCTGCAATACCAGCATGGGCCACTATGCTATACTCAGCGCTTTCTACACCGACCGAAAAGACAGTGGCCCCAGTGAATCAACTGATCGTCGGGATTGAGTGGCTGGTCCGGCAGATGATCAACAGAAAAAGCACAAAAGTCCCAAAATACCCCTTTTAAGGGTTTTTACTTTGTACCACATACTTTCATGTTTTGAGATATTGCCGTATACAACATTTGACTCCTGTTGAATTTGTTTAATTTTTTTTGGCAGCACATTTCTTGATCCAGAGACTCGAAGAGCTATGGGAGAACAAGCTGTAGCTCTTGCCCGATCGGTGAAGTATTCTTCTGCAGGAACAGTAGAGTTTCTTGTTGATTCAAAGAAGAGCTTCTATTTTTTGGAGATGAACACAAGACTACAGGTAAAATGCAGGTTTGAGTTGATGGGTTTTTACATTTGATGTCAACAAGGCATTTTTCACACACCTTTTTATAATGCTTTCCATGAATTTCTCTCATTTTCTAGTGTTCTATTGGTGGCTTTTTTAATGCGTGCACTTTTAACATGTTTTTTAGGCACTTTCAAACTATATAGGGAAACCTATGGTAAAATGTTGGGGGAAAGGCCATATCTCGGTCATACTTTATATTTCACCACTGAATTTCAGCAAGCATGAGCTGTTTGTAAAAACAAAAGGAAAAATGCAGCAAATAAACTAAATGTTTTTCCTAAAAATGCTGTGTATGAAATTGCCCTAGTATGGACAATGGCAATTCAATGTAGAACAGATAGCGGTGTCTGTACAACCTGTAATCTGTATAACATAGGTTTGCTGTGTGTCTCTGTAAACGTCATCCTTTTGACCAGTATGGCGATATACCATAATTAGATAGAATATACTTGATGCACAGAATATGGCAGACATACAGATTCTGCGGTGCAAATAGCTTTCCGTAGATACTTTGATCTATGTGGGTCCTACCTCTGGGATGCCCATCGATCACAAGAATGGGGGTCTGAAAACGGAGGTCATGCAGGCAACGTATTATGATAGCAATTGTATGATTGTGGGTTCAAGTCCCCTACAGTGTCATAAAAAATGTGAAAAACCATTTAGTACAAAAAAACTTTTACCCACTTTCCCCTCTTTAAAAAAAAATAAAAAATGAACGCACATGTTTGATATCACCATGTGTGTAACTACATATACAATAAACTGAACACGTTGTTTATCCTGAGGGGGAAAAAATTTAATCCACCTAAAACATAGAGCCAAAAAGCTTTCGCATTCCAAAAAATGCAATAAGTGATTTTAAAAAAATGGTACCAATAAAATCTACAGCTCATCACACAAAAAACAAGCCCCGTGACGGGAATATAAATTCACGTTCACTTAGATTTAAAAAAAAAAAGGGGGGGGGGGGGGAGAGGTTATTGTGATTTGTCATTTATTCTGCATGATTAGCGTCGTGAAAAACAAAAAAAAAAATGCCAGAATTGAGGTGGTTTTTTTTCCTCTCCCTCCCCTCTGAAAAACTATAGTAAAAGTTATACAACGCATTACATGTACCCCAAAAAAATAGTATCAATAAAAACTACAGCTTGACACGCAAAAACCAAGCCCTCATATGGCCATGTTAACGGAAAAATAAAGTTATGGCTTTTGAAAAGTGGAGATGAAAATCCCCCAAAAATCATTGCGTCCTCCTTTAACCCCTTAGTGACCAAGCCTGTTTGCGCCTTAATGACCAGGCCAAATTTTGCAAATCTGACATGTCACTTTAACATGGAAAAACACCAGAAAGGTTTTGCTTATCCAAGCGATTCTGACATTGTTTTTTCGCCACATGTTGTACTTCATTTAGGCAGAAAAAAAGACCGATAGAATTTGTGTTTATTTATTAAAAAAGCCAAAATTGGGAAAATTTTGAAAAAATTGTCATTTTTTCACATTTCCAACTGCAATATCTCAAATATGTGCAAACATAATATAGAAATGTTTTGCTAAGATATATATTTCCATCCGTTTACTTTATTTTGGGCGCATATTGGAAAAATTTTCGTTTTTTTTTTTTAGCCATTTAGGAGACTTACAAATTTAGCATTACTTTTCAGCATTTTGAGGAACACTTTGTTTTCCTACACCAAGCCAAGATTGGAAAGGCTCATAGGAGTCAAAATGATACCCCCACAAGTGACCCCATTTTAAAAACTACACCCCTTAACGTATTCACTGAGGAGTGTCATTAGTATTTTAACCCCACAGTTTTTTTTCAGGAGTCAATGCAATTTAGAAGAGAAAAACTAAAATTTCATATTTTTGTCATTTTAAAGACAGGACTTTTTTCTATAATACACATGAAAATGAGGATTTGCACCCCAGAATGTATGGCTCTGTTTGTCCCGTGCTCAGAAACATACCCATTGTGGCCCTAGTATTACGTCTGTATGCACAATGGGGCCCAAAATGAAAGGAGCAAGCGGTGGCTTTCGGAACAGAAATTTAGCTTGAAGGAGATTTAGTCCCCATGGCCCACTTGTAGAGCCCTTGAGTGACCAAAACGAAGGAGAACCCCCACAAGTGACCCCATTTTGAAAAGTAGACCCCTTAACGAATTTATCTAGGGGTACAATGACTTTTTTGACTTCATAGTTTTTGAATGAATCTAAGTCGAGCAAAAGGAAAAAAAATACGATTTTCATTTTTTTGGTAATTCTGTCATTTTAAAAGCAGTTTTTTTGTACAGCACATATATGAATAAAGACTTTCACCCCAAAATGGATACCCCTGTTTGTCCTGTGCTCAGAAACATACCCATTGTGGCCCTAGTATTACGTCTGTATGCACAATGGGGCCCAAAATGAAAGGAGCAACCGGTGGCTTTCGGAACAGAAATTTTGCTTGAAGGAGATTTAGTCCCCATTGCCCACTTGTACAGCCCTTGAGTGACCAAAACGATTGAGAACGCCCACAAGTGACCCCATTTTGAAAAGTAGACCCCTTAACGAATTTATCTAGGGGTATGATGACTTTTTTGACTTCACAGTTTTTGAAGGAATCTAAGCCAAGCCGAAGGAAAAAATTTTGATTTTCATTTTTTTGGCAATTGTGTCAATTTAAAAACTGGTTTTTTTTGTACAGTGTACATAGGAATGAAGACGTTCACCCCAAAATGGGTACCCCCGTTTGTCCCGTGTTCAGAAACATACCCATTGTGGCCCTAATCTACTTAAAGGACACATGGCTAGGCCTATAATGGAAGGAGCACCCGTTGGATTTCAGGGTACAACGGAATAAATTCCAGGCCCCATTGCCCACTTGTAGAGCCATTGAGCTGCCAAAACGATAGAACCCCCCCCCCCCCACAAATGACCCCATTTTGAAAACTAGACCCCTTAAAGAATTCATCTAGGCGTGTACTGCGTATTTTGACCCCACAGTATTTGAATGAATCTAAGCAAAGCAGAAGGAAAAAATTACGATTTTCATTTTTTTGGCAATTTTGTCAATTTAAAAACTGGTTTTTTTGTACAGTGTACATAGGAATGAAGACTTTCACCCCAAAATGGATACCCCCGTTTGTCCCGTGTTCAGAAATATACCTATTGTGGCCCTAATCTACTTACAGGACCCATGGTAAGGCCTATAATGGCGGGAATGCCCACTGGATTTCAGGGTACAACTGAATAAATTCCAGGCCCCATTGCCCACTTATACGGAAAAAAAATTGACTTCCTAAAAATACCCCACCCCCGCCATCCCCATTTTTTGGCATTCCCTAAATCTAAATATATATAATTTTGAATGTATGCGTGTCTGTGTGTGTGTCTGTCTGTTTGTCCTTTATGCACTACTACACCATTCATCCGATCGCCATGAAACTTTGGGAAGTTGTGGAGTACACTCCTGGGAAGATTATCGTAGGATAGTTTTACTATGCCTATAAATGGCGCGTGCGAGCGTCGTCGACAGTTGCGCCCCCCCCCACGTAGATCGTTTGATTTCCATCACTGCCACTAATTCTCTCACTTTCCAATGTCATGGAAACTTGAAATTTGGCACAAGCATTGATTATGTCATAAATAGGAAAAGCTAATGGGTCCCAACTCGATTATTCAATTGTAAGCGCCAAAGAATTAGCATCCAAATTTTACGTACGGAATGTAATTTTCTCACATAGAAACATGAAATTTGGCACAGGCATTGAATATGTCATAAATAGGAAACGCTAATGGGTCCCAACTTGATTATTCAATTGTAAGCGCCAAAGAATTAGCGTCCAAATTTTACGTACGGAATCTAATTTTCTCGCTTCCCAATGTCATAGAAACTTGAAATTTGGCACGAGCATTGATTATGTCATAAATAGGAAAAGCTAATGGGTCCCAACTCGATTATTCAATTGTAAGCGCCAAAGAATTAGCGTCCAAATTTTACGTACGGAATCTAATTTTCTCGCTTCCCAATGTCATAGAAACTTGAAATTTGGCACGAGCATTGATTATGTCATAAATAGGAAAAGGTAATGGGTCCTAACCCGATTATTCAATTCTATACGCCAAAGAATTAGTGTCCAAATTTTACGTACGGAATGTAATTTTCTCACATAGAAACATGAAATTTGGCACAGGCATTGAATATGTCATAAATAGGAAACGCTAATGGGTCCCAACTCGATTATTCAATTCTATGCGCCAAAGAATTAGCGTCCAAATTTTACGTACGGAATCTAATTCTCTCAATTCCTGATATATATAAATGAATGTATGTCTGTCTGTCTGACCTTTATGCATTACTACACCATTCATCCAATTGCCATGAGACTTTGGGAAGTTACTGAGTACACTCCTGGGAAGATTACTGGCATAGTACAACTATCCTACGATAAGTGCCGCGCGTGCGAACATCGTCGACAGTTATGCCCCCCAGACAAAGATCGTTTGATTTCCATCTCAAGCACGAAAGCAAAAGGCATTACGAGCAACGGGATGATAGTTCAACCAGAAAATGATGCATCCGCCAAACGTTTCGCAAGACAATTGCTGGATATTGAGAATGCTGAGGTAAAATAAAAGCTGTGCTGTGATTGGTTGCTATTTCTTATACTGCTGAGGTAACATGAAAGCTGTGCTGTGATTGGTGGCTACTTCTTATACTACTGAGGTTGCATGAAAGCTGTGCTGCGATTCGTTATATATTATACCACTGAGGTAACATGAAAGCTGCGCTGTGATTGGTTGCTATATATAATACCGCAGAGGTAACATGAAAGCTGCGCTGTGATTGGTTGCTATATATAATACCGCAGAGGTAACATGAAATCTGCGCTGTGATTGGTTGCTATTTTTTATATTGCTGAGGCAGAATAAAAGTTGCGCTGTGATTGGTTGTTATTTCTCTAACTGCTGAGGTAACATGAAAGCTGCGCTGTGATTGGTTGTTATATTTTATACTGCTAAAGTAACATGAAAGCTGCGCTGTGATTGGTTGTTATATATTATACCACTGAGGTAACATGAAAGCTGCGCTGTGATTGGTTGTTATCTAGATATATAAAAACGAATGAATGTATGTCTGTCTTCGCAGCAACGCGCGACGGGTAAGCTAGTATTAGATAAAAGTAATAATATAAACTGCGTTTTATGTCCGAAGACAGGGGTAATTACGGTGGCTGGTTGGGATGGCCACATGGGGCAAGAAAACCGGGTATCCCCCCCCCCTCGCTTTTTGGGGGTATTTTGTGACCTCAGCGGCGGGGATGGGGTGTAAAAAGTGGCCTTCTGTGAGGCTTTTGTAATCTTGCTGCGGTGCAGCGGTCTCACAGAGCAGGCGCTCAACAAGCTGCTCCTGGAAATGCATGAAGGTGAGCGTTCCCGGGGCTTCTTGTAAATTACGGATTACAGGTAGCGATCTAAATAATGCCAGGCTGTCACGGCCTTATGCAGAATCCACTTACGGAGGCCCGCAGCGGATCCCAGCTGTGACTCTGTGTACAGGCACGTAATGTACTGCGCATAACTGCCTACTCACACAGACAGTCATGCGCAGTACTGTTTTTTTGTTTATATTTCCCGCGCCGTCGCTTAGAGATGACCTGGGTACCCGCAGCCCGTACACAATGTGTTTGCATATGGGCTGCGAGTATATCCGCGGTCATAGAGCACAATGGGCTCTAGGTCGCGGATATCCGCGGTAAAATATAACATGCCATGTTCTGTTTTCTGCGAGTGGATTACGTAATTCCGACCCGCTTATTGGGGGGAACTGTGTAATCCAATGCATGCGATTGATCCGTGGATTACCGCTGATCAAGCGCATGCAGAACCCATAATTCCTCTCCGGTCATGCGTGACCGGCCTAATGTTATATCGCTAATTTATAACGTGACCGGGACCGCTCAAAGAGGCCACCGGTCACTGCTCCAAGCACTCAGCGACCGTTGGTCGCTGGGAGCAAGGAGATTTAAAATTTTCTGGGCTCCCCGGCTCCTGCGAATGTGTCCGGCATTTTGCCGGCGGGCGCATGCACAGCAGCTGGAAGGGTCCATGGAGGATAATCGCATCTGGATTCAAATGCGGAAGCCTCCGAGAAGATGTTTCATCTTCTCTCACCGATCGCATCGGTGAGGGGAGATGAAACTTCCACTTTTTTAAGAACTTTTACGTGATTGCCATTATGCATTGGATAACGGCGATCACGTGACCAGTAACCGCATACCGCGGCTCCCCGTGACATCTCCAGGCTCTTGGCTACCTTTGGTAGCCAGCAGCAGGGAGATTTTAAATTTCTTGGGCAATCTTTCACTTTTGCGCATGCTTCCGCCATCATGCTGACAGGCGCATGCGCAGAAGCTGGGGTAAGGTCCACGGATCAACATCCCACCAGGGTACGTAATTTCATTCCCCCCTTACGGATACGATCCGTAAGGGGAGATGAATCGTTAACTTTTTAAACTTTTTTAAACTTTTAACTTTTTTATTTTTTTATTTTTAACTTTATATGATCACCGTTATCCGGTGAATAACGGTGATCATATGACTGGAAACCGCATACAGCGGTCCCCAGTCATATCTCCTTGCACTCGGCTATCTGTGACAGCCGGGTGCAGGGAGATTTTGAATTTGCCAGGCTCGCCGGCCTTCTGCGCATGCGTGCCACATCGGCGCATGCGCAGAAGCCAGCGGATGGTCCCGACACCGGCCGGAGGACATGGAGGAAGTGGGGTGAGTATTTTGACCTTCCCTCATGGATCCGATCCATGAGGGGAGGTGAAGCTTTTTTTTTTTTTACTTTTTTCTCCACTTTTCCGCAATCACCGCTATCCATTGGATAACGGCGATCGCAGTATCGGGGACCGCTCACCGCTGTCCCCGCTGACATCTCCTGCCTCCCGGCTACCTACAGGAGCCGGGAGCCAGGAGATTTTAAAACTCCCGGGCCGCCAGGCTGATGTAATGCCGCCTGGCGCGCATGCGCAGAACGCCGGCTTCAGGACCAGGAGAGCGGGGAGCAGTGCAGCGGACCTCGGTGAGTAATTTCAGCTGCCCTGATGGATCCGATCCATCAGGGCAGCTGGATCTTTAACTTTTTTCAAACTTTTATTTACTTTTTTGCGATCTGCGCTATCCATTGGATAGCGCCAATCGCATTGCCGGGGGGGGGGGGGGTCCTGCAGACACCGACAGGATAGAGCTGTCACGTGCAGAGCCCGAGGGGCTTTATTCTCTGCAGGACACGTTTTTTTACGCCCTCAGAGAATAAAGCCCACTTCGGGAGGACGTAAAAACACTATGGGCTGGTCGTTAAGGGGTTAACCCAAAATAGGCCATGTCCTTAAGGGCTGAAAGAGAGAATTTATATATTTAGTTTTTGGCTAAAGTGACATTTTAAATTCTAACTCCACGTTCACTTCGATTTGTTCTTATGTGCCAAGAGTGGCAGTTTGTAGTCCATTTCCGATGTCCGTTTTGAATGTCGTGTAAGAATCTCCACAAGGGGGTGCATGCCTTTTAACCAAGTTTTACTTTATTCAAATAAAGGTGCATCCATTGCTAACTCTTTATTGTAGTCCTTAAAAGTTGTGCAACTCCTTATTATGCCACCATACGCTCCTCTTCATAACCAGTAACAGTCATGTTGCTTTTGCAAGAATGCCAGTTTTTAGCATTTAAGAAAGGGAAACCAGACAGCAAACATTATCTTCTGTCTCAGTTCCCATGGTGATATCACTAAAGAATGCCTAAAATAACTTGAACGTGTTTAAACTACCTGGGTGCTCCATATCAGGTTCATAGCCTCATCTTTTTGTAGTGCAAAGAAGAAGAGCAAAGATTTAGAACAGGTGGGAAAAAAGAAGTCTGAAATTGCAGAATTCAATTAAACGTTAAGGTTTGTGTCTGGTTTAAAAAAAATAAAAAATGAAGTACCCAATTATGTAATTCTGGATTGCTGTAATAATTTGCTTCTCTTGCGGTGGCACTGCAGGAAAATGGAGCACTTACTGCCAGGTTCCCCCACAGATTTCCAATTCATCACTTTTGGTTCCGAGCGACTGAGATTCCTGCGATCAGATCATCTGTTCTAACAACAGATTACCCAAAGTGGATACCACTTTTAATCCCTTAACGACCGCCCATATGTCTCTTGACAAAGGCCGTTAATGAAATTTATTCTGATGCAATCAACTTTTCACAGTGGCTTCATCACAATCCTGGCATGTGTCTCCTGTGCCAGGGGGTGCAGGTGCTCAGCTGTTGGAGAACAGCCTGGTATCTGCTCAAACAGCAGAGATCAGAGAAACCTCTGATCCCCACTGTTTAACCCTTTACATGCTGTGGTCAGATCGCTACTTACCCGAAGTGATGCGAGGCGGTTTTGATATAAAAATGCCTCGCTTTCATGGGGAAATCGCATGTTGGCGAGCACGATACTGGGCCGAGATTCACTCTCACTTGCCTGTGTGAGGTTAGCCTTACACAGCACCGTTGACAAACAAAAAGTTATGGGGTCTTTGAATGCAGTGATAAAAAAAAAAATATATATATATATATATATATATATATATATATATAAATTTAAATTTGATTTTTTTTTTTTAAGTGTGAAAAAGTTGCAAAAAAGAAAAGACTATATCAATTTTGGTATTGACATAATTGTACTGGCCTACAGAATTAATTTAACATATTATTTATACTGCATGGTGAACACCAATAAAAATAAAAAACATGCCAGAATTTCAGATTTTGTTATTCTTGCCTCTAGAAAAAATAGAATAAAAATGTTATATGCTCCCAAAAATTAGATAAATGAAAACTAGGGTTCATCCTGCAAGAAACAAGCCCCAGGCAATGGAAAATTAAAAATGTTATGGCTCTTGTAATGTGGCAACACAAAAGCAAATCTTTATTAAAAAAAAAAAAAAAAAAGGCGTCTTTGTACAAAAATGGCAAGACCTAAAAAAACTGTATAAACTTGGAATCGTGCTATTTTTCACACCAAATGGAGTAAAAATTAAATCCAAAAACAAATAGCAGAATTTCTCGTGGCCGTGTAGCCTGGTATGGCTTGGCCTCGTGGCCGTGTAGCCTGGTGTGGCTTGGCCTCGTGGCCGTGTAGCCTGGTGTGGCTTGGCCTCGTGGCCGTGTAGCCTGGTGTGGCTTGGCCTCGTGGCCGTGTAGCCTGGTGTGGCTTGGCCTCGTGGCCGTGTAGCCTGGTGTGGCTTGGCCTCGTGGCCGTGTAGCCTGGTGTGGCTTGGCCTCGTGGCCGTGTAGCCTGGTGTGGCTTGGCCTCGTGGCCGTGTAGCCTGGTGTGGCTTGGCCTCGTGGCCGTGTAGCCTGGTGTGGCTTGGCCTCGTGGCCGTGTAGCCCGGTGTGGCTTGGCCTCGTGGCCGTGTGTAGCCCGGTGTGGCTTGGCGTCGTGGCCGTGTGTAGCCCGGTGTGGCTTGGCGTCGTGGCCGTGTGTAGCCCGGTGTGGCTTGGCCTCGTGGCCGTGTGTAGCCCGGTGTGGCTTGGCCTCGTGGCCGTGTGTAGCCCGGTGTGGCTTGGCCTCGTGGCCGTGTGTAGCCCGGTGTGGCTTGGCCTCGTGGCCGTGTGTAGCCCGGTGTGGCTTGGCCTCGTGGCCGTGTGTAGCCCGGTGTGGCTTGGCCTCGTGGCCGTGTGTAGCCCGGTGTGGCTTGGCCTCGTGGCCGTGTGTAGCCCGGTGTGGCTTGGCCTCGTGGCCGTGTGTAGCCCGGTGTGGCTTGGCCTCGTGGCCGTGTGTAGCCCGGTGTGGCTTGGCCTCGTGGCCGTGTGTAGCCCGGTGTGGCTTGGCCTCGTGGCCGTGTGTAGCCCGGTGTGGCTTGGCCTCGTGGCCGTGTGTAGCCCGGTGTGGCTTGGCCTCGTGGCCGTGTGTAGCCCGGTGTGGCTTGGCCTCGTGGCCGTGTGTAGCCCGGTGTGGCTTGGCCTCGTGGCCGTGTGTAGCCCGGTGTGGCTTGGCCTCGTGGCCGTGTGTAGCCCGGTGTGGCTTGGCCTCGTGGCCGTGTGTAGCCCGGTGTGGCTTGGCCTCGTGGCCGTGTGTAGCCCGGTGTGGCTTGGCCTCGTGGCCGTGTGTAGCCCGGTGTGGCTTGGCCTCGTGGCCGTGTGTAGCCCGGTGTGGCTTGGCCTCGTGGCCGTGTGTAGCCCGGTGTGGCTTGGCGTCGTGGCCGTGTGTAGCCCGGTGTGGCTTGGCCTCGTGGCCGTGTGTAGCCCGGTGTGGCTTGGCCTCGTGGCCGTGTGTAGCCCGGTGTGGCTTGGCCTCGTGGCCGTGTGTAGCCCGGTGTGGCTTGGCCTCGTGGCCGTGTGTAGCCCGGTGTGGCTTGGCCTCGTGGCCGTGTGTAGCCCGGTGTGGCTTGGCCTCGTGGCCGTGTGTAGCCCGGTGTGGCTTGGCCTCGTGGCCGTGTGTAGCCCGGTGTGGCTTGGCCTCGTGGCCGTGTGTAGCCCGGTGTGGCTTGGCCTCGTGGCCGTGTGTAGCCCGGTGTGGCTTGGCCTCGTGGCCGTGTGTAGCCCGGTGTGGCTTGGCCTCGTGGCCGTGTGTAGCCCGGTGTGGCTTGGCCTCGTGGCCGTGTGTAGCCCGGTGTGGCTTGGCCTCGTGGCCGTGTGTAGCCCGGTGTGGCTTGGCCTCGTGGCCGTCTGTAGCCCGGTGTGGCTTGGCCTCGTGGCCGTCTGTAGCCTGGTGTGGCTGGGCCTCGTGGCCGTCTGTAGCCTGGTGTGGCTGGGCCTCGTGGCCCTTTTAAAGAAACTCCAAGACCTCATATTGTAGATTATATTCCTCTCCCAATAATGGCTGTGGGGTTTCTTGGCGAATGCCTGCACAGAGTCGATCAGATTTAGAGCATGAAGTGCTGCTTTAGTAATTCTGCTGTGACAGCACTTTGGCGAAAATCCTGGTATGGTGATACAGCATTCAAGAAATACGTTGTGTCCGTTTCCTATGCAGGGAAAGTATTGGTTTGGTCCAGAATTTTTTTTTAAATCTAAATTCTTTTCCCCTGCATCGTTGCTAGGCAATGATGTCAGGTATCCGCAATGTCAATTGCGGATGGGCTGCGGGTTGGAGGGTTTCCATTGACTTCATTGGAATCCCTCCATGCGGAATCTGTACTAAAATAGAACATGCTGCAATTTTTCTTGCGCTCGCGGAAATCACAATTCGATTTGGTGTGCCTGCAGTAAAAAGCGCTTTTGCATTGCATGGTTCGAACGGTATTTGCTGCGGATGCGCGGCGTGAATGCTGACCGCGGATTCCGTAATGCAAATAGGTTTGTGTGCAGCCGGCTTCAGTGGTAGAATTTGGGCGTTTTTCCACCCCCCCTGAGAGAGTTAATAAAAGTTGATCTATAAGTTATATGTGCCCCTAAATGATGCTATTGGAAAAAACAGCTAATTTCATAAAAAAAACAAGCCCTCCTATGGGTGCATTGATGGGGAAAAAGGAAGTGACTTTTAAAAATGTAGCAGTTTCGTAAAGTTTTCCAGTTCTTTGCAAACATTGTTTGAATTCTAGTTGCCATAACTATGTTCAGTTACATAATGGTTTCTCTTACCAGCAAAGTCCAGCCAACAATTCAAATAAATTAGCCTTTGCTTATTTTATTGACTGAATGAAATAAGATTAAAATAAACTTAAATAAATTTAATTCAAATAAATGATTTAAACACCAAGTACTGTATGTTCAAATCATGGAATTAATTTCCCTGACTTATTACTAGTATTTATGAGTATATGTCATAAAATTAGTAATATGATATAGTTTCCCCCCCAAAATAAGACCTACCCTGAAAATAAGCCCTAGAACCATTTGTCAGGGTTTTGGGGGAGGCTTGAAATAATAAGCCCTACCCCGAAAATAAGCGCTAATTACAGTTCATAAAATTTTCACGCATTAGGTGCGTGAAAAGGGGCATAAAAACACAATTGCTGCATTTTTACAGCGCTTTTCACGCTTGTCAGCCGAGTCACTTGCCAAGTGAGCTTGGTCCAGGGCCTTCCTGTTGCTCTCCAGAGCCCTGTTGCTGTTGCTGTCATCAGTCGCCTGCACAGGATCACTTCCTGGTTACGATTCTTTCAGCGCTGCATTGATTGGCTAAGCCGCTCAAAGAACCAGGTGGGATTTACGAATCCTGTAACCAGGAAGTGTTCCTGTGTGGGCAGATGAGGACTGCGGGAACCACATCGGGGCTCTAGAGGTAATCGGGAAGGCCCTGGACCAAGCCTGCTGGGTAAGTCACTCGGATGACCCGTTAAAAAAAGATATCCCCCGAAAATAAGCCCTAGTGCATCTTTTGGAACAAAAATTTATATAGTACAGGAGAATTTAAAAAAAAAATGCCTGATGACCTGTTCCTGCTGGACATAATCAGCGGATTCCCTTTTCACCTTTTTAATAAACATGATACAGTTTTATGTACAGTTTTGTATGACCAGCTGTAAAGAGAAGAGGCCTTGAAGTGATGTTTGGTAAAGTTTCATCAATCAACTAAGCCACCCTCCGGTCCTTGAAAAACAAAGGTGGCCGCTTCACTCTTGTAACTACTTGATGCACTCTGTGTGTATTAGTATGCATTGGTAGTCTAAGACGTTACATGCTGCTCAATAGCACTGGCCAATCAAAACAGTGTGTACTGTAGACTAATGATGCCTACTAATGGCCAGTGTGGTCCAGGCAGTCAGAGGGGTGATGCGGCCATCTTTGTCCAGGACCAGAGGGTCGTTTTTACTCCTGCTTTTGCAGGAATGTTAATGTGCAAAATATCTAAAGAAAATAAAGTAATTTACAAACCAACTGCAGTATAGCATGGATCAGAACTTCTTTCTTTTGTTTCAGGTAGGACTGTTAGGTATGATAGTGTTACTGCCTCCTCACATGTGGCATTTGCCTCTGTTTTCGGGAAGCACTTTTCTCCTGATTTTTAGTTCCTGCACTGTACCAAACTAACCTTAAGAATTAAATGTTGTCTTCCTGCTATCCCATATGCTTCTCCTCACTGTGCAAGATCTGCATTGCAAAAACATTTGTTCAGTGGGTGTGCACCCTGCAGAGAGCGAAAACTTGAAACTCTTATTTTGCCCTTCCTCTCACTTCTAACAGATGCTGTGGATTTTCAGAGATTCCTCCTTTTGTAGCCTGCGATTATATAGGTTGTCTCATAATGCATTCTAGAATATTTTGGCCATCAAGAAAGCCGCGGCTGAATTTTCTACATTGGTTTAATTTTCTGTCTGTTTTGGGGTTCTTCTCTACAGCCTTCAGTTACATTACCTTGATTGACAATTCCCAAGCAAGTCTTAAACTTAATTCCTCCTTGATTGCATGTCTACTATGTACTTTGTCACTCAAAGTTTTGCCTGTTGTTATCCTTCCATATGCCACTCAACCAGGTTAGAGACACATGTGATACACCATCTGTTACTATTTTAACTGCCATATTTTAAAAAATAGCATATATTGCGTCACTTGATAAGGTTTATGTATTTCCTATTCACTTTTTTCTTTGTGAAAGAAGATTAAATCTATTTCTATGCAGCCCTTTCCACGCCGTATACCAATCTACACACATTAATACAAACTATAAGTCATATCTGTACCCACCTATGTTCAGTTTTGTGATTAGCCATATGTAATGCTAGAAGGCAGATTTTGACAGATGTGGACACAGTAGAAGGATTACTTTGTCTTTTTTTTCTTCTTCTTCTTAATTTTGCTCAGGCAAAGGAGCACTGCTCCCTCGTCCAAGGTTGTCATGAAGTGCATGTTAGAAGACTAGTCACTTGTTCACTCATCATTGCAGCAGTGTAACTAGTTGTAGCAAGTAAGTCAGTGATGTAGGAACCCCCTTTAGAATATGTTGAAACATAGTGTAAATGCGGCGGATAAATAAGTGGGTTTTGGGTTGCAGTTTGGGCACTCTGTCTCTAAAAGGTTCGCCATCACTGATCTAGAGAGTAAGCCATTTGTAAAATATTGGACATAGGTGTATTGTAGATAATGGAGATCCATCTAACAATCGAGTCTCTGAATCCAAAGCATCGCATGACCTGTAGTAAATATCACCATTCAATGGAGTTAAAGGCCTTAGTGGCATCCGGGGATGCCAGTGTTATACAGCTCTGCTGTTTACATCCAATTTATTAACCACTTGGAATCTCCTACTAATAGACGTAGATCTTCTAGGCATGAAGGCTGATTGATCTGAATGAATAATATCATGAATAGCTAAGTTCAGCCTGGTTGCTAAAATTTTGGTTATCTTATTTTCTGCATTCACTAATGAAATGGGTCTGTATGAGCTGCAGTCCTCAGTAAATGCTCACCTCTGTGTGCATTTACTGAGCAGAACAAAGCAGCCATGTACTACAGGGATGGAGTATGCCCTTAAGGCTAAGAAGTGGCTGCAACCTCCAGTCTGGGGGTAAATTTGAATAAAAAGGGTCATTACTTTTAAGGGTAAAAAGTGAGGAGAGTGGGAGGGGTGGCACATTCTGCAAAGGAACATCGGTACATGCAGTCTGAGGAGAATCTAATGCTACTCTATGGACATACATATTTTATTCCACAGTTCCTCTAAAGCAACAATGACTTCCTAAAATTTTCCATGCGAACAACACGTAAACATATATCAGCTAGTATTTTTTTATAATAATAATTTCTGTGCTTGTATGTTTTAGTTATGTTTGGCCAAAACAATTTCTCTATTCTATTACAATCCAGTATTGTGTTTAACACTAGAGGCCAAAGGAATAAAGAAATGGTTTTGAATAGAGATGAGCGAGTATACTCGCTAAGGCACATTACTTGAGCGAGTAGTGCCTTAGCCGAGTATCTCCCCGCTCGTCTCTAAAGATTCGGGGTCGGTGACAGGTGAGTTGCGAGGGGAAGAGCAGGAGAGAGAGATCTCCCCTTCGTTCCTCCTCACTCTCTCCCGCCGCTCCCCACACCCCGCTGGCCCCCGAATCTTTAGAGACGAGCGGGGAGATACTCGGCTAAGGCACTACTCGCTCGAGTAATGTGCCTTAGCGAGTATACTCGCTCATCTCTAGTTTTGAATAAACATAACTAAACACACAAAAATCTTAACTCTGTCTTAAAAATACAAAAAATATTTCAGATTTTAAAGTGCATTGAAGTTTTGTTCTCAACCAGCCTCTCATGGTTGGGACCGTATCTTCAAAATAAGGGGAGGGGTGGAATGTTAAAGGATCAATATATGCCAGCAATTTGAAAATGTTTACAAAAAAAAGACAGCATTGCGTGTTTTCCTTTAAGGATATGTAGGTATTCTTTACCAGTTGTCGACCAGCTATTTTTATTAATGTCTATGGGGTCATCTATATAAGCTTGTTCCAGATCAGTGCATTGCATCTCCATCTTCTCCAATCTGGCCATGGCCTTCTTGATGAAGAAAATAGAGGATTTCAAACATTCTTGTAGATAACATTTAAGTGTCCCACACCAAGAGATTATCAGGATAAGGGGCGTGATCAAGAATACAGTCAGATGCATCCAGAAGGGACAACCAGAAGAGGTGAATCTTCTACCTGCCAGAGGAATGTGTGGTGGATGAGGAGATCCTTACAGATTGTGGAGTGGTCAGACACTCCCCTCGGAAGGTGCATGATAACTGAGATGTTGGGGAATAAAGATAGAGACCCGTGTGGCGCAGAGTGTTAAGGCAGCAGAAATGCACTCCTAAGCTTTCGCTCATGACCTGAAGGGTACAAGTAGAGATGAGCGAGCATACTCGCTAAGGGCAATTGCTCGATCGAGTTCGGGGGATACTGGTATAGTCCTTTTTAGGTTTTAGCTATACTTTGTTTATTGATGAAGGAATTTTGGGTTGCTACCATTGAGATTTAAAATAGTTTTGCTCCACTTTAAGTTCTATGGGAATATTAAATTCCTCTATGTATTTTCAAAAGCACATACATAATATAAGGTAAACAATAGGGGGAATTGTAAAAGGTGATGAGGACCATCTGGGGGGGTATATACAGGGTAAAGCTACAAGTTACATGGTGCCCCTCTCAACTAAACTGAAATAGAAACTACTCTCCAACAATGTCCATATAATGAATAATCCACTTACATAGGAGTTATACAGGTAAAGAGATCAGAAAAAAAGGATGTTGCATTTTCTCGGTTTAGCGTTTGGTTAAGATTCATTCTCAGATAATCGAAAAGCAGATCAGCACTCCCAGGTTTTCTTTGTAATAAAACACCTTTATTCCTCAGCTTAAAAACTGCAAAATTTCGATCCTATGTGGATCTTTTTCAAGCATGGTTAGGATCCATTTGTCTGCCTCGGCTGTAGAAACAAACAACCTGGTGCGGTTTCCATCAATCACTTGGAGTGAAGCAGGATAAGTCCTAATCAATTGTTGCTCTCGAAGCTTGACCTTGACTAGATGCCCTCTCTTTTTATAGATCCGCCAAGAAGTTCTGGAAGAGGGAAATGGCCGAATTCTCATATTGGATTTAACTATGTTGGCTTGCAGCACGGTGTCTCAGTCTCTACAGTTTAGTGGGCGTCCTAGCAGTGACCTTGGTAGGCCTTCAGGAACAGGAGGTCTCATTGGGACTCTGTGAGCTCTCTCCACAATGAAGGCTTTAGTGAAAAGTGTGTCAGGAAAAAGATCCTGGAGCCACTTCTCCACAAGCTCCCCTTGCCTCTGCCCCTCTACTGTCTCCGGTATGCCCACAATGCAGAGGTTGTTTCTCCTGGAGCAATTCTCCAGGTCATCCATCTTCTGTCACCATATCTCCGTTTTGTGAGGAAGGTTTTGCATCTAGGGTGGATACCCTACATTCCATATGTGTGACGTGATCCCAAAGGTTTTGGCGCTCTTCACGGTGGAGGCTGATGTCCACCTTGACCTCGTCGATTTTACCTCTGAGGGCAGCAGTAGAAGAGTTGATCAGATACCTGCTTCAATGCTAGGTCTTGTTCCTTGGACTTAGTTGTTGAATCTGCATCAGCTGATATTTTATTAAAATGAGCACATGGAGGGTCAGGGCTCACATCTCAACCCCGAGAATCCTCTCTAACAAGCACCTTAAGTTGGTCCACGATGGAGGATTATTACCTCCCCCGTTACCTTTCTTTTTACCTTGGGGTTGTAGTAAATAAACTGAGTTATGGGAATTGTTCAAAATTGGTATGCACCTTCCTTTTATATGACAAAACGGTGAGAATGTTAATATTGACCGCATTCTAGATCAAAATTACCACTGCAATTTCTTCCCAGTTGGATCTACTTTGGTTCTCTATACAGAGCAAAAACTTATAACAGAGACAATACATTTTGTTAACTTTTTTTTTTATTAAGGGAGGGTTGGCAAATTAACATTACATAATTAATACTCATGTAGTATTGCTTATGCTCCCCATATGCTAGTAAAGATGATCTGAGAATAGCATGCACTGTAAGCAGACTACCCATAGACATGGTGTGAAAATCTGGGGTAATTCCCACAATGGCATCTTCCAAGACTGTTAGCAGTAATTTGCTGATAGGAACGCCAGCCCATCTCTACTATTGTGCATGCTAAGCACTCCACAGAAAAGTCTAGAGGGAAAAAAATCTGAAGGATCCATCTGCTCATTTCTGCTACACTGCACTGATGTAAGATTACGCTAATCTGGTTGCTTGTCAGGACAGGTTAGTGAAAGGAGGCGAATGGCTAAGATTTAGAGTAAACTAGTTGTACAGGAAATCATAAGCTGCTGCCATGCTTGCCATGTTGTGTATAACAGAACAGCATGATGATAAGCTTCAACTTGTACATATAAAATACAACAGATTTGCGAGATTATTGCACGTTTTTTTTTCTTCTAAATTTAGCAAAATTCATCTGGCAATCAATGGATTAGAAGAAAGACACATTTCCATAAATGTAACAAAAAATGTTGTTTCGTAACCATGTACAGTGACACCGTTACAACACAGCCCCAGGCAAATATCATTTTATACAGTTTGTTATTGATAAGATATATACACAAGAAAATGTATCAATACTGTTATCATTTCAGGGAATGTGGAATAAAGTACTGGGGGATGCAATTTATGGCTTTTTATAGTTTTTACCATTTTTCTCTGTATACAGTAAATAAGTAAGCGATTAGTGGACAAAGGGGCAGCAGTGAATATTGGTGAAAAAGATTTGTGGTGCACATTCAGAAACTACTGGCTTGGGTAGCTAGAGAGCTTGTCTCACCCCTGATCTGAGACATACAACTCCGAAAACTCAAAAGGTGTTTCACCAATAAAAGATTCCCCTCCCAGAAGCACCACAAATTGAACAATAAAAATGTTTAGATTCTAATATAATTATGTGTTGGCCATAATAATGACACATCAGAGAAAACCCTCTACTACATCTGATATATATATATATAAATAAATAATTTTACTTTATTCTCTGTTTTTTCTTTTATATTGTTTCAGCAATTTTTTTCACCCACACCTTTTTCATTACAGTCTTCATAATATTTTTTTTCCTTTTTCACAGAATTTAATTCGAACATTTATGCGTTTTTCATACGTTTTTAGTGATAATGTATTTTATGTATTAGTTATATTATCTAAAGTCCATTACTCTTGGCTGAATATCTATTTACAGATTTCCCGCAATGGTTGTGTGCAGATATGGCGTTTGCAACACGGTTTATAGGCAGTCTCTATATGGTAGCAGTTTTGTGATCTTTGATCACTCACCGCTCCATGAGTACTGCGTGTGGCCTCTGTCTCGTCTCACACTGCCACATTTGCGCCGATTTAAGTTAATATATTATAACATACTAGTGTTAGGAGGCCATCTTGATACACCCTATATGGAGTGAAGAATATTATGCATATTTGAATGGGTGTCCAAGGTGGAACTGATTGTGGCTCAGTGACAGGTGTGTTATGGGTTGGAGTTTATAGAGCAGTGCACTATTTAAGAGAGGGTTAATGTATATAATAGTACCCTTCTGAGAAAGGCTTGTCTGAAACGAGTGCAGTAGGAGATTTTAACCTCGCTATGTTGGGATTCTGAGTGGCACTAAGGTAACCCTCTGATGATATGCTTAATTATATATTGAATTTTGGAAGTTTAGATAGAGGTTACATATGTGTCTTGCAGACTCTGATGTTACTGGTGGGAGCCTGAATGGCAGTATGCTGGACATAGGTTATTCCCTGATATAGTATCTGTATGGATATCTGACTCTAACCTAGATATAGATGGATATGTTAGACATATGTGTATTTTTGAGCATAACCAGATATATTGCATGTATGCTCTGTTATTTCCCACCTGTGTGTAATTTTTACTTTTTTTGGTCCTTTCATTGGCATTTTTACATTGCAGGTTGAACATCCCATCACAGAATGTATTACTGGCCTGGATCTTGTAGAAGAAATGATTCGTGTTGCAAAGGGTTACTCTCTCAGGCATAAACAAATTGATATCCCTATAAATGGTTGGGCAGTCGAATGTCGTGTCTATGCTGAGGTAAAAAAAATGTTCATGATGTTTTTTTCTCTCATTGAGGGCTGATCAGAAAAGACAAGAATTTACATTTGGAAAGTGTTTTGTGAGAATAAGTGTATGTTGTGTCATTGTTCTCAGTAAGAGAAACCAAGTAATCTTGTAGATATGATACCTTTTAATGGCTAACAAAAATACGTGATGTTACAGCAAGCTTTCAAACCTACACAGGGTTCTTCCTCAGGCTTAATGGAACATGACCACATGGGAGGGCACAAATGTAGTGAACTTAATTTGCACTTAGATGAATACCAGAGACAGGGTAAGAGGGCACAGATGTTTTGTGATTAATAGCACTTCGATAAATACCAGGAAGGGATGAGCATAATAGTAAATAATTAGTTCAGTGACAAAGAATATGAAAGTTTAGAGTCTCTAAATTGATGATACGGGGTCACCACCAGGCCATCGTTACCTCTGCTCCTACTTTCTCATATCTCTTAATCTCCAATGATATAAAAACCCACCTCCGAGATTCATACCATTTCTGATAGTATCAAAGTTGGTTATAAACTCCATGGGACATTCACATGTTGGAGGCCTTTTTGTTGAAAAAATAGGACAAGAACTGAAAGCCAGGATGAGATTGCATCGCCACTGGATTAAAGAGAGAAAGACAGACTTGCCTGTGGCAAAGCATTTTTCTAGTCACGGACATAACATGCAAGATATGAAAGTTGTTATACTTAAAGGCAATTTTAAGTCCCAATGTTACAGAAGAATTTGAGAATATAAGTATATAACCAACTTTGAGCTGTGTAGGTTCGAAAGCTCGCTATAATATCATGTATTTTGTTAGCAATTAAAAAGTATCATATCTACAAGATGACTTGGTTTCTCTTATTGAGAACAATCACACTTTTTCCTACTGGCTAACACGATAGTAAAAAAGTTTTTACCATATTTTCTGTAGAACATTTCTCCAGCCAATCCGCAAGAAGCTGCAAGCATATCCACACCAGACTGTATGGATTTAGTGCAGATTTGCCGCTATGAAGCAACTAAATTTAAAAAAAAAAACTTTATACACATATGATCTTCTGCCAACCCCCCTACTAAAGGCCCATTTAGGTTGGACAAATGTTGGGCAAACGATGCCCGACACTCATCCCCACACATACTTGCTGGCTCACAGTGGGGAGGCTGGAGGAGATTTCTCTCCTCGCGCTCCCCCGCCCCTCTCCATTGACTTAAGATAGTGGTCGTTCAATACTGAACGGCTGCTATTTACACTGAGCAATCAGCGATCAGCTCATTGTCCATCATTTATGCTGCAACCTGTGATTTGAAGCAATGGTCAACTATCCACACAGCACGTCTTCACTGAAGGCCAGAGGCTAACATTACTAGGGGAGTGGCAGATGTTTTGGGAAGGTGAGTATAGTCTTTTTTTTTTTTTTGTTTAATTTTTAAAAAATTTCTCAATTATCACCATCTACAGATTTTGCTGCAGTTCTATGTGTAATCCACAGAAAAATCTGCAACAGTTGGGTTTGGATTTTACAACAGATTTTGACTTCCCTATGAACTCATTGGGGAAAATCTGCCCACAACTCAATGACCATTCTGTTTCTGAAATTGACATGCTATGTATTGAAAAATCTTCACTCCAAGTCAGTTTTCTTTATGAAAATTTTGTTGGAATATTATCCACTTTGCTGAATTTTTACCTACCATTTTTCATCGAAAATAAGCCCTACACCTATTTTTGAGGGAGGGGGGTTAAAAATATAAGCCCTTCCCTGAAATAAAGCCCTAGCTACACTAGGTTTAAAAAAAATATAAAAGGAAGCAATACTCACCTAGCCGCCGGCGTCTGTGTCCCTCACGCTTGTCTCCGGCGCAGTGGCAGGCTGCAGTCCTCAGCGCTGACAGGATTCTCTCGGGCTGACGGGACTTTGAATAGCCTGTATCCCTCCGGTAAGAGAGCGCTGTGATTGGATCGAGCACCAGCCAATCAAAGCTGGCACTCGATCATTCACAGCCATTCTGTGAATGACATCACTGAATGGCTGTGATTGGTTCATCTAGCATCAGCTCTGATTGGCTGGCTCTCGATCCAATCACAGCGCTTACCGGAGGCAGGGTATTCAAAGCCCAGTTACCAGGAGAGAATCCTGTCAGCGCTGGGAACTGAAGCAGCGTGGGGACCAGCGCGAGGGACACAGGCGCTGGCGGCTAGGTGAATATTGCTTTTTTTTACCTTATTGCTTATACTTACCTAGCCGCTGGCTTCTGTGTCTCTCGCGCTGGTACTTGCGCTGCTGCAGACTGCAGTTCTGAGCGCTGACAGGATTCTCTTCTCCTGGTAACTGGGCTTTGAATACCCCGCCCTCCGGTAAACGCTGTGATGGGATTGAGCGCCGATGAACCAAGGCGCGGGATAGTTTTTATTTCTATTTTTATACTCCGATAAACCAATCACACCGCTTATCGAAGGCGGGGTATTAAAAGTCCTGTTACCAGGAGAAGAGAATTCTGTTAGCGCTGAGGACTACACCAGCGCGAGGGACACAGACCCTGGCGGCTTGGTAAGTATAAGACACCCCCTGAAAATAAGACACTGTGCCTCTTTTGAGGAAAAAAATTATATAAGACTGTGTCTTATTTTCAGGGAAACATGGTACAAATGTAGATGAAAATCTACAGCAATTCTGTCACATGCTAACAATGCCTTACTTTGAGAATTTTCTTTTACACTATTTATTTAATGAAAATGGTACCCAATTATATAAAAAAAATAAGAGTTTGTTTTATGATTGTAAACAGGTTTAATTTGCTACTAAATGACATATTATAGAGTTATTTTTTGAGATTAGCTATACTCTATTTGCTTATATAAATCAACTAAGTGAGTGAGCCCTTAGTCTAGAGCACCTTAATACTAGACACATTGGGGAGTAATAGGTTGAACTGGATGGACATATGTCTTTTTTTTCGGCTATACATACTCAGTTACTATGATGACCAAAAGTTCATCAATAGATAATTGGGGATTTACCCTTAGGGTCCCTGACAATCAACTGATTCCTGGGATCCTTGTTACTATGGTCAGCGTAGGAAGCAGAAGGCGCTGACCATAGTGCAACGGCCCAGGATGGTATTACAGATGCAAATTGTAAGGAAAGGGAGACAGCTCTAGGGTATACCTGACTTAGCAAACCATTACCAAGAAAATTGCCAGAAGCAAGAGAAGAGCCTGATGGTTAAACCCTTCCAAACACAGAATAATACATTGTATAGCAGCTCATACGCGATATGAATATGCAGGGATCTCTGAGGCCTCAGTCACATGGACATTTTGACACATGAGTTTTTGAATGCATCAGTTATGCGTTCAAAAATTCGCGTGACCGAAGTGGGCATCACGGCGGAAAAAACGCTGCTAGCAGCGGTTATCCGCTCAAGAAGAGCACTGCCCGCTATCCCCTGCTGCGGCTGTGAAAGCTGCAGCAGGGGATTCCTTGGATGTGCAACCCCTGGATGCTGTCACATCCAGGGATTTCACCTGTGGTCACTGAGGCCGGCGGCAGCTGCAGCGGACCCATTGACATACAGAGAACTTTGCGATCCTCTGCTACAGCTGTGGCAGAGGATTTCTTCATCTCTGCGGGGAGTCTGCATTGGTTCTATTTAGATGCGGCCGGCAAACGCAGCTGACAGACACGCGTACAAACGCCCGTATGACTGAGCCCTGACACTTCCAGCCTATGTAACAACTGTGAAGACGACATAATTAAGATAACATTGTACTGGATGCTTCTACTTTGGCTGCTTTTTATAGCACCTCCATAAACTTGCACCCTGTCCGATTCAGTATTGGCTGCCTGCAGTTATGTCATTTCCCTGAGGACAGCATGCTGTGGGAATATTATAGTGGCTATAAATGACTGCCCTTTTAGCTTACCTAAGAAGCATATAATCAGGCTGCTTGCTTTGCACCTCTATTTGCTCACACTTTTTATGTCCTACTTTTTCAGCTTGCCTAGCTAACATACACTTAGTTCTTCTATGGACATACTCCAGATCTAGTTCAGCCACCTTCTCCTTACTTTTAAAGTGTTTTTGCCCTTTTTTTGAGCGCATATTTGTTAATAAAGTACACAATTTATTAGTTTGTGTTTGGGAGCGTATAACCATCAGGCCATTCTCTTACCTCTGGCAATTTTCTTGGTGATTGGTATTACAGATGCAGCTTCCATTTAATTTAATGGACTGCAGCACCAACCTGGGCTGCTACGCCGTGGTCAGTACTTTCTGCTTCCTGCTCTTAACCATAATGACAGCAGCCCTAGTAATCAGCTGATTGGTCGGGATCCCATCCGCGGGTCACCGCCAATCATCTATTGATGACCTGCTGGTCATCGATTAAAAAAAAAAAAAAAAAAAGTCCTAGAATCCCCCTTTAAGTAAAGTATACCTGACTAATAGACAGCCGGTTAAGTGTTGCCTATAGTACCCTATCAAAATTCAACCTTTTATTTTACAGATTGCAATTATTATTGCGATTTGCTTATAGGCAACACTTACATTTCTGTCTGCACTTGTTTATCTATGAGAGAAAAGGCTTCGTGTTTTGCTTTTTTCTTTGATGTCAGCTGAATCGTTTTTCTGCCATTCTGTAAATCACAAGCCTTAAACCGTTATTGGATAATGAGCCCTTTTATTCTTACTATGTGTATAATGAATTTATCAGCATAGGTTTTATTATTTTCATAGTAATATCTTTATTAGTTGCCACTTGGAATGGTCTTAAACTGCTTCCTTCTGATTATGTTTATTTGTTAATTCACTGTTTTAGGATCCCTATAAATCTTTTGGCTTGCCCTCCATTGGTCGTCTCTCCCAGTATGGTGAACCGCACCATTTGCCTGGGGTATGTAAATAGATTTCTCTTGAAATTTAAGAATTGTTATTACTATTACATTTTGCTTAACATAAAATTATAGCGTTGTGGTAATTAGCGTGACAGCATAAATATTAAGGTGTATTGTGGCACAGCCAGTTTACCGCTAACAAAGCCCTTTTGTCAATTGAACATTTTTGAGTAGTGTGTTTGTTCATCAATTTTCGGCTGCATAAAAAGAACAAAAAGATCTCCCTTTTCTATGCAATAAAAGTAAAATTGGTGTAACTGTGACCCTGTGTTTTGCTTGGAGGCTGACAGGGGCAATCCCATCTGTGTGTAAGACTCGGAATGATTACTTGCATGGAATAGAGAGAGAATTAAACATTTTAAAGATGTTATTGGATATGTGATTTATTTCACTTCTCCAAATTGTTGTTCCCATATTCTTTCTAATGGGACCTGACCCTTTCTTGGCTCAGAGACTCCATGCTGTGTTCAAAGTCTGTGAGTAGAACAAAAATTGCAAGGGTTTAACAGGCACTATGTCTTGCTGCAGATTGGAAGAGAAAACATACATTAGAGGTTGTGCTTAAGCATCACTTGTGAACGTCAAGCATGAGACTCATTAAATTAAAATGTACGTTAATTATTCAGGCTCCTTTTTTTTCCCCTCTCGTTTTTTTTCCTACATTTTAATAGCTAACAAGATGTCAAACATTTTGCCCTTGCAAGTTTCTGCAATTTGCAGTTTTCAAACGTGAGACCTGTTGAAAGTACAAGTGATAATGGACAAAACTGTACCCCCTACGGACAATGTCCCACCAAATCTTTCTTCAATTAATGCTGCAGCGGGAGTTTTGTGTAATAACATTTGTGCTTGCAAGCTATCTGGAGAAAAGGAAAAACAATTAAAATACCCTAAATATTCTAAGGACTACTGTTATTTGCTTATATGAATGTAGCATGTCAGCTAAATGGACCAAGGGATAGATAAAGTGATTGGGTGCAGGGGAGTGCACACTAAGCATTGTCTATTATTATTGCTGGGAGCAATCAAATTGATGCCAGCAGGACAGTAGACGCGTTGACAGCTGTAATTATGTATCTCCATGGTGATCACTTTTGGCCTGTCATGGAGGCCCACTTGTCCCCTCCCTTGCCAGCATTTAATCAGATTGGACTGTCACTTGTCAGGTAGACATGGCGGGCTGGGAGTTGTGTTTTGAAGGAGAGGTGAATTGAAAATGAAGGGTGGACGATGCCTGCAAGCTTTCACATGGTATGTAACAGTCCAGGCAAAATACACTTTAATTATGCCAGAGGCTTCAGCACTGTGGTAAGGACAGCAAGCCTATTGCTTGATGATGTTTTGTGAACATTAGAGTAGATATACTTAGTCAGCAGCATCTTTTGCATCTAATTGTTGAATTAATTGCAAGGGAGATAATTATGTTTTCACAGGGTTCCTACTTTAGACAGAGTTTTCAATTAACCATGATGTTTTAATGATAAAAAATATGGTTCCTCCTAAATACACACATGCTCACCAAATAAAACTGCCATGCTTACGAGCTGGGATTTGCATCAGGAAGTATTAAGAGGCTAATTCACAATTTGGGGGAATCATAGATTTTCCGCAGGTTTATTCCAGAGGACTTCTGGCTACGGAAGCTGCTTAAATGGAAACGGAATTACTTATTTTGGGGTCCCTTAGGCCCAATGTCCACTTGCACACATGGATTCCACTGCTAAATCCTGTAGCGGAATCCGTGCGTGTCCAAAGAAATGGAGAGGAAAAGACATTTTCTTACCTCTCCGGATCCAGCGCGGAGCTTCTCTATCGCGACTGGATCTTCTTCCTTCAGCATGGCGGCTGTGTCCGGGCTGACTCGCCCGGCGCATGCGCAGTGCTTTTTTCTTTTCTTCAAATCTCCTGCTTTTTGGCGGAACCGCAGCCTGTCCGCGAATTAAATGGCTTCCATTGACTCCAATGGAAGCTGTCCCTGCCGGATCCGCAGGAAAATGGAGCATGCTGTGATTTCTTCCCGCTCTTGCGATCCGCACGCCGGGGAAAAAAATCACATCTGCATGCTTTTTAATGTCCTGCGAACGCTAATGCATTCCTATGGGTGGCTTGCTTTGTGGGCGTTTAGATATACCGCATTGGGAGCAGCCGCAGGGGAGCATTATGTCACCGCAATTTTCCGCGATTAACCTATCATTATGATATGTTCATTGCTGCGATTTTCATCGCCTTACAGAGCTAAAATATGCTTGCATGGAAGTGTCATCAATTGATTAGCTGTCAGTAAATCTGTTATCCCTGTTATTTTTTGGAGTACTTGTGGGTTATCTGTCACCACTTTTTTAATATATACCATTCAGCGCTATCTTGCAGGCTATTGCAGCGTTTCATAGAATCATAGAATGGTAGAGTTGGAAGGGACCTCCAGGGTCATCGGGTCCAAGCCCTTGCTCAGTGCAGGATTCACTAAATCATACCAGACAGATATCTGTCCAGTCTTTGTTTGAACACTTCCATGGAAGGAGAACTCACCACTTCCGTGGTAACCTATTCCACTTATAGATCAATCTCACCATCAGAAAGTTGTTTTTTTTCTAATGTCTAATCTGTGTCTCCTCCCTTTCAGTTTCATCCCATTGCTTCTAGTCTTTCCTTGTGCAAATGAGAATAGGACTGATCCTTCTGCAGTGTGACAGCCCTTCAGATAATTGTAGACAGCTATTAAGTCTCCTCTCGGCCCTCTTTTTTGCAAGTGAAACATTCCTAGATCCTTTAACCGTTCTTCATAGGTCATGATTTGTAGACTGCTCACCATCTTGGTAACTCTTCTCTGAACTTGCTCTAGTTTGTCTGTGTGTTTTTTAAAGTGGGGTGCCCAGAACTGGACCGAGTATTCCAGGTCTGACTAAGGAAGAGTAGAGGGGGATAATGACCTCCCGTGATCTAGACTCTATGCTTCTCTTAACACATCCCAGAATTGTGTTTGCCTTTTTGGCTGCTGCATCACATTGTTGACTCATGTTCAGTCTATGATCTATTAGTATTCCCAAGTCATTTTCATATGTGTTTATACCACCTGAATAATAATCTAAAAATGTAAGTTTTTGATAAATAAAAAAAGTTTAAGAATTTTTTTTTATCCATATGTATTGGTGAAACATTTGTGAAATTAAAGTGGTGACAGATAACCCACTAGTACCATTATTTGTGGATGCTAGGCATTTTTATGTGAACCTTTTTAGCCATTGCAGAATTTGAAACCTTATCTAACAGATGAGTTGCTGATCCTTTTTCGCTTGGTGCATGCAGTTGGGTTACTGCTTTATTAGGAAGTGTCTGTGAGTTTTAATGCTCATCCGCCCATCTGTAGCAATCTGTTACTGAATCCTTCTGTTGTATTCCATTCACTGAATTTCTATGACCCTTCGATCAGTGGGGCATGTCTGTGTGTCTTGAAGATTTTGATTAGGTCTTGAATGTTCCAGATACCAAAGTTTGACAGCAGCGATTTAATAAATATTTAGCTCCAGTAACTGCTCATTTAAAACACTTCAAAAGGGTAACCCTTAAATGTCACATGAACGTCAATCTGAAAGAGGAAAATCGATATCAATATAGTAACAAAGTGTGATTGTTCTCAATAAGAGAAACCAAGTAATCTTGTAGATAGGATACCTTTTAATGGCTAACAAAAATACATGATGTTATAGTGAGCTTTTGAAGCTACTCGGGGCTCTTCCTCAGGCATAAGGGAACAAATCTAAAGATGTATTTTATATAAAAACATATACACATGATCACATGGGAGGGCACAAACATGATGTGCTTAAGGGGTTATCCAGACGACCGTAGATCGGCCACGTATTCACGCCGGCCGATATACGGCGTCCCTCTCTGCAGGGGGAGGAGGCTGAAAGAGCCGGGAGCAGTGCTCTGAGCTGTGAGCTCCCGCCCCCTCTCCACCCCCTTTCCACCCCTCTGCACTATTTGCAATGAGGGGAGGCTGGATGGGGGCGGAGCTAATTCAAGGAACATAGCCCCACCTCATCCCGCCTCCTCTCATTGCAAATAGTGCAGAGGGGGTGGAGAAGGGGCGGGAGCTCAGAGCACAGCTCCCGGCTCTTCCAGCTTCCTTCCCCTGCAGAAAGAGATGCCGTATATCGGCCGGAGTGAATACCCTGCCGTTATATGGTCGTCTGAAGCCGCCCTAATTTGCACTTTAAAACGAATTCCAGAACAGGATAAGAGGGCACAGACAAGTTATGATTGATAGCACTTGGATAAATACCAGAAAGGGGTGAGCTCTACAGTAAATATTTAATTAGTCCAGTGACAAGGAATGTGAAAGTTTTATGGTCTCTAAATTGATGTTGGGGAGTCAACAGGCCAGTGTGTTACCTCTGCTGTAGGTTTCTCATATCTCATAATCTCCACTGATTAAAAAAATCCTCCTAAACATAAGGGCCCCCAACAGGACATTCACTGCACAGGATCAGGTACACAACATTGGACATGGAACATGTGAATGTCCCTGGGATCTTATAGTCCTGCTGTGTGTTGGGGATTTGTATCCTGTCTGTTGTCAGTACACGTGAGCAGGTCTTGCAGCTCCTTTTTGTGTGTCAGAGGGCAATGCACTCCTGATTATAAAGTTCCTCAAGTTAGGAGGTTGCCTGTAACACAGAAGGGAGGTTCTAGGAATATGGTTTTCAGACGGTCATCCTTGTGTAGGGTATGATGGAGCTTCTTTGCAGTTTTCCTTAGTACCTCAAGCTGTGGATTGTAGGTCACTACTATAGGTACACAATCGTTTTCTTCCTTCTCTGTGTAATGGAGTAGTTGATTTCTGGGTATCCTGGTGGCTCTGGTTATATGGCCATCAAAATGTATATATGTTTTTATATAAATATGTCTTCAGATCTGTTTCATTATGCCTCAGAAAGGACCCCAAGTAGGTTCAAAAGCTCACTATAACATCATGTATTTTTGTTTGCCATTAAAACTATTTTTGTTTTACGTAATATACTAACAAACATACTGGCTCGTTAACAGCAATCGTGCACTTGTCCTATGAATTTGTCCCTGTTGTTTTTCTTCCTAATCTCATTCCATTACAGGGAAGATTGTGTAATCAAAGTTGTGTCATTGTGAAACTAATGCTGGAAGAGAGAACTGATAATAATCCATTTAGTAATGCTGTATGTAAGTTGCTTTAAGTTACTTATGACATAGCAGGAGACAAAACCTGCCTCCACTAGTGATACCCTTGTGACTGCTGTAGAGTGCCTTTGTACTGTCTAGTTGCTGTTTGTGTTAAAGAAGTTATGCCACCAGAAACATGTATCACCTATCCACAGGATAGGTGATAAATGTTTGATCACTGGGGGTCTGACCGATGGGATCCCAATGGAGCACGAGAATTGTGTACACCGGAAAATGGAGTGGAGGTGTGCATGGTTGACCACTACCCCATTCTATTTTATGATGCCCAGCGAGATAGCCAAT
The DNA here is from genome assembly GCF_035609145.1 of Eleutherodactylus coqui. NCBI lineage: Eukaryota > Metazoa > Chordata > Amphibia > Anura > Eleutherodactylidae > Eleutherodactylus > Eleutherodactylus coqui. The sequence goes on from NC_089837.1 coordinate 398,678,219, forward strand.
CAATGCGCTCTGCTATCTCTATAGACTGAGTGGTGGTCGTTTATGCACACTGCTGCTCCATCCATAAGGACCCTTTTACACAGACCGATTATCACTCAGTTTATTGGTGGATTATGCAAACTGAACTATGATCGTTTAATATAAACCCTGCCAGCGACTGAATGACTAACAATTCATTTGCTTCTCATTATTTGTTCAGTTTATGCAGGCTTGGATATCAAACAACGATTAGCCCTTGCCTGTTTACTGTGAATGGAAGTGGGCAGCCGGAAGTGATATTCCATCTGCTTAGCCTCCATTCACTGAACGACTATCATTCTGTATGAAAGCACAGGAGCAATAAATGTTGGGACGAGTCAACAATCGTCCCATGTAAAAGAACACTAAGGAGACTCAGTTGTGCTGTTCTCGTCATCACTGGTAGATCCAGCGGTTGGCTTCCCAACAATCAAGCATGTATTGCCTATCCTACAAATGGTTGATCAATAACTTTTGTGGGATAACCACACATATATCCCATTCATTTAATTAAGCAGTTGATTGTAAGTGGATGGCATTTATCTGAGATGGACTCTCTCTATTTAGTATGCGTTTGTAACATTATTAGGAACATTTTTTTCACAGTAGACAAATACAGACAGGTGTGTACAGAACTCCACATTATTAAGTGGAATGGAACTTTGCTGTTGCATTACTTACAAATGTGTACTGGCTCAGAGCCTTGTGCTTGAAACTGCTAATGAGCCATTTACACAAGACAATGGAGATAATCGCTCAAAATCAGTTCGCACAAATTAATTTGAGCGATAATCGTGCAGTGTAGATGCAAAAAAGTCGCTCACTATTCGTTCACAGGTTTTTATTACTGACTTTCAGTCAGCTTAAGGGCTTATTCAGATGGGCATATATCGGTCGGGCTTTCATGGCCGGCTGATATACGCTGCCCCTCTCTGCAAGGGGAGGAGGCGGGACGGGAGCTAGTGCACTGAGCTCCTGCCCCTCGCCACTGTTTTCAACGGGGGTGGAGCTAAGTTCTGCCCCGCCCCCTCCCATTGCAAACAGTGGAGAGGGGGCGGGAGCTCAGTGCACTAGCTACCGTCTCGTCCCACCTCCTCTCCTTGCAGAGAGGGGTAGCGTATATCGGCCAGGCATGAAAACCTGACCAATATATGTCCATCTAAATAAGTCCTAAAAACCATTGCGGTCTTGTCGCTCTATGTACATGCTCTCTGCTCAGCGCTCTACATAGAAGGTGCAGCGCTGAGCAAGAAGCCCAGGATCCAGTGGTGAAGTCTGCCAGTATGAACGCTCTGCCCAAGCACTAATGACCTCAGTGGTAATGTCAGTGCTCCTGCAGTCATCTACCCCACTGTTGGCCAGTGTAAAAGGGCCATAACCCTTCCGACTATTTATTATTCTGAGATCTATCCTATGATAATGACTCCTGTTGGAATGCCCTCTGTTCTGTTTTATTTGTATTTGTACAATGCCCTGTGCCTTCTCTTTCCTTGTGTTTGGGAGAACTTAATAAATAGTGCTGAATACTATTATTTCTTTAATGGAAATGCGTTCCAAAACTGGCCTAATTGCATTGATGTATCTGCCATAAAGTTCTGAACTCATTGCTCTCTCCAGGCAGGCAGCCACTTCCCCTGCAAACAGACACAGGGACCTGACTGGTCAGGATTAAGGTTAACTAGTAGTAGCTTGACCATAGGCAAGTCTGCACATGGACATATTGCATCCTCCCTGGTGAACGCAATTTCAGGGGAACCTTGTTTTGCTTTTTGCTCTTAGTGTGTGTTTAAGTGCCAAATGTTTTATTTCAGCTAATCTAAATAATTATGGGCATCTGGTTCTAATTGCTGACTACATGCAAATGTGTTGTACCCCATCAGCCAATTAAACAGATGCTTCATTTTTCATTTTGCTTGAGATCTGAAGGGCCATTTAATGATATGTTTCTCTTTGTTGTTACACATATTAACTTTAAATTGAAATAACTCTATTGCTCACAAGGTTTGTGTCTATATTGTTATATCTTAAATAGTTATGTGATTGGCCGTCTTATAGTAAAAGAAAAGATTTGTGGCTTGATTCAAGTGATTTCTGTAAATGGATGTATTAGTAAAGACTGTCATTAGAAGGGAAAAAGCTCTAGTAATTTCCATGAATTTTATTTTAGACGTTATTACTATCTGTTATTTTGTCTTCCGGATTTCAGTATAAATGCACTGTGCTTATTTAGTATGTGTGACTCATACATTTCAATCCCCTAGTAACTTTTTTTTTTTTGTGCCTAAGGTGCGAGTTGACAGTGGCATTCAAGAAGGAAGCGACATCAGCATTTACTATGATCCTATGATTTCAAAAGTAAGTTTCTAATCCTGCTACATGAGTCAAAATTGAATAGCAAGCACATTTAATTTCACTCCTAATATTGGTCAGTCACCTTGAAAAAGGAAGACTACAAAGTGGGGACTAGATGTAGAAGTCTGTTTATGTATGCTTTTTGATTCCAGGAAGCAGTAGGTGAACACAGCTCTTGATTCATAATTATGTTTAGGCTCCAAAATCATTGGCTTTCTCACCCAAACCTATTTTAAATTAATGAAGAATAATAATGTATTCAAAAGACAGAAGGATATCTGATATTAACTATATGCCTGGGAGCGATGCTGCGTTATTTTGAAATATAGTAGATGTTGTACAGCATTTAGAAGGATGAACATTAAATCGCTGAACTAAAGATGGTAATCATCAGCTTTTCATATGTATTTTACTGTTCTTGTCTAATGATTTTCAGTGATTAGACCTAAGGAAAAACTAAAAGTAATATCCCTAAATTTTTGCCATCAAACACTGGACTATTTTTGTTTGTTGTAGTTGGTGACCCACGGTAGGAATCGTTCAGAAGCTTTGAAGAGAATGGAAGATGCTTTAGACAATTACATCATACGAGGTAATCTTCAACTGGGAGCGCTAAGATTTGTCACAAAAAGAGTCTTGACTATATTCATTACCAAAATAAAACTTCTACCTAATAAGTGCACATTAGATGCAGGAGCCGTTTACTAATTAAACGTCTGCAAATGTAGTTATTTCGAGTTTAACAAACTTTAGTCATGGAATTGTTTTAATCGGTATTATATGATTTGCTTAAAGGGGTTCTGACATGAAAAAAAAAAAATTGTACTCACCTTGCCTGGCCTGGCCCGATCGCCAGGCATGTCCCCTCCAGCCGGCATCTTCTTCTGTGCCTTTAAAGCAGAGCAGGAGCGGTCAAAAAGACCGCTTCCTGCTCTGGTCCGTCCGTCAGGCACTTCCGAGGTCAACGGACGGACCGCCACAGCAAGCACGTCACAAGCAGTGCTTGCTGTGGGCGGCCCGTCCGTCCGGCTGAACTCCGGAGTGCTGAGCATGCGCAGTGGAGACGCGGCCCGTCCTGACTCCTGTCAGAGGGCACCTCTCCACTGCGCATGCGCGCGATCCCGAAGCGGTGCGGCTGCTGGAGAAAGAAGACTGCCTGCCGGGAGGCATACTAGCACTTTCTGCTTAGGTTAAGCAGCGCTGCTGATTAGAGCCACCTGATTGGCTCTTCGGCACCACGTGACTGCACAGCGTGCACCAATCAGGTGGCTCTAGTCAGGCTGCTTAACCTAAGCAGAAAGTGCTAATATGCTGCCGGGAGATGACCCCCCGATGTCAACAACAACAGGAGAACAGGTAAGTGTTATCTTTTTATGCTTTAGCAGCCATTAACCCATGGGTTCCCTGGGTCCATTAGGCAGACCAGGGAACAATGGCTGCTAAAGCATAAAAAAATTATTCATGTCAGAACCCCTTTAACTCTTTTATAAACATTAACAAGGTAAAAAGTACAATGAAAATTTAGAATTACGTAAATCAATTGCCAAGATATACTACCAACTTACACCGGCTGACAGTTTGTTCAATAGTAGCATAGATCCACTGGATGTAAGAGAGTTTTAACAAACATGCCTTTTTGTATAAAGTAATTTGTTTGACTCTTTAACGCTCCAGGACATACATTTACATCATGGAAGTTCAGGGCTTGTATGGAGGGGGCTCAGGGGTCAATCCCTCTACATGCGGACGGGTGTCAGCTGTAAGAAACAGCCAGCACCCGCATTGTAACAGATCCGATTAGCACCACTGCTGATCGCAGCTGTTAACTCTTTAAATGCTTCGTCAATTCTGACTGCAGAATTTAAATGCAACAATCGAAGTTTGGGGGTTCCAAACGCCCCCCCTGCGATGAGATCGCAGGGTGTAGTTTGGTTGCCATGTCAGACAGTGACCTCCTTAAACCCCCAGGGCTGCCATTGCAGATTGCCTATGGTATTACATCATACTGCAAGAGCAATCAAACCATCGCACATTCATGTTCCCTATGGGGACTAAGAAAAATGTAAACATGAGTTTCAAAATGTTTTAATATTTTAAAAGAAATAAAGAATTTAAAAAAAGCTTTTGCCATATTAATAATAAAAAAATTGGTAAATAAAAAGCCCCAAAACATATTTTTGTATCACTGCATCCATAAATGTCCAATCTATCAAAGTAATGCAGTATTTAACCTGTACGCAGAACATCGTCATAAAAAAAATCCGCCAGAGTTGCGTTTTTTTGGTCACCTCCATTTCTAACAAAACAAAGCGATCTAAAAGTTATATGTACTCTAAAATGGTATCAATAGAAGCTACTGGCATCCCTCAAAAAATGAGCCTCTGGACAAGTATGTTGACAGAAAAATAAGAGTTATAGCTGTCAGAAGATGGTGGCAGAAAATTTTATTTTTTTCCATAGATATTTTTATTTTTTAAAAGTAGTACAGTAAAAAACTATATAAATTCGGTGATATAAATAATAAAGTTATGTCATTTTTGCTGCAGTGTGTAGACTGTAGAAACAAGTCCACCCCACCCAAAGATGGCAGAATTGTTTTTTTCTCATTTCACTCCACTTAGAATTTTTTAAAAGTTTCTTAGTATAGTTAATAATACTATTAAAGCTATCATTGAAAAATACAACTCATCCTGCAAAAAACAAGCCCTCAGACAGCTATGTTAATGGATAAATAAGAGTTATGATTTTGGGAAAAAAATAAATAAAAAGGGTGCGTCCTTTATGTAAGGATTTTTAAATTATATTTCTCTAGGTTAGGCATTTAAATGTATTGTGCTTTCTATTTTAATGTACCCACTCTTCAGTTCTTTAATGTAGTCATTGCCCAGCTTATCTTCTGAAGTGTATTTATTTTGTGATGCAACTTTATTGTTCTTAAACAAGCATGTTGCCTTAAGACATGACATAGTAAGATTTAATCCTCATGCGACTGTGTCTTTCATACGTTGCTTAGAATTATTAGGAGTATAGCTATGGCGGCCTGCAGACAGGCGGAAATTACGCGGCGGGATTTCCCACGGAATTTCCGCCCTTGGAAGCTGCCATAGGATTGCGTTAGCAAACGCAATCCTAGGCAGACGGCCGCGGCTTGTCCGCACAGAAACGTCTCTCACCAGCTGCCGACTCATGAAAGAGCCGGAGCTGCGGGGCGCGGGTGAATACACGCTGCTCTCTGCAGGCGCTGGGGTCGGGTCCCGCGGCGAGAATTCTCGCAGCCGGATCCGACCCGGCCATCTGCAGGCAGTCTAGGGCTTAGATAATGTCATATGGTATGTACTAAGTCATTAAGGGTAAGTACCACAAATGGTCTCACCTTAGATCGATATTTCAAAGCCAAGTACTCCCTAACCAAAATAAGTTACAGCAAAGCAGCCCCAAAGCCATGCTATTAGACTGTGCTGCATATTAAAAATACAGTGATAGAACAGCATAAATCTCCCTGGCACAGCAGCGCAATCGAATGTTGTCATTACGCCGCCCGTGTCAGGACTCTTACAATCCCGGCCTCTGTCTCCCTGTTCTTCTGTAGGCTACAAGGTTGCCTGCAAGATGTCTTGGTTTTCTCTGTAGCGGCTTTTCTCTGAGAGGAAAGCGGTTGCAATTCAAGTTAGGACAGCAATAGGCAGCCCTGCAGCTATCAGAAGAATGCGGAGTCTGAATCTGGGACTGTCAGCAGTGGCTGAGGAATGTCAGGATGGCCACAGCCCCTTGGCAGCCCCTAACATCTTCTGGGGGCACAGCCTGGGTGGCTACTGCTCCCCATCCCTGCCTGTTCCTGCACTATGGGGATGCCTACGTGGGTGGAACTTGGCTATTTTCATGAGCTCCATCGAAATTATTAAAGCACTGACTGTGCATGCTCGACCACAGCCCCATTCACACTGATGTCACTGCAGGGGGAAAAGTAAACCCCCAAAGTGAGACATGGGCGGGACACGGGAGTCCTGTTCCTGGGATCAGCAAGGGTATTAGCGATGAGTCCCCCATGCATATTATATTCCAACACTTCTGCTCGATTCAGAACCTGATTGGTTGTTTGGGTCGGCTGATTCACAGTGATTGGTTGTTTGGGTCGGCTGATTCACAGTGATTGGTTGTTTGGGTTGGGTGATTCACAGTGATTGGTTGTTTAGGTTGGGTGATTCCCAGTGATTGGTTGTTTGGGTCGGCTGATTCACAGTGATTGGTTGTTTGGGTTGGGTCGAGCAGAAGTGTTGTGGAATATAAAAATATGCATACCCCACCGGCCAGTAGAGTTGCTGAAATTATAACCTTGTACAACCACAGTATGCTACGATTATCGCTTAAACAATCGGTGGACTGAATTCACTCCCAACATTTTTAAATAAAATTACATGTGCAGATAATGGCTTTAATCATCTGCATTTTCCTCCTCAAGTTGTTTGCGCAGCTAGGCGTGTGTTTTATGCGATTGTTATTGCATAAACACATTCCCAGCTGAGCAAATATCTGGACAGCAGATTCAATTGTTCTCCTCCTGACAGATTAAACAGTGTACTCATTATGTATGCAAAGCAAACACAAGGAGTACACTATTAAGAAATTTTTTTGAACAACCGAGTGATGGTTTTTATGCCGGCTAAAAACCAGCTCTTAATGACAATTGAACAAATAGTGCACGACTGCGCGCGTTTACATGTAACGATTATCGCTCACCTTCGGTCGTTTGAACAAATTTTGAGTGATAATCGTTGCACAGTTGATGTCTTTTTACTCGCATTTTGTGGATAGGGGATAACATGCAATTGTGCTACAACCCCTTTTAAAATACATCTTTACATTGCCAAATGGAAAATTTCCCAAATTCTTATATGGTAAATGTGATTAATATGTAGCACTACAGAATAGGGTGGTCTATTGCTGCCAAACAAGACAGATTTACCTTTCTGCATCCAGCCTACTGTGCATTTGTTTTTATCCAGACACCTATATCTATATAATAGAATTGATTTTCTAAAAAGCTTAGCAGAAGAGGACAATTCAGAAACAATTATACAATAAAGTTAATAGGTAATATTTTATGTTGTGTAAAATTAATTTTTCATAGTCCTAAGTATGAGCGAATGTTCTCGTTTTAGAGCAATTGCTCAAACGAGTATCGCTTTTTTTGAGTAACTGCCTAATTGGGCGAAAAGATTCAGGGGGAGCGGGGGAGAGAGAGAGCTTCCCCCCCTGCTACACACCGCTCCACCCTGATGCCCCCTGAGTAGGCAGTTACTCAAAAAAAGCAATACTCATTCGAGTAATTGCTCTAAATAATTAATCTAAATAAGTAATTGGGCTTTGATTGCTATGAGTAACAAGGGTCCACTTCCCCCAGAAATAGTTTTGATACATGAGACCCTAACTGCAGTCAAGATACCTTTCTGAATGTTATTTCTTCTATATTGTCAGCAGATAACTTTATATTATTATGTTAATATTACAACACACAGTTGTAACAACCCATGTGCGTACCAACGCTAAAATTAATCATTTTCAGTATCCAGATGCAGTTTTTATTTTTACAGATTGTTTACCTGTGTTTTTAACATCTAGTACAATCATGGCCTGAAAGACCATAAACTGAACACTGCTTGTGCCAAACTTTGGTCTTTTATACGCCACCTTTAGCTTGATCCTTAGAATATCCCTAGAAGAACGCATATACCACAAAAACCCCCACAAAAAGCGAGTGTGAAGGAAGTCTTAAAAAGTTTAGACCCACATTAACAACTGTTACTAGGTGTTCTCTAGGCTAATTTCACTACAACAAGTGGTTTGCCAAGTTTCCAATTGGCAGTAAAGTTGATGAAATCATTATAACATTGTACAAGCACAGTAACTGTGCATTCACTAACTACTTCTGTCTGTTCCCTTCCCATCTTGGTACCCCCACTACTCTACAATGCTGGCCCTTTAAAATACTTTTGTGGGCGGTTCAACAGCCTGGAGCTGTGAGGTACTAAAACAACAATTCCCATGAGCACACTGTGACTGCTGGCTCCTCCCACCAGACTCATCTTCCTGTATAACTGTATTCGATACCTACTATAGTGTGTGTACAGAGGGATCAGTAAAATGGTATAGAAAGTATGTCTTATTTTTATTTATTTATGCCACTGCATCTCGTTTCTAATACTAGTGTCCCCATATGTATGTGCAGGAAGTAGATCTCTATGTATGGATCTTTATATAGTGTATGTACATTCTTTACGTATATCTGCCTAATATGATATATGTAGTTAGCAAAAAAAATTGCATGTGTATATAAAAATATATATACACATTTATGTACAGTTTTCCAAAAACCTGTATACGAATATACATATGTGTATGTATGTGTATATATATATAATATATATATGTGTGTGTGTATATATGTATATATCTATATATATAAAATTGAATGTATGTCTGTATGCGTGCGTGCGTTTCTGTCTGTCTGTCTGTATGTCTGTTTGTCCTTTATGCGCTACTACACCATTCATCCGATCGCCATGAAACTTTGGGAAGTTGTTGAGTACACTCCTGGGAAGATTATAGGCATAGTACAACTATCCTACGATAAATGGCGCGCGTGCGTCGTCGACAGTTACGCTCCCCCCACGTAGATCGTTCGATTTCCATCACTGCCACTAATTCTCTCACTTCTCAATGTCGTAGAAACATGAAATTTGGCACAAGCATTGATTATAGGAAAAGCTAATGGGTCCCAACTCGATTATTCAATTGTAAGCGCCAAAGAATTAGCGTCCAAATTTTATGTACGGAATCTAATTTTCTCGCTTCCCAATGTCATAGAAACGTGAAATTTGGCAGAAGCATTGATTATGTCATAAATAGGAAAAGTTAATGAGTCCCAACTCGATTATTCAATTCTATGCGCAAAAGAGTTAGCGTCCAAATTTTGCGTACGGAATGTAATTTTCTCACATAGAAACTTGAAATTTGGCACGGGCATTGAATATGTCATAAATAGGAAACGCTAATGGGTCCCAACTCGATTATTCAATTCTATGCGCCAAAGAATTAGCGTCCAAATTTTACGTACGGAATGTAATTTTCTCACTTTCCAGTGTCATAGAAATGTGAAATTTGGCACGAGCATTGAGTATGTCATAAATAGGAAAAACTAATGGGTCCCAACTCGATTATTCAATTCTATGCGCAAAAGAATTAGCGTCCAAATTTTACGTACGGAATCTAATTTTCTCGCTTCCCAATGTCATAGAAACTCGAAATTTGGCACGAGCATTGAATATGTCATAAATAGGAAAAGCTAATCGGTCCCAACTCGATTATTCAATTCTATGTGCAAAAGAATTAGCGTCCAAATTTTACGTACGGAATCGAATTCTCTCACTTCCCAATGTAATAGAAACTCGAAATTTGGCACGCGCATTGATTATGTCATAAATAGGAAAAGTTAATGGGTCCCAACTCGATTATTCAATTCTAGGCACAAAAGAATTGGTGTCCAAATTTTACGTACGGAATCTAATTTTCTCGCTTCCCGATGTAATAGAAACTTGAAATTTGGCACGAGCATTGATTATGTCATAAATAGGAAAAGTTAATGGGAAGTTGTTGAGTACACTCCTGGGAAGATTACTGGCATAGTACATCTATCCTACGATAGGTGGCGCGCGCGCGTGCGAGCGTCGTCGACAGTTATGCCCCCCCAGACAAAGATCGTTTGATTTCCATCTCAAGCACGAAAGCAAAAGGCATTACGAGCAATGGGATGCGTGTTCAACTACAAAATGATGCATCCGCCAAACGTATCACAAGACAATTCCTGGATATTGAGAATGCTGAGGTAAATTAAAAGCTGTGCTGTGATTGGTTGCTATATATTATATCGCTGAGGTAAAATGAATGCTGCGCTGTGATTCGTTGCTATTTTTTATATTGCTGAGGCAGAATAAAAGTTGCGCTGTGATTGGTTGTTATTTCTCTTACTGCTGACGTAACATGAAAGCTGCACTGTGATTGGTTGTTATATTTTATACTGCTGAGGTAACATGAAAGCTGCGCTGTGATTGGGTGTTATATATTATAAAGCTGAGGTAACATGAAAGCTGCGCTGTGATTGGGTGTTATATATTATACCACTGAGGTAACCTAAAAAAAAGCTGCGCTGTGATTGGTTATCTAGATATATAAAAACGATTGTATGTCTGTCTGTCTTCGCAGCAACGCGTAAGCTAGTGTGTGTGTGTGTGTGTGTGTGTGTGTGTGTGTGTGTGTGTGTGTGTGTGTGTGTGTATATATATATATATATATATATATATATATATATATATATATATATATATATATATATATATATATAATATATAGTGTGTGTGTGTATAGATAGATAGATATTTACACACACACATTATATATATATTCCCCCTCCATGGGACCTAAAGGAGCCCAAATGAGGCACTGCTGTATCACACCCTCCCTCAGCTCTTTTCCCTCCACTGCAGGAACGTGGGATCGGGTGAGTATGAGCCACAGCTCCTGGACTCCACATCACCCAAACTATAAGGGGGTGACTTGTTATTTGTATAGCTGCAACTTATTCCACCGTGCTTTCAGGTAATTTATTTATTATTCCCACCAGTAAAATGGGTACTCATTTTACCGACCTCTGAAGGATGGAAGGCTGGGTGGCTGCCTGAACTGTGCGGGAATTGAACTCGCAACCTTCAGGTTGTGAGTGAGAGCTTAGGACTGCATACTGCACTACACAAGGCCCCCTTAAGCACCGACTGCTGGGAACCCACCATTTTTTCAAATAGAGCAATTAGCACAGATAACTCTGTGTTCCATTTGAAAAAATAGAAATGAAACAGAGCGGAAATAAACAGAAACCTTTCCATTTTTAATAAAAGCCCATTGAAATTAATGGGAAATGCTTAAATAAGACTAATGCAAGTGTGGACGAAGGCTTAGTGTGCTGTATTTACCAGGAGTATATTTGATTTCTTTTCTCTTTTTTAATAAATATTTGGCTCTCTATTTGTTCTTAATTAACATTTGATTATTAATATTTGCCAACACTAGGCAAATTCATTGCTAATTGGCCTTTTGCAGCTTCTACTTCTGGCAGCTTGACAGTCTGTAACAAATCTGCATTTATCAATTTAGTCTTAATTGGAGCCCTACAAGCTATACTGTGAAACCATGTTCAATATGTATAATTTGCTGGGAATTCCATTTGTGATAAGTGAACTGTAAAGAGCTATGTACTCATGTCAGTTGTCAAATGCATATCATTTCACGTAATCTGTGTTTAAGGATGATCTTATGGTGAGGCATATCCAGTTATTTATATACCTATCCAGTGGCATAAAAGCTCTTCCCAGCATTGCACAAGGGTGTGTGGGGGGCAGTTCTGAAACCAGAGGGCATACATTTAAGACGAACTGGCATAATTCAATTAAACAAATGTCACAAATGAAATAATGCAATAATTGGAATACAATGAATTTTTCAACTCAAGGGTCCTTTGACAATCATTGGCATGGTAAGTCCGCATCGATATGTGAATTTTTTAACATCAGGTCATGATACAAGTCATGAAAGAAATCTAGATGAATCATATCGGGACACATGATGCCAGTGTCTCTACAGTAAGAAACAACTCTGCAAGCTGCTAGGTGATACATAGCGTACAGTGGCAATGTTGTATACAAATGAACAATACTGTGAAATGGTAATTCTTTACGGGCAGCGGGATGAAATGTGTGAGCTGCAGCTCATACATTTCACAAGAGGTTTCCAGTCGTAATTAGACCGACACATACAACAATTCTAATAATTATTTGTCACTTAAGGCAAACTGACAGCACAGTAAGAGTTTACAGACCAGCTCATGCTCTTCTTAACAACGTGGACGTATTGGTGTGCTTCCATTCCATCACGCTTAACTCTTTGCATCTTTGTATAGCCGCAGTCAGTGGTCATTTTGACCATTTTCTGTAAGCTAATAGAAATCACTTTTTGTTTCAAGTGTTTCATTTTTTTTTATCCTTTACAGTTAGAATTTTTTTTAATGCCAATTCGTCTTAAGTGGATTTTGTTTGGTTATTTTAGCTCTGGAATAAGCATGTACCACATACATAAGCCATATATGTTTGTGGGTGTATATGTATGTTTGTATTTTATTTAAGTATGTGTAACATACATGTTTAGGACCACTGAGTGTAGAATGTGTGTCTTAAATAAAACACTAAAGGTACAGTTACACACAACGATGATCGCTCAATAGCCATCTTTTGAACGATCATCATTGTGTGTAGATGTGTGCCCATCGTGCACTTACCGTACACATTTCATCCATCGCCGAGTTCAGCTCTGCATAAAATCAAATTAATGATGAAAATATTTAAAACTCCATGTACATTTAACATATGAATACCTAATGTACCTCCAAATGTGGCATAAAATATTATATTGTTAGAGCTTATCTAAGATTAGAAAAGAAAAAACAAAGGATAATTTCTTTCCAGAAGCCATGGCACTCTTGCCCATGTGTCTGGTATCTATAGTTAAGTGGAACTAAATAGCAATCCAGGCACGGCTCATAAACTAAACTGATGCTAGTTTTGAATCACAAAAGCAGTCAGGAGAACAGGATATTTTCTTCTCTACCTGTAGCACACCCTTGTATGTAACAGCATCACAGAGCACAGTATACAGCAGTGCTGAACAGTGTCAATGTGATTTCAGTAGCTGTGAGACAGTAAACCCTTTTAGCTGCACCAGTACATCTGTGTGAATCTCTTTGCTTCTCTTCTTGTTCAAAGGTAGCATGAGATAGCCCCCCAGCCACTTACCTTTTTCTGTATACTGGCTTGGTATCTCTGTTACTAGAGATAGACTTCACATAACAAAAGGTAGTGGATCGCAAGTTATAAGGAAGTGGAGTGGACCTCCTAGTCGCCAGCACATCCAGAGGGATTTTTTTGCACTTTTGCTAGTTCTCATTGGTTATCGCATAAGCACAAATTTGTTCAAAGTGCAGTGCTGATTTTAAAAAAACTATCACCACTATGATTTCTTATATTTACCAAATTATTTTTCTGGGACCTGTTTTTTTTTTTTTTTAAATGTACTAATTAGAGATGAGCGAGCATACTCGTTAAGGCAAAATACTCAAGTGAGTATTGCCATTTTGAGTACATGCCTGCTTGCCCGAAAAGATTCAGGGGCCAGCGGGGTAGAACGGGCGGGGGGGGGGGGGGGACAGGTGGGAAATCTTTCTCTCTCCCCCCTCCCCCCCCCCCCCCCCTGCTCACTCCTGCAACTTACCGCTCACCCCCGCCGGCCCCTGAATCTTTTCGGGCAAGCAGACATGTACTCGATAATGGTGATACTCGCTCGAGTAACGAGTACGCTCGCTTATCTTTAGTACTAATGTAATATGCTAACAGATCCACTTCAAAAAATAGGCAGCATACCCTAACATTGCTCCCACTATTCAGTTTTGTTGAACATGTGTTCTCTGTAAATCACCTACAGCACAAAAGTTCCCAAATAATAAATAGTTGTGCACCACAGTACCAACCTACTACCCAAAACACAATGAACAAAAGTATACAAATAAAGTTAAATGAATTAAAATGCGTTCATTAATTTACCACAAATAATGGAAATTCAATGCCTAAAATAACATAGAAATTTTAAACAGACCCAAGTGGTGGTCAGTCACAGTTCAGAACATAATGGATCCTTTTTTCATATGTGATTTTGCCACGGATACAATATGTTTTTGTATCAAAACCGCCTTGCATCACTTTGGGGAAGTAGCGATTGCAGGGGATTTCCCATTGTTTTAATGGGAGGCATCGCATTGCACTTGTGTGCACCTATCACGCAAAGTGCTGATGACGCACTATTCAAGAGAATGACGTTGAGGTTCATGTTCATGCAAGATTTGTGCATCTCATAACACACAATACGCATGTGATTTTCTTGCCTGTGTAAAAACTGCCTAATACAGTGTTTCTCTGAAAATAAGACCTACACCAGAAATAAGCCTTACCCTGATTTTCGGAAAGGCTTAAAATATAAGCCCTACCTTGAAGTAAAAAAAAATTACATTGCCTAACAGGCTCTACCCGGGTCCCTTGTGCTGCTCTCCGAAGCAGCGGCGCGCTTCCTCGGGTCCTTGGTCATCCATAGAAGATCACTTCCTGGTTACAGGATTAATAAATCCCGCCTCTAAGAAGTGATGGCTCTAATTAGCCGAGCAGTGCTCGAGAACCAATCAGTGCAGCGCTTGATGAACCAATGCGATGGCTCTGGTTGGTTCATAGAGCGCTGCATTGATTGGCTGAGCAGCGGTCAAAGAACCAATCACAGCCATGTCGTTGTGGAGGCGGGATTTAGGAATTGGCTGAGCCATGGCATTGATTGGCCAATTCATAAATCTCACCTCCACAATGCAATGGCTGTGATTGGCTAAGCAGCACTCGTGAAGCAATCAGTACAGCGTTTGATGAACCAATCACAGCCATCGCATTGGTTCATTGATTGGCTGAGCCATTGCTTACTGGAAGCGGGATTTATGAATCCCAAAACCAGAAAATGATCTTCTGTGGGTGGCCGAAGACTGCAGGAAGCACGCTGGAGCTCCGGAGAACAGCGGAAGGGACCCAGACCGAGCCTGCTAGATAAGTATAATAAGAAATCCACTGAAAATAAGACCTAGTGCCTCTTTTGGGGCAAAAATTTATATAAGACAGGGTCTTCTTTTCAGGAAAACACTGTACTGTTGATGCTATATGGTTCTTCCCATGTTTATGTGAGTCTTGCAATGGTTCTCTGAGAAAGTGTAGTAAGAAAGAACTGGTAGAAGTTCTTTACATGGCATGTGTTCATGGCATGTGTTTGCTATGCAAAGAGTATAGTTTCTTATAGAGAGCAGCTAGAAGGTGTGAGGCGACTTACAGGGCTATCCATGCTCCTCTGGGAAATTTATGCAAATGGGAGTTAAACAATGCCTCTACAGCTTTACTTGTTAGCTTACCTTTAATTTAATGTCAGACGTTTTAATAAGCCTTGTAACAGTGAGTGGGAATATAAGTCAAAGTCTTATCGAGAAGGAAGAGATCATCATGCACACAGTCAGACTGCAAAGACCTACATAGACCTCTCACCCAGCAACCTACTGCATACTGGTGAGCCCAAAACACACTGTCTGTGCATGGTGATCTTTTCCCTTCTGGAGAAGATTCTGGCTTTGGCTTATACTACCAGTCATTGTTACTAGACTTGTAAAATGACTGACATTAACTTCAGCAATGCTGCCTTCTAATCGGTGGAGCTGTACAGACAATATTCCACCTTTCCATTTTGCATCATCTCAGCCTGGAAATTCTGAAATGCAACAATCCCTTTAACATAGCCCTTATTTATTTTTATTTTTTCCACCCAACTTTCAAAATATAACTTTTCTTTTTCTATTGATGGAGCTGTCTGAGGGCTGGGATTTTTGTGAGAGAAGTTGTATTTTTCAATGGTTTTATATAATGTACCATATAGCAAACTCAAAAAATTTCTTAGTAGGGTGTAATAGAAATAATGCAATTTTGCCATCTTTTTGGGTGAGTTTATATTTTTACGGCATACACACAATAAATGTGTGTATACATACACACACACACACACACACACATATATATATATATATATATATATATATATATATATACATACATGTGTATTTGTGGGTGTGTATACATATACACACTGTATATAATATAGGTGTGTATGATGATAATTATCCATTCAGTTGCATTCCACCCACGGTCATTCCATGGATCAATATTCTCCACACATTCCTGTATTTTATCGCTTCTTTCAATTGCGTGACTGACATGTTCGTGGTGGCCTTGATTGTATCTAGTGATCATGTTCTTTGTTGTCCTTATCTTCTCTTTCCACTGACCTTGCCAAGCATCAGTACTGTTTCCAGTGAGTTAGTGCACATCACGTGTCCAAAAAAGAGCCGCTATTTGATTTTGCCCTCTAGTGATATTTTTGGTGTGACGCTATCTAACACTACCTTGTTCAATGTCATGGCAGTCCAAGGAATCCGTAGCATTCTCCTCCAGCACCATAGTTCCAACGCATCAATTTTCCCTATGTCTGTTTTTCTGAGCGCCTAACTTTCGCAACTATACATCGTAAATAGCGGTTGTTCAGTACTGAACAGCTACTATGTCAAGTCAATTGAGAGGGGCGGGGGTGAGTGAGGAGAAAAAAACTCCAACTAACCCGCTGTGAGCCAGGGATACTCACTCCTGTGCAGCAGCATGAGAGCTAGTATGTGCGGGGATGAGTGTCTGGCATCGTTTGCCCGACATTTGTCCCGTATAAATGGGCTCTAAGACAGTTTAAAAATGTGCAGATTCATCAGTGATTTATACTGGATGGTAAATCTTTAAAATTTTACTGTCCAGTTTAACTTTATACCACCAATTAGTTGGCTTAGTTATGCCAAAAATTGCTCCAATTTTGACTCAATTTGTTGCAATTTAGGCCATTTCCCCTTTTTGCAAATCCATGCCCCTTTTTCAGATTAGGAGAAAGGACTAAAAAGACTTATGAAATGGCAGCACCCTTACCGTTTCAAACACCTATAATTCTGTATCCTTTTTGGCTAATCACCTTCCATTGTGTTTTTGCTCCACCCTCATTTTTTCTCTAGCTTTCCTTTTTCAGACAAGTCAGAAAAAATGTCCAAAAAGGGCCTAAAACACTTAGGCTCCCTGCACACGGGCGGAAATTCCGCGGCGGGATTTCCCGCAGAATTTCCGCCCGTGGAAGCTGCCATAGCATTGCGTTAGAAAACGCAATCATAGGCAGACGAACGCGATTTGTCCGCATGAAATCACGTGCGGAAAACAAATCGCTGCTTGCTCTATTTCTATGTTACTCCCCGGCCACTTGCTCCGCTCTGCGCATGCGCCGGCTAGCCGGCACATCAAAGAGCCAGAGTCGCGGGAGAGGTGAGTGCCGCACTGGTCCCTGCAGGGGCTTGGGTCGGGTCCTGCTGAGAGAATTCTCGCAGCGGGATCCGACCCGGCCATCTGCAGGCGGCCATACGGTAGTAAATCTGGCACAATGGAAGTAAAACAGTTGTCTGGCGCAATATTTTGAACAGTAAATCTGCCCCATGTCTTTTTTATGTATCAATGAAGTGCTTTGTCGAAAACATATTTTATTCCGGTAGTAGCAGGGCTCACATTCCCGATGGTCTTCAATATTCATGAGCTGTAGGGCTATCCCCACCCACATGCCCTCTGGCCATTGATTGACAGTTGTCTCTTGATGCACAGTAGTAGGTGTTAATCAGTGGCCAGAGGTCAGGGTGAGTGGTGCTCTAGCCCTGCAGCTCATCAATAACTAGCACTACTTCCTATAGAAATCTTTGCCTGTTTGCTACTGGTGATATACAAGCTTGCAGCACTAGCACAATGGAAGCAAGCTCAAAGCATTCCGTTACTTTGTCAACTCACTGAAATCGATGGGCGAAAAACTTAAAACATTTACTTCCGTTTTAATTCAGTTTTTCTGCTCTTAAAAATTGGAACAGAGGGACGGAAAGCAGAAGACAGAACTAAGGAATCAGTCATTCTGTAGCATGTTGCTATATTTAATGTCCCTTTTAGCTGGTAAACTTGTATGTAATCCCAACCCTATTTTATAGTGAGAATGTGTAGGATTTTTCATTGCTTTAGCAATTAATATCATCTGCTGTCAGAATATCGGTTACGCCATATTTTAAGATGATGTAGTTATCATCCCACACATTTATTCCTGCCAATGAATATTTTAATCCAGTGTTATCCGTATCACACAATTGCACATTAGCTGCTCTATAATATATGAAATTAAAAATATATGATTACATGTACTAATTGTTAGGCTGCCTGCACACGGGCGGATTTGCATTGCGGAATCCGGAGTGGGTGTCTGCCTCCAGGTTTCGCAGCAAATACCACCCATAGCATGCTATGGAAAAGTGATTTCTTCCAGCACATGAGCGGAAACCACTTGCGGAGGAAGATCCGCAGCATGCTCCATTTTTGAGCAGATTACGCATTGAAGTCAATGAAAGCTGTCCGATCCGCAGTCCTTCCACAGTTGACATTGCAGAAAGGTTGTGGATTCTGTGTCATCTCTAGGTCATGATGTGGGAGAAACACTGTATCTTATAAACTACAAATATGTAGATACAAACATGCAGGAAAATATTTTGCAGCCGTAGCCCAACGTGTACATGGATCCACCCTCTGTCTACACATTGTATACAGAAATACAATCACAGTAGATCAGGCTGTTATGTTCATCTCCAGCTTTCAAAGTTTGTTGTTGCTGTGTTCCCACATCTGAGGCTTCATTTGCACCTGAGCCCTACATCTGGTGGGATTGCAATTGTTCGCCTCTATCTTCAGAGCCAAACTATGAATATACTGGACCATAACTGGGTCCACCCGGCTTCCTACATGCCAGCAAAAGAATTTCTGGATGGAATAGTGCAGCATGGTGTGCTGTTACATCTGGGATTTCTTGCCATATCAGCACTGCTTAGATGTGCATTGGGCCTAAACACCCATTTACACCAGCCGATGATCGCTAAAAAATCGCTAATCAGCGATCATTTTAGCGATAATCGGTGCGTGTAAATGTGCGCCCATCGCCTGCTTTTCGGGCACTGTTAGCTGATTGGTAAATTCAAGCTAACATAAAAATCATTGTGCTCTGGTCTTATCAGGAGTTCTCCATGGATAGTGCTGATAGCATTGTTTCCCCATGGAGAACAAAGGATCTGAGTGCGGATAAGAGCCCTTGGGCTATTAATGGTGTTCAGGGAAGGCTTCATTTGCACACCTAATTGGTACTCAAGTAGCTGAGTAGCTACTTAATAGCTTATGCAAAATGATCCCTCAAAGCTGTCACTCAAACTGTCTTTTGAGCGATCTTTGAGCGATCGTCTGCTGGTGTAAATGGGCCTTAACTTGTTGTAGGGGATCAGATGACCATTGTTAATCCTACCTCGTTTAGTGAGGAATTGCTATTGGCTAGTCTCCATTTAAAACCTTGTCCAATTGTCAAGTATTGATGGCCTATCTACCAGGATAGACAATCAATAGTAGATAAGCAGGAGTCTGCCACCCAGGATCCCTGCTGATGAGCTGTACACTGCGTCGGTGCACTTGTGCACTAAGCTGACTTCTGCAGGAAGAGAGCTCCACTCACTGCAGTGGCCAGACTTGGTGTTGCAGCCAAAGTTCCCATTAATAATAAATAAATCTTGTTATTTGTATAGCGCCAACTTATTCCGCAGTGCTTTCAGGTAATTTTTATTTATTACCCCTCCACCAAGCTGGGTACTCATTGAAGTTAATGGAAACTTGACCTGTATTACGAAGCCTGGCTACTGCAGTGAGAAAGGAGTAGACAGCTTCCTGCAGAAGTACATATTTAGCATTGCTTGTTTTCTCCTCTGGATCCTAACGCCAACTTGTTCTCAAGGAAAGTGTTTTAAACAGGAATTCTAGTAGGGAAAACTAAGGGATGCTTAGGGCAGTGGTGTCAGGTGTTGAGGGATAGTATCAGGGAGAGAGTAGAGGAAGATATAGGGAGTGCTAGCATTACTTGTTTTGGTTCCTTATCTGCCAGTTTCATTGTATTCTTCATCCTCATTATCTGGTTACTTCACTCTTTGCCCCTGTCATCCAGTGGTGTGTCCCTAATATCATTTGCGTTTTGCTAAATTGATTTGGCTTCATATCAACCCCTTAGTAACTAAAGCCGCTTTTACATGCAACGATCACTCAAAATTCGTTCAGCGATAGCTTTTGTGCTGTAATCATGTGTAAACGCTTCCATCTTTCACTCTTGATGATTTTTAGGTGAGCATAAAATCCATCGTTCAGCCGGAAAGAGATAGCAGGAACCGCACGCTGTGTTTTCAACGGGAGCAGCTGATTACATTGTATTCAGCTGACAGCCTGTGGCAGCCCATGCAAAGTTAATGTAGCAGAGTGCAAAGTCCAGACCTCCTGCTGGGAGTTGCAAACAGCTGCTGGAGACTCATTTGCACGCAAATAAAGCTGATAAAGTGCTAATGGGCATTAGTGCCTATTAGTTCTTTATGCAAAACGATTGCAAAAACTGTCAATCTTTCAATCCTTTGAAAGATTGTCTTTGTGTGTATATGGGCCTTAAGCCTGTTTGCGCCTTAATGACCAACAAATTTTTAAGCTTTTTAATTGTTGCATCCCAGGAGGCACAACTTTTTAATTTTTCCATCAACATAGCCGTATGAGGTCTTGTTTTTCTGTGGGACAAGTTGTATTTTTAATGGCATAATGTTTGGGTACCTACAATGTACTGTATAACTTTTAGTAAATTTTTTAGGGGGATTGGCGAAAACTAATAAATTCAGTAATTTGTTTTTTCTATTTCATTTTTACAGAATTCAGTGTGCATAATAAACATAATAAATAATCTGGGTGGGTCTGGACGATTCCAATGATAGAAAGTTTATACAGTTTTTTGCTTTTTTTTTAGGTTTTGATATTTTTGTACACTAAAAACTTTTTTGTTTTTTTAAAGATTTGCTTTTGTGTCGCTGCATTCCAAGAGCCGTAGCGTTTTTATTTTTCTATTAATGGAGCTCTATGAGGTCTTGTTTTTTGTGGGGTGGACTCTGTTCTTTATTTATCCAATTTTTGGGTACATTAACATTTTGATTGCTTTTTATTTAATTTTTTTTCGAGGCAAGTTTAACAAAATCTGCAATTCTGGTAATTTAAAATTTTTTTTAATGGCATTCACTGTACGGTATAAATAATATGTTAAATTAATCCTGCAGACCAATACAACTATGTCAAAACCAAATTAAGGGCGTCTGCACATGAGCTGAATTTCCGCCGCTGGAAGCAATCCTATGCGGACGGCCGCAGTCTGGCCGCATGAAATCTTGTGCGGCAAACAAACCGCGGCATGCTCTATTTCTGTGCGGGGCTCGCAGAGAAAAAACGTCACTCACCCGCCGCCAGCTCCGTTCTGCGCATGCGCCAGCTGCCCGGCAAGCCGGCACATCAAACAGCCAGAGGCGCGGGTGAGTACACGCTGCTCTCTGCAGGCGCTCGGGTCAGGTCCCGCGGCGAGAATCCTCGCCGCTGGATCCGACCTGCCCATCTGCAGGCGGCCTTACATATATATTTTTTTCTTACAACTCCTTCACACTTGCAAAATAAAAAATGTATTTCTTTTTTTTTTTATTGCTGCAGGCTATATCCAAGCCTCCGGGTGCCATAGCAACCCATCGGGGCCCTGTGATCACATTGCCAGAGTCTGATGAGTGACAGGGGGAGCCCCTTCCGTCAGCTTTTTACATGTTGTGGTGGCATCGACTGTGGCGTTTAGAGGATTGAACACAAGGGACCCGAGGTTTTTTCGGTCCCTGGTGTTAGTGCAAGTGCTCGGCTGTCGTCCGATAGCTGAGTACTTGTTCTTGCCAGCACGGGAGACCCACGTCTGACTTCTAATGTAGTGCCATCAAAAGACGGCACTGCAAATAAAGTCCCCTTAACGTTTGCCATCAAAAGATGTATGGAATGCCGTTAAGGGGTTAGTATTTTTTGTGCTATCCAGTTGCACTATTTGGCTCTACTGTAATGGCCTTTTTATACAAGACGGTTATCCTTCTGATTCCAGCGTGCGCAGGAATTTGAACGATAATCATCCAGTGTAAATGCATGCTGTTCAGTGTAAGCAGCAGTAGGTCACTTTTGAAGAACGCTCCCCGGCCCGCTCTTCCCCAATTCTGGCAGCGCTGTGAGCGATGCCAGCAATATTCACTCCTGTGTAACAGCAGCAGACTAGCGAGCAATACTGGGATGCACTGTCGGGCAGCTAGTCCCGTGTAAAAGGACCATGAGTCCTGGGGGTATCGGAGTACTAGGAAGCATGGTTAGTACCCGTAAAAAACAACTTTGTAAGGAGAAATACAGTTCTGCTATTTAGCAACCATCCGTTGTCATTACACTGCCAGTATACTTTAATAGCACCAGATATATCGGGTGACGTGTCTGCTACATGTATCTGTTATCCTCGATTTGTATGGGGCGATGAAGGGGCATGTAAGGGGAGTTCTACTTATCAACTAGGGAATTGATAGCGGCAGATGTAGTATAGATCGGAGCAATCCATACAACTGACCTGCCACTCTCCACTGAAGGAATGCCAGTACCTAAAAAGTATCATAGACACTTATGATTTTGTTGTGTTTCTCTGCAGCAGCCATCTTGAATTAGGACAGATGGGGTCAGTATTTCTTGTTAAACTTTGTTAAACTTCTATTCCTCTTTAGAAATCTGAAGTAGGCCGGTCTCACACCAACTGATTTGAATAGCGAATTCCGCGATCGCTGTCCGCATGGAAGATCCATGGTAGAACGCGGGCATTGAAAGGCATGGATTTTTAAAATTTCCTTCACACTCGTGGGTCTGAATTGCATATTCTGTGAACGTAAGAAAAATTGCAGCATGCTCCATTCCACGCAGACGGCCTCCATTTAAGTCAATGGATGCGAGTGTCCCGCAGCCCATAGGCAATTAACATTGTGTATGAGTGGTGGAATCGCTCGGAACTAGCATACAAAATACCAGAACTTCCTCTTGCTGGATGAGAGAGCGAGAGAGACTGTCTCACGCACCTGAACGATGTTCTTCTACTTTTTGGTGGTGGCTCACTGTCTGCAATATTTTTCTGTGCGGACGACACGCTGTGCACTCATCCGTGACCATTCGCAATTACTGGGTCGCAGGTCTTCTGCTGCAGATATTCGCATGCAGAATCTGACCTGTTCGTATGAGCCCAGCCCTGCTGAAATCTAGGTGCTTTTCTGTAAATGATAATGCACGTTTTAAGCGATGATTTTAAACAAATTTTGTACTGCGGCCACCTAAGGCCGAATGCCCACAGACAGATTATTGTTGCGGAATTCGCGGCCAGACGCCCACCGCGAGTTCCGCAGCAACGTCTGTCGATAGGCATTCTGTGGTAAACGATTCTCCCCTGCCCACGAACGGAAATCAACTGCGATTTTCCGTTCGCAGGGGGAGAATCGCAGCATGCTCTAATCTCTGCGTTAAATCGCACGGACGGCTTCCATTGCAGTCGGAGAGGTGAGTATGGGTTCTCTGGGAGGAGTCGGGTCTGATTCCGCTGCGAGATTTCGCAGTCGGAATCCGAGCCGGCCGGGTGCATGAGGCCTAAATGTCCTGTGGCAGTTACCTATTCTACAAATTGAATCACCTCAATACTCTAGGTATGTGTTTAGTTCATAGAAATGACTGGCGTGATAAGTGAGGTTGTAGTTCTCCTGTTGTCTAGACCATTTCCCACCTTTAGAGCCAGAGGTTAAATAAATAAAAAAAAACTGTTCAATCGTACAGTCCAACCTTCTATGAAATATGGATCGCATACTGGCCCCTGTTTGATCCTTGGAGTGTGTGGTGGTCATGTCTGGCAAATGTTTTGGTAGCAGCAGGTAGTCTGAAGGATCTGTTCTAAGTTTCTTGTGTAAGTAGAGTAGCAGTAATTCACACACAGATTGAGGACCTTCTGAACTTTCACAAGGGTCATGATCCATCGAAGATGCTGCATTTTCTTTGAACTGGTGGCACACTCCCATTGCAGAATTGAGAAATGAGTTACTATATAAATGTGTATTGCATTACAGATGCATGATTCTTAGGCCACTCTCTCACACGCGCTTTTTACCGCGATTACCACGGTAATCGCAGTACAATGCCCCCATTGGTTTCAATGGGGCCTCCTAGACCTGCACTCAAACACGACATTTTTTAACGCCGTTCAGATGTACATTAAGCTATGTTTTGCTTTAAATGCAATAAATCACCCACTTTTTATAAACACATTGATTAATTGTGTTTCATCTGCCTAGTTATAATAGTGTAAACACATGTTTTTCCTTTTAACACGAGTTTTGGAATGAATTCTCATCATAGCATCTTTTGATTTCTAGCCATTTGGGGCAGCGGGGTGAGAGACTAGGGTCCTTGTCGTCTGTCATCAGCTGTCATCTCTCTGATCCCAAGAGTGGTTTGAAAAGAAAAACAGTAGCATTATCCTTCCTATTTCATGTGTAATGAAATGTACGTACACTAGGGAGGACAGTCTTTATTTTAGTTTTCCATCTTCTTAAGCACTATTTTAGAACTTTAATCTACCTTTAAAAATATATAATCATTCTATTTCTGGAATATAAAGGTTAACTGAATACTTCATGTAAATAGAAATGGCAGAATCCATATTACTCAAACAGTAAAAGCATACCTGCAGATAACTTTTCAGAATCAGCTGCCGTGTGTTTGTGAGGTATAACACCGTTTGTGGCCATTATGTGACTTGTATATGGCATTTCCCCCGTTTTCACCTCTGCAGGCTGTATATCTAATTTTCAGTTCCCTCTGAACTGGTGAACGGAGTGTAGCTGCTATGTTGGCTCCACACATAGGACATGGAGAATACAGCAGTTTCTGTTCCATAAGTCTCTGGTACACATACCGAATTTACATTAGCCTGAAAGACACTATAGAAACCCTGAGCAGTAGATGTGATTTCAGAAGCTGTAAATCACTCACCAATAGCTCTAGCAGCTACATCTGTGTGTCTCTGCCTTATTCCCTTCCACTCTTCTCCTTTCCATAGACTTATGAGTCTTCGCTCTCCTCCACTCCCTGTTATTTTTCTTATAAACTCCGGCGCAGAGTGTTAAGGCAGCAGAAATGCAGGTCTAAGCTCTCACTCATGACCTTAAGGTTGCAAGTTCAATCACTGCGTGGTTCAGGTAGTTGACTTAGACTTACATCCTTCCGAAGTCGGTGAAATGAGTACCCAGGTTAAATAAATTACTTGAAAGCGCTGTGGGATACGTTGGCGTTATGTAAATAACAACAAGATTGATTTATTCTATTTATATTACTTGAAACAGGCTTCACATGAGAATAGACAGTGGACCGCAAATTAGAAGGAATGGAGACCCTTTGTCCATTTGCCCTATTAGTTCATACCTGCATCGTATTTGGGGTTCTCTGCTCCACATTCCACCTTTTGAGCCAGATTGACACTCATTCTGATGGACTTGAGTCATTCTTTTTCTCTGAATGATCATCATGCAATACTACATTTGCCTTGCAACTTCTGTGGGAGAAGTACCTGGCTGGACACAGATTTCCATTGCAAAATGAGCAGTTTACTGCGAAATACTACATACTACCTTAAACATATTTTAGGTCTCCAGTATATAAGTCAGGCCCATAGGTAACCATGATTATAGTGTTATAGCCACTTGGTTGCTATAAATGCGGCTTACAGATGGAGGCAAGTTGGATTTTGACCCAAGTGTAAACCCTAACATAATTTAATTGGTACTTATACCCTGGAAATAGTTTTTTTTATTTATTGTACATTTTAAGCTGCAATGTATTTCCTCTTTTTTGTTTTTACTCCTTCATGCTTCTATATGATTTATTTTATGTTTTTTAGGTGTGACTCACAATATTCCGTTACTTCGGGAAGTTATCACTAACCCTCGTTTCATTAAAGGAGACATCACTACGAAATTTCTTCCAGAAGTCTATCCTGATGGATTTAAAGGTTTGTCTTTTCCATTGTAGGTTCATCGTGTACATACTTGTCCTACTGGTTTTGTCATTCATTTCAATTTATTATTTTTCAACTTGCACGTGGCAAGGAGACCACTAATTATTTACAGTGTTCTATTACATACTAAAGTTAATGGAGGAAATGCTTGAAAACGGCCTAATACAAAAACTGTGTTTTCCTATTGCAATCAAACACAGCATAACTCCTATTTCTAACAGTGCTCTTGAAAAATCGAAGGTGGTTACTATGGGCAACAAAGGCAGTTTCCATGCATCTTCACCATTGTTATATGTAGTAGTATTGAAGTACTGTATTAGTAGATGTAATTGTAGAGTTGTATTGTTGTACTATTCTACATGAAGTGAACAAAGGAAAATCCTTTGCGTTAATAGAACTGTCTTCTCTATGGCTTATGTCAAAGCAGTTTAATCATGTAGCTAATCATATAAACTTCAAATATTAAATACAATAAAATATAATAATACATGTGTTTGAATATAACATTTATGAAATATATATTTGCTGAATTATTCAAAAATGGCACTAAGAGAGGGTTTTAAAAGGATTCAAGCACACTGGATTTTTCTGTCTTAAGACACAACATTTAATCCTTTTTGGTGTCATTGGTGTAGACCTTATTGTGCTGTGATAATAAGCTCTGCAGTAGATAAACCCCAAGAAGGGCAAACTGGTTAATGGCTTGGTCTGTTAACCTGTTGGCTAGGCTTGATTCATGACCACATGGGTGATGGTTTGTATTGGAAATGCAACAAAAAAGTAAATGCTCAGGTGCACCTTAACCATGGATGCAGCAGTACAGAAGAAACTAAAACATGTGACAACAGCATTCATACACATTTAATATCTGAATAAAAATCATCTCGTGTACCGCCCTCTTCAGGCATCTCACAGATTTTTTTAAGGGATTCGGGTCTCGGCTCTGGCTGGGCCATTTCAAAACTTTGATCATCTTCTGGCAAAGTCATTCTTTTGTTGAATTGGAGGTATGCTTTTGGTTATTGTCATTCTGAAAGTCCCCTTCCTCTTTATCTTCAGCTCAACATGTGTGGTTGATTGGGCTGGCTGGGTGTGGATTTCTCCAGCCAGCCAATTCCCCAGGTCTGCTGCTCATATATGCCAGCTCCTCTGCTGTGGCTGGTGGTCTGTCCTCTGGTTGTTCAGTGTTATGCTCCTGTGTGTCTGTGTAGTTTTCAGTGGGAACAGCGTCATGTTTCTTGCATGTCTGTGCATTTGGTTGAACATGAGGTGCGAACAGGCATGTTCAGTGTGTTTTAGGTGTAAAGTGTCATGTTCCTGTGTGTATGTGCAGGTTTCAGTATGTGTAGTGTGAACTCTGGATCCTTCATTATCTAGAATGCAGGTAAGTCCCTAGTTTCCAGCGCGGGGTCATCCCTGTCAAGACGATCGCCCCACATGCAAGCAGGTTTTCTCTGGGGTTAGTTCTCTCATTATATTGGGACCCGTGAGACAACGAGGACCCTTGATGTGGGATCTCAGACTTAAGTATCTTGGCCAAAATGCGAACAAATGCTTTGTACATCCTCTAGTTACTCCATCTGGCTGTGTGTGCAGGTGAGTGTTTTGTGCACTTGGCAGTCTTTGGTTTATGCCTGTCCTCGAGTATGTAGTTTGTCTCTCAGTCCTGCGATACTGTCTGAGTTCGGCTGTCGGTGAGTAATAAAGTCTGTCCGTGAAGTCTGTTTCACTATTTCCATGTTGGCGAGTATGAAGTCGGTTTCTCAGTGTTGGTATTTTGTCTAAGTCCCTGAGTTCTGAAATGCTGTCTGAATTCCCGACGTTTGGAAGACGCAACAACTAATATTTGGAACTGTTCATAATTTCCTCTACCTTAAAGGGGTTGTCCCGCGAAAGCAGGTGGGGTTAAGCACTTCTGTATGGCCATATTAATGCACTTTGTAATATACATCGTGCATTAAATATTGGCCATACAGAAGTTATATACTTACCCCCTCCAGTGTTGGCGTCCCCGTCTCCATGGCGCCGACCGAAGCCTTCGTCTGCCTGGATCAGACGCGCTTGCGCTGTCTGCCCTCTTCTGTCCCGCTCCGGCGTGCTCGCGCTGCAGAGGCCTTTCGTGGGACAACCCCTTTAACTGGAGCCCTAGTTCCAGCAACAGAAAACTACTTTTGGCAGACTTAATGTAAGTTTTGGCAAAACAGTCAGGCTTAGATGTTTTTCTTTGTTAGAAAAGGCTTTTGTCTTGCCACCCTGCCATACAGCCCAGTCATGAAGAATGCAGGAGATGGTTGTCACATGTACTAAATATCCAGTACTTGCCAGAAATTCCTGCAGCTCCTTTAATGTTGCTGTAGACCTCTTGGCAGCCTCCTGGACCAATTTTCTTCTGGTCTTATCAATTTTTGAGGGGTTTCCAGTTCTTGGTAATGTCACTGTTGTGCCAAATTTAATCCACTTCTTGATGACTACTTTCACTGTGTTCCATGGTATATGTATTGCCTTGGAAATTTTTGGGTGCCCTTCTCCGGATACCTTTCAACAATCTGATCCCTCTTTAGGGATCATGGCTTTTGCTGAAAAAGGCAACTAAGAAAAAATGGCAAGAAAATCCTACTAGAACAGCTGAACTTTGTATGGGGTAAATCAGAATCAATTTAACTAATGGCAGCCGTGTACTGACTACTATTTAACATGAGGAAAACCTCTAAAGCTATTATGGTGTAGAGCTCATAAAAGTTACAAATAAGCTCATTTCATTTGTCTATTAGTTCCAACCAACTACATCAATTAATCATGACATTAAAACTATCTGCCTGGTATTTTGTAGGTCCCCCTTGTTCTGCCAAAACAATTCTGACCTCTTTAGGCATGAACGCCACAAACCACTGAACGTGTCCCATGGTATATGGAACCAAAGCTTTAGCAGCACAGCAGTTCCTTAACTCCTGTAAGTTGCGAGCACTTCCCATCGGACGAATTGAGATCTGAAAATTTTGGCGGTCAAGCCAACATTTTAAACTCTATGCATGTTTTCTTTTAATCCCTTAACGCTATGTGATGTACGATTAGGTCATGGCAGCGTGGTACCTAACGCACCAGGACGTAAATTTATGTCAAGTGAATAATCTTGCAGCGGGAGCCAGCTGTTACCGATAGCTGTTGTCCTGCTGCAACCCCCTAGATCAATGAAAACATTGAGCTCCACTTTTCACCCCCTATATGCTGCGATCTATGTAGTTTGCGGAATGGAAAGGGTTTACAGACGTAGCACGCTCCCTCTGTGACGTCATAGGAAGGGTTACCATGATGGCAATAGGATGCCAGCTATGAGAAGACCTGTAATGCCTTATCATAGTAATCATAGCTGCTATGGTTTCAAGTCCCCTACAGGCATATAAAAAGTGTAAAAATTAATAAATAAAAAAGGTAAAAAAACTACACAAGAAAAACACTTTGTGCTTTTTCCTCTATTTGTATAAAAAATGTATTTTAAAGTCCCACATATTTAATATTGTTGTACCTGTAACGACATGTACAGTAAACTGAATACACTACTCATGGCATGGCAAAAAACGTGTAAAAAAACCCCTAAAGAATGGTGGTTAAATGCCTATTTTCTTCATTTTGTTTCCCAAAAAACCCCAAAAGTGATCAAAAGTGAGCGGTATGTAACCAAAAATGGTACTAATAAAAACTACAGCTCATCGCCGCAAAAAACAAGCCCTCACAGAGCTCCGTCAATGCAAAAATAAAAAAGTTGCAGGACTTTAAATGCAGGAATGCAGAAAAAATATATAATTTTCAAAAAAATTAGTTTATTGTGGAAAAGTGAAAAAAATAAGTATTTTGGGCTCGTTGTAATCATACCGACCCACAGAAGAAATGTATCATGTCATTTGTTCTGCATGATTAACGCTGTAGAAAAAATAATGGCAGGATTTGTGTTTTCTCTCTCTGCTCTCAAAAAAAATTAATAAAAGTTTTACAATATAGTCTATGTACCGAAAAATGGTACCAATAAAAACTACAGTTCGCCACGCAAAAAAACAAGCCCTCATACAGCCATGTCAACAGAAAAATAAAAAGTTAAGGCTTTTGAAAAGTGGAGATAAAAATCCCCCAAAAATCGTTGAGTTCTCATGCACAAAATAGGCCATGTCCTTAAGGGGTTAAACCATTTCTCAGCAATGTGGAGGACACATTAACTTGCTGAATAAAGCCACTGTCATTAGGGAATAGCTTTGCCATGAAGGGGTGTATGTGCTTTTATTAACAATGTTTAGGGAGGTGCTACATGTCAAACTATGAATAATATGAATACCAAGATCAAAGGTTTCCCAGCAGAAGGTTGCACAGAGATCACACTGCCCCAGTCAGCTTCTTCCCATAGTGCATCCTGGTGCTATCTTTTTCACAGGTAAGTGATGCCACACACGGCTGTCCTCATCATCCCCATCATGTAAAAGAAAACCTGATTCATTAGAGCAAACAGTCTCCCTCTATTGCTCCATGGTCCAGTTGTGATTCTTCACATGCCATTTAGGGTGCTTTTGGTGATGGAAAGGTGTCAGCATATGTGGGAAAGGCTAAATAAAAACTGGTATCTTGACGCTACTCTGTAATGAAGATCACAAGACAGTGGGTTGAAATATGCAACTTCTCTTTTATTACATAAATTAAAAACCAGCAGACATGTGTTTTGGGGTTAACCCTCCCATCAGTCTTGGGGCTGGGGATGTGGACCCAAAAGTGCTGGTGGTACCAGGAATGGAGATAACCAGGCTTTCAACTTTTCGAAGTGTTCCCAGGCCTGGCTATATCCATCCCTGGTACCACCAGCACTTTTGGGTCCACATCCCCAGCCCCAGGAGTGATAGTTTACCCCGGAGCACATATCTGCTGGTGTCCTGCAGCGCTGAGATACCATTTTTTTTTTTAGCCTTACACACATTTTATTTGCCTACAGTTGGGCAAATAAAAAAAAATTGCAACCCTTTTTGAGGCTTCTGAACACTGGATAGTCGTCTGTGACTCAGGCCCTTGACATAATTGGTTTGCTCCCCCTCCGTTTTTCCCCCCTCCTTTCTAAGGGTCAGCATAGGCTCTCTATTCCTGGGCCTAAGCAGCTCCATAATAAGAAGCTGCTGCTGCAGTAGCTTATCTGTGAGATCAGGCCTGACAGTGTAGCTTTGCTCTCCACACGCATCAATGAGCCTTAGGGGTGGGTGGGGGGTGCTAATGATCCTGTGGCAGGTTCACCAGTTGTCTTTCTTTGGACTACTTTTGTTGGGTAGGAACCACTGCTTACCAGGAACATCTCAAAATATTTGCTGTTTTGGAGATGGATTGACTCATTAGTCTAACCGTCCCAATTTTACCATTGTCAAAGTTCATGAGATCCGAACACTTGCCCAGTTTTACTCATATCAAATCAACTTCTACAGCTGACTGTTTACTTGTTACCTAATATATCCCACTACTTGTCAGCTGCTATTGTAACAAAATATTCAATGATATTCATTTCACCTATCAGTGCTGCTGATGTTATGGCAGATTGGTGAACATTCTCCTTAGTAACCTAAAATACTAGCATCATTATAAATTAAGCATACCCCTCACATGACCATGCTCAAGGATGGACCAGGGTATGGTGAAATTATTATATTTAAGGAAGGGGTTATGGTATCCATATTGCAGGCATGTGCATATATACATAACTCAAAGGAATAGTCAAGATTCAAACATATGTGTAACTTAAATTAAGAAGCAAAATCTTGAAACTAAAACTACTTTTTGTTCTTCAGCTTAAAAGTTGCCATGTGTCATTTTTGTATAATGCAAGCTTTTGATTATGGTGAGCTTTCCTTATATTAATTGCAAAGGACGTGGAAGGAACCAGAGGTCATTGATTCTTGCATTCCATTCCTGACCTGCTGCTGCATATTGAGCCTACCACAAGCCTGTTCTTGGTTTATGTACACTGTACAATGTGCCATTGAGACGCCAAGCCATTAAACGAAAACAGCAACTTTCTAGTTTGATTTTGTCCTGACCACTCTATAGTCCCTCTTTACTATACACTTATTTTATCTTTCTATTGTACTGTACATTAATCACATTTTTTTTCAGTCACAAAATGTAAAGTATTAAAAGATTTTTTTGCGCTATTTAAATCACATATAAGGCCCCCTGGCAACGTCCGCTGCGGGGGAGCAGGGGGGGAGCTGTCGGTTCTCTGCAGTGAGCCTATCTGACAGATAGGCTCACCGCGGAGAATCGTGGAATGCTGCGATTTGAATCCCGCGAGCGGAGAATCGCTATGATGCTCCGCTCGTGAACGTCGGGGGCTGCGCTTTCCATAGCAACGCTATGGAAAGTGTTCACTGCGTTACCTGTGGTTGGATTATCGCCGCGGATAGTGCAATGAACAATCGCCCGTGGACAGGAGACCTAAGAAGTTCAGTAACTTTTCTTTGAATTTGAATTTAACAAGAAAAAATGTCAAAAAATTCTGGTTCTGCTTGCCTTTCTTATTAAAGTTAGGATTTATGCAAAATGATATGTTCTGTTTAGCCAGATCATCTAATATAGTGCTGTATATTGCCAATGGATTTCACCCAATAGAGCAACACTGAATTTGTCTAAAGCTGTCAGCTGTTGACTGAATGCTAGTTTGGCTGATGGCTAGTTCTCCCGATTCTCCAAAGAACACATTAATACTTGGTTCGGCCGAATATTCTTCAGTTTTCCATGGGGATAGGGAGAATTCTGCTGCCAGATACCTCTGACGGTGGCTTATTTTTAGGGAGAACAAAAGGATTGGGCATTGAAATTCAAGACTCACGATCCTTCCCTGATATCAGTTTTTAAAAGAAAGCTGGAAGAGCCGCCATACATATGCATACGTATGCATGTTACAGCTGTGACATGCCAGCATTTACAGCTCATAATCTAAGCCTAAAGGGAAAACAAACCCTCACCCTGCAGGACCAGCAAAAAGCAATGCACATGCTGCTAGGACCTTCAAGGCTTGACCAAATCGGGAGCTAGGGGTGTGACAGGGGCGTTCCTCCATGGAAGCCCTATCAAATGCCTAGCTTCCAGTGGTGTCAAGATACAATAATACCGCCATATGTATAGCATGCCCAAGTATGAAATATATATTTGTTAAAAAATGACATTGTACACTAATAACTGACTGGAAGACGTGAAAATAAAAGGAGACACAATGCTCTCCTGTCTTCATTGGCAGCCATTTTGTCATTTAGCTATTTCCTTAGCGAAGACTACTGCAGAATAAAGCTTTTTGGACCTCATTTAGCAAAACTGTAACAGTAAGACTGTCCTTATTGCTCATAGCAACCAATCAGCACATCTTTTGGGTGGAGGCAGCTAGCACGCTCCGAGTATGCTCTGTGGAGCGTGCGCCATTAATGATGAAAAGCCAGATTACGGGTTCCAGAAGTGCTTCTACCAATGATGAACAGGCGGATCATGTGTTCTCGGAGTGCAATGATCAATATGTTGTATGAAATAATGTTTAGGTTTCTAGTGTTATAATATTGTTTTCTTACTGCTTGTTTATAAAACTGAATGGGATTTATTATAGGTAGCAGTTAGATATGTGCCAGTATTATTTATGTGCCTGCATGTAATAAAAATGTGCATAAAAATATTGTATGTTTGAGAAAATAGAAGACCAAATCTTTGTCATAATTCGTTAGCCATTGCCCTTTGGTACAGTAAGTAGTCAAAACCTGTCAACAATTCTATGGCATCGCACAGATTTTGGATTTAAAGCTGCATTTATGGTTAAAGTCGATGATGCTAAAGGACCACTCTGGTGAATTTTTTAAAAACTTTTTTTGTCATTATCCCCCAGTATATAAAAGTCATCCAGTATTACCTTATTTAGTTATTCCTTTCTACCTGAAACTCCTGGTCTCTTTCTCCTCAGATGGTCATCTGATCTCAATTCTGACCAGCTGAGATTTACTTGGGTTGAAGTGTTCTGAAACGTGTCCGTTTCTTATTCAGCATAATTCCTGTGTGAAGATATTAGATGGAGTGTACCACACATGCTGTTCAGAGGGAGACACGGACACGTCTATCACAATTTGTGATGATGACCACTATAATGCTGTAATGACACCTACCTCAGGTGCTGTTGTTTTGCATCTGCGATGAGATGGGCAATTACGATGTGGCTAGCAAACACAGATGATTGGAAAAAGCTTGATGATGTATCAGACCGAGGCAGGTAATAGGCTGATGTAGCAGAGCTGTGCAGGGAACAGGCCAGACAAAGCTAGGTAACAGAGGGTGACCTGGCTTAGCAGTTTACTGTACTAGACCTAGGAAAAACTGCATTAATACTGAGGCAAGGCATGACTGCAGTCCCAGAGTCTAAATAAAGTAGATAATGGGTTTATTAGGAATCACTGGGGCAAAGAAACCAAAGACCAGGAATAATTAACTATTAATTTTCCACAGTGGACCAATTAGTTACCATTACTAGTTGTAATGCTGTCCTGATGCATCATGGCATTGATGGCACAGAAAAAATGAAAATGAAAGCAGAAATCTAGATGCTGTCTGATAAGCATCAGGCAGGAGGCTGCACTGCATGAAAGGGATTGCAGTATAATAATCTTTATTTGTATAGCGCCAACATATTCCACAGCGCTTACAAAGACAAGGGGAAAACAGACAAAAGTGCAAAAATTACAGAACCACGGTTACATAGTATATAGAGGCAACCTCCAGAGTGTTGACAGGCAATCAGGTGAAGGATGGAAACATGTGTTTTTCTCTTGTATTGAAAAAAAAAATAATGAATGTGCTCTAATAGGGCAATTAAAAGAGCATGGTGTATTTGTGGTTTACACCTATTTAAGAAAAACTATCTCTTGTGCATGTGGACTTATTTGGGGTCAGCTTGCAAAAGGAATCCAAAATTGGAAAAGTCTTTCTAAATTGACAACCTATTTTATATACTGCCAACCCTTAAGAACCTTATTGAAACTTTGTTTTAAATTCTATGCATTATTTTGGTACCATTTATTGGTGGTCATTCACCAATAACCCTGGTTTAACTCTATCCACTTCACTTTATACTTCGGAGTGGTTTCCCACAATAGAGGTGTTCTGGGTCTGCATGACTTCATTCTGTCCTTCCACTCCCCCCACCCATTTTTTTTTAAACCCCACCTTTTCTAATTTTTCATGACATAGGACTGTTAATACTAATGGGGTAGTAACAATAGTCCAGAAAACGCAACCCTATGGACCACATCATGGGTATCGTGTACAATAATTATTAGAACCATTATAATAGCCTGCTCTTCCTGGACATTAAATTCACAGTTCTCTTTTTAACATTGAACCATTATATACTTTTCTGATATTGTCTCACCTTTTATGATGGACTACCCACTACAGTTTTTTTTCACTGCGAGATTTGCAGCGTTTTTTTTTCTGCAGGGGTCTATGGGACTTGTAATGTTAAAATCGTGATTGCGCAAAATCGCGATTTTGCGGTAAATTGCGATTTTGCGCGATCAAGATTTTAACATTACAAGTCCCATAGACTCCTGGAGAAAAAAAACGCTGCAAATTTAGCAGTGAAAAAAAACTGTGGTGGGTAGTCACCCCAAGTGTAAACTGCAGCTCTGGCACACAGGTTATTTTGGACACTCTCACTTATTGCCAACCCTCATTCTTCCCTCCTAACACCAATTTTTTTTTCTGTTTTGAAGCGATAGAGTTTACTACAATAATAACTTTAAACAATATTATACTATAAGCATGATACTGTGTATTTTTTTTTCACTGTTCTGCACAGTTCTCTTATATTGTTTTTGATTTTTTTTAATTCTTGAGTTTTCTTTAACAGGGCACAGTTTGACATCTCAAGAAAGAAATGACCTTCTTGTGATAACAGCGTCACTATGTGTTGCTTCACAGACCAGGTCGCATCACTTTCTAAATAACACAAGGTTGGTTTTCAAACATTCAACATTGATGCAAAATGTGGGACTATATTAGGAATTTAGCACTATTATTCTGTAAAATGTGAAATTATGAACTACTTCTTATGAACTCATACACATTAAATGACCATGGGAATATCGCTCCAGTTGAGATTTCCAGCCATCAGCTTCTGCAGTGTTGGTGATTATGAGATGGTTACATCGGACATGGTATTAATCTCTTCTAAGCCTACTGCTGTCTTTTTCAGTGAATATACCTTGCAATAAAGCATATAAATGAGTGGTAGTTGCTCACATGTTAGGCACTATAATTACTTGGAGGTTATACAATGCAAATCACTTGTAGAAAAGAACTATTGGAGAAACTGTTAACGCTTCTTAATGACTGCAAAAAATTCTGAACCTAATCCAGAAAACAAGGTAATGCAAAATGTGTGATGAACAAACATTTCCTCTTGCCGAAGCCACGGTTAATTACTGTCTCATTTATAGTTGCCAACATGTTAAAATAATAGCCAGGTTCATTAAATGGTTTCTGGACCTGTTTAATAGATGAAGCTGTAAAATGAAAAAAAGAAGTAATTTCAATATACGTAAGGCCGGCTGCACACTACCGGGTCGGATTCCGCATGCGGGAGCCCGCAGCGGAATCCGAACCTGTGCCCAGACAGTATTTGTGTGTACCTGCTTTTCTTCTTCTTTCTGTCATTGCGAAAGGGCTTGGGGTCAGGTGGCTTCCATTGACTGACTTTAATGGAAGCTGTCCGTGAGGCATCTGCACAGAAATAGAGCATGCTGCGATTTTTTTTTTTCCTCCATGAACGGAACATCACAATTTATTTCCACTCATGTAGAGGGAAAAGCAATTGGACACAGCATGCTATGGGCGGTATTTGCTGCGGAATCTGAAGGTGGATGACGGATTCCACAATGCAAATCTGCCAGTGTGCAGCCTTCCTAACTTTTGTATAGACTTTATTGCTCTTTTGTACTAGCTTTCATTTCCGTGGTGTTAGATAGGGACTAATGTAAATAGGGAGACTATCTCTGCCCAGCAGTGCCAGCTATATTGGCGCTATATGCTGTTAGTAACATAAATCATAGATTGTCAGTCACCATGTTCAACAATTGTGGTGGTGTTCTGGTTGAATCGAAGGCCATGTATAAATTTCTGTTGTATTTGTATTTCTGTTGTATTTCCTGAAGTTCAAAAAAGTTTTATTGTCTATATGGTTTTACTGGCTGAATATCCATGCTAGTATCAGTTTTGACAGTATTACGCTAATCGGTTAATAATGATCACCTTTATATATGCAGCACTTTACATCACTCAATACTGGGTTCTATCTGCATTGGGACTCAGAATATATATGTGTATATTTTTTAGTGTTGGAAACTGGAGTACCCAGAAGAAACCCATGCAAACACAGGGAGAACATACAAACTTCATGTAAATGTTGTCCTAGGTGTGATTTGAACCCACGACCACAGTGCTGCAAGGCAGCAGTGCTAAGAATTGAGCCACCACGTGTTACAGTACTAGTGGGGTGCATAGGTACGCACAGCGTGGGGCTTGCTGACTCTCACCCATGCCAGTGACCCTTCCTGGAGATAGCCCCGAAGGTGGACACGTCCAGGCCGCAAACTCTGACCCTGCACTGCCTAGTGGCAGGACAGGAAGGAACCCCCGTACCTATGCAGGTGACTACTCACTAGTACTGACAGGCTAGGCAGATGGAATAACCAACAGGAAAGAACCCCGTAGAACACAGGCAGAGCTAGATCGGGACAGGGGTAACTTCCACTGGAGCTGGACCAAGGTCAAACACACAGAGGACAGAACCAAAAACTGGCAACTGCTAGCAGCAGCTGCCAGGCTATATTCAGGAGTCTCCGCCCCTAGGGCGGAGACCAATCAATCCGGAGCTCCCAGCTAGCCACTATAACTCAGAGATAGAGCGTGCGCCTCTCACAGCAGTCACGCGTGCGCACGGCCGAATGAGAGCGCAACGGTCTCCCTGACTGGCCTCATGGTAACACCATGTATTAAATTCTTAGTAGGTTATAAGCGATTCATATTGAGTCTTACCTGGCAAAATTGTGCAATTATTTGGTGGCTGGAGATACCCGGATATATTTTTACTGATATCAGGAAGCTGAAGCTAGCAGACACTGAACAAATTCTCTTGTCGCATACAAACACTGCACCATGTGTCAGCAGAATATAAAGACAGCAGGAGGGACTATTTTATGTTTTTACATTTATTTTTAAAGGGACTATCAGTAAAGTGTTTTTGTATTTAAAACCAGATAGTGAAGCATTTTCAATTTTTCAAACCTGTTATTTTCTGATTGTAGATTTTTTTTAAATTCTGTTGTCTATACATAACTATGGGGGCTGCCATCTTTGTGTAGCTATATTTAACAGCATTTTGGCTGCTCTCTCGTAGGTGTTTCTAAACAGCATTTTCATGCTTGTTTAACAGCGTTTTTAACTCGCCCCATAATTGCAATGGGTGATGAGGTGCATTAAAAATCGCTGAAACTCGCCAAAATAGAGGAGGCAGCATTCAAAAAGCACCTATGAGATGCCCCATCGAAACCAATGGAGGCATTTTTAGCGAGCTTTTATGCCGCACTAAACGCTGTAAAAACCGCTCGTGGGAGCGGCATTAGAGAATTTAGAGATGCTTTACGGGAGCCTCATGGGCTAGTCACACACTGGACAGGATGGGAACCATTAACTTCAATGGGAGACTGTTCTAGACATGCTCTGTGACCTGTGCCGAGGTTTTTATGCAGGGAGGGGGAGTAGATGGTCACAGTTTTATACCTCTTGTGACTGGTGTTCTGTGTTCTCTTTATAGAGGTGTTTACCTTTCAGTGTAACCCTACCAGTGATGTTAGTGAGATGACTGCTGCAAAGCTTTCTTTACACAGCAAGAATTGACAGACAAGTATTAGACTTTGTGATCAGTATGAAAAATGCAGGATTTTCGTTTATTTATTTATTTTTTGGTACAAGGAATATTTCTTCTCAATCCAACATCACAAGAATTTGCATAACATGTAATGCTATAATGAAAGAGGGGTTATCTATACAGGGAACAAGAAATATACAGCATATGAAAATTGAAGAAGTGACATGGAGATTGCAGTATGATTTAACAACATTAAAATAAGTCAACAACAATAGATAAGAAAAATTGAGTGAAGAAGAAAATAGAGAAAGAAAGCGAGTCAGAAAAAGATATAGAGAATTTTATGGTGTCTCTGGTGGTGGCTAGGCTAATAACACATCTATTACGGAGTGAGATTTAAGGTGGAAGGGTACCATTTGATAGCAAGTCAAAAAAGTGGGTGAATCCCTAAAGTCTAGCCATGTAACCCAGGTGAAACAAAAATTGGAAATAGCGTTGTCATCTAAAGATCTTAGCTCTTCCTTATATCATAGTGAGTCCAAGGCCTCAACCTACATTACTCTAGATTAGGGAGAGACCGACCTCCAGAGCCTAGGAATTAGTAACTGTAAGAAAATGTCCCAGGAGACCCCTTTCGTATCTAGAAATAGAGCCTGGGAGCATGGAGAAAAGGGGCATTTCTGGTGTAATATCTGTTGACGTCCTACATAGTGTTTTCTATAGGGCAGATATGTCCCTCCATAAGGGAGTTACTAGCGATCAATCCCACCTAGTATGGAACATAGTTGCTGTTGCAGCAGAGCACCTCCAGCATGGGTCATAGAAAGATGGGTACATTTTATGTAGTTGGTGGGGAGTTCTGCACCATTGAGATAGAATTAAGCTCCTAAAGGCCCCAAGAGATCCACATTTTGTAAAAACAAAGGTCTTATTCCAGAGTTCGTTGGGAAAAGTCCAACCCATCTCATCTTCTTAAGCTCCCCTCCATCTAGAGAAAGAATCCCAATCTCCCCATCCAGCAACAACCCATACATCAAGGAGACCACATATGATATATGATGAGGCCGAAGATTAGATGCATAATTTTTCAAAAGGGGTGAGTTCCAAGGTCAATTTAGAGGCGGGTATTACAGAAGAAATATAACTACAAAGCTAAAAAAATTCTAGCCAAAGCCCTCATATTGTCCTGAAACCCCTTCCCAAGTCGGAGAGAGAGGCTACAGGCCAAAAAGGCCATACACATAACATATACAAAGAAATTAGACCTCTGGTAAGAAAGATTAAAGATGTACTGTATACCATAGATGGAAACTGCAGGTTACCAACTAGGGGTGTTAAAGGGCCAGGGGAGGAGACCAGAGAGGAACCGCTAGCAAATCTATGCCAGGCTTTCAGGGGAGCAAGCACGAAACGTGAGACTCTGGACGTGACCCAGTCTATCTCACGAGGAATGCAAAAAATTCCATTGTATGGGTAATTGGGTTCAGTGAGCGTTCAATTGCTACCCAAAGCTTGGTTGTCTTGTGTGGAAGAGGTAAAGAACACAGTT
The DNA here is from genome assembly GCF_035609145.1 of Eleutherodactylus coqui. Classification (NCBI taxonomy): domain Eukaryota; kingdom Metazoa; phylum Chordata; class Amphibia; order Anura; family Eleutherodactylidae; genus Eleutherodactylus; species Eleutherodactylus coqui. The sequence goes on from NC_089837.1 coordinate 398,718,826, forward strand.
GCAAATAGATGCCTTGTGATATAAATCAAAGTTTGGCAACCCTTACCTCCAGGCCGACTTATGTCAAGTTAGAAGTCTATAACTTAGGCGTGAAGTAGTTTTTCGAAATAAAACCATTTACCAGTTTACATAATTTATATAGATAATTCCTGGGCAAATCCCAGTCTGAAACGCATATCATAACTTGGGTAGGATGTCCATCTTCAGGACTTTAACTCTGCCAAATCAAGATAACGACAGCCAACTCCAAGATGTAAATTTAAGTTTTAAGAATACTGAAAAAAGGATTATAATTTAGTTTGAACACCTGATTTATGTCTCCAGAGATATGAATCCCTAAATATTTAATTGATGTTTCCCTCCATTTAAAGGGGAATGCTTTTTGAAGGTGGCTCACCTCCCCGGGTTGGTAAGGTAATGTTCAGTATCTCAGACTTTTGTGTATTTACCTTGAAATTACTAACTTTGCCAAATCTATTAAATTCATCAAGAATGTTTGGGAGACCTACTGTGCAGGAGGGTTTATAGATCAACAAGTCATCTGCAAAAAGGAACAATTTATGCTCCACGTCCCCCATCTTCATTCCCACCACATTTTTCCTAAGGGCATTATCTATCGATTCCATGAGCATGGGTTGATGATAGAGGGCCATAATCCAGACCATCATTCTCAGCCCTAAGCCTATTTTCAAAATGGTCTCCTCCAGGAACCCCCAGTGAGCTCTATCAAACACTTTTTCAGTATCGAAGGCTAGGTGGGCATAGAGGGTCACCCGTCCTGCGAGCCTGGGTGATCGATGATAGTCTTTATGGCATTGTCCTGGTACAAATCCTACTTGCTCTTTGTGTACGAAAGTCGGCATGTAAGGACTCAATCTATGAGCGATCAGTTTTAAGAATAGCTTGAAATCCAGGTCAGGTTGAAAGATCTTTCCCTTGCTTAGGGATAACCGTAATATGAGCCTATACTGAGGAGTGAAAGGACAGCCACGGGAAACTGCAATAAATGCCTGAAGCAAAGGTCTGGATAATACGAGGGGCTGCTGATAAGTCTTTGGCTTTGTGGGGGGGGTTTTGTTTCTATGGTAACGAATGTTACATCACATGAAAGCCTTATGTGTCTAATCTATGTTTTCAAAATTTACTGTTTGTAGCTTATGGCAACAGTGATCTAGGCACGCGGGAAAACAAAATGGCGGAGTCTAAGGCGATATTCACAACAAATGAGAGCAGAGAAGTGATAAAATTCTTGTTTCTGCAAGGAAAGTCTGCGAAGGATATTCATGGTGATATGTCGCAGACCTTGGGAGGTCAATGCCCTTCATATTCTACAGTTAAGAACTGGGTTGCCAAATTTAAAACGGGCCACTTCAGCACCAATGATGAGGAATATCCTGGACGACCGAGAGAGGTGGTTGTTCCGGAGATTGTCTATGCTGTGCACAACCTCATACTGGAGAATCGGCGAATTTCAGCTAAAGGAATAGCAGACATCATGGGGATTTCTCGTGAACGTGTTTGTGTCATTATCCATGAACATTTGAACATAAAGAAGCTATCTGCAAAGTGGGTCTCCAAATGTTTGACAACAGATCAGAAAAGCATGCGAGTGAAAACTTCCCGGTCCATTTGTCAGCATTTCCGGACTGATAAGAACTTCCTTGATAGACTGGTAACTATGGATGAGACCTGGATTTATTTGTGTGACCCTGAAACCAAGGAGCAGTCAGGAGTGGAGGCACAGTGATTCTCCTCGCCAAAAGAATTTCAGGGTGCAAAAATCAGCCACTAAGGTGATGGTGTCTGTGTTCTGGGATAAGGAGGGCTTGCTGCTAGTGGACTACGTTCAAAATGGTTCCACCATCAATGCAAGGTATTACATTGAACTTTTGGACCAATTGAAGGCAGCTCTGAAGGCCAAAAGGCGCGGCAAGCTGTCCAAAGGAATCTTGTTCCTGCAAGACAACGCCTCCGCTCACACTGCACAACGACCACAGCAAAACTGGTGGAGCTAGGCTTCCAGCTGGTTGACCACCCACCTTATTCACCAGATCTAGCTCCCTCTGACTATGATCTGTTTCCAAACCTGAAGAAACACCTCAAGGGTACCAAAGTTCACACCATTTCTGATGCCATGGCTGCTACGGATGACTGGTTTGAGGTACAACCAAAATCCTTCTTTTTGCAAGGCTTACAGAACTTGGAATACCGATGTAAGAAGTGTGTTGACATCAGTGGAGAGTATGTGGAATAAATGTAAAGTTTCATCTCCCTATCTCGTTTCTTTCTGGGTAAAGCCAAAGACTTATCAGCAGCCCCTTGTATTTCACTACACAGATTATAAAATGTGTGTGTAAACTAGGATTTTTTTTTGTTTAGATACAGTTTGTGATTGAGTTAAGTTAAAAAGAAAAACACAAAAAATTATTAAAAGATATGTTTAACAAAACAATGTGATTTATATTAATAGATCATTGTCTGATAACACATTCCCCTTAAGACTATCTGCGTTGAGGCCCGATATCGCACTACAATCTACTGTATTTGCGAAGTGTGAAAAACCCCATATATACTATAATATCGCCATGTAGCACAGGCCTGAACCTAGCCAATGCAAGTCTTTTGCCAAATAGGGCTGTAGAAATGTTTGACTGGTTACATCCCAACAGAGTAGCTACATTTTATGTTCTTTGCAGGATTTGGTGCGAAATAGAAACCGTCCTTGGACCTGAGTGATTTTATGCTTTTTTTTTTTTTATGTAGAGGTGTCAGTGAAAAACCATCCAGTGTTGCTGAATTGCTGCTATATGCATTGTGTTTTTATGCAGTCTTGGTGGGTGTAACCAAATGACTCCGCAGGTGTGGCTACATCATACTTTCTCATGAGCCTACTAATGTAATGTTTGTGTTTCAGAATCCAATTACCTACAGTACTTCCTATGCAATGATTATGTTGGCAATAGTCTGTATTTTCTTAATTTCTTCATTGGAAATGTTCTTTAATCTTTTATTAGACTTGGCAAAAATGTACATGTGTTACTCAATATATCACAAACTATTTTATCAAAATGTGTGAAATTCCAATATGACACCATTTGCACATATAATTCTTCTACCTAGGGTTTTTTATGGATGCCATTATTAGCATAACAAGTACAGCATTTAAAGGGCATGCAACTTATTGTAATATTTTTAGTCTTTGCCATATGAATTCATCTTTCCCTATATTGCAAATTATTTTCACCCTACAACTAATTTTCACCAAGGAGGTCTGACCAAACTATCGTTATGCTCTATTGTGGACAGAGAAGTTTGGTAAGACCTGCTGCAGCCAGTTGTCTTACAGCCAGACAGAAGACATTGATGAGAAGCAGAGAAATGGCTGATCTCCTGCAACACACAGAACATATTTCATTGTATAGAAGTTCTGTACAAATTACTACATGATAACTTAAATAGAGTCTTGTATATAGTTTACTCCCATCATGCAATATCAGCAGCTTATTAGCCAGTTTTTGCACAGTTTGGGGACCTATTAAAAAAGTGTGACAAGGATTTATTGAATAGCAACAAAAAAACATATCCAATGTATGTATGAACACAACAGCTTGCTCATTGCAAGGACGATAAGCCACATATCTGGCTTCAATTGTTATGTGGTTTGTAATTGCTATATGGATGCTTTCCCTTTACGTATATGTGAAACACTCTGGGGGAGATTTATCAGTGCTTACATCATCACATCATGTTGATTAATCTGCGGATGACTTAAATAACATAAGTTTAGATATTGCATTGTTGCCTGTCACTTTTGCAGGTGAATACATTGATAAATCTGCCCCATTGTGATGTGATTTAGAGTACATCTACCTCAGGGGGTACTTTAAAACGGGCCTATGGTTTGTGTCGAAAAAAACACAGTATGCACTATTCTGGTCTGATTTACAGACAACAATCACCCGTGCAAAGCCTGAGATCTGTGAAAATCGGACGGCATACATTGGGTGTCTGTGTGCGGTCTGTTTCTTTTGTAGCATCCAACTTTTACAGACCCAACACGAACTCAACTGTGTGATTAGGAACCTGAGTTTGCAAAATAAAAAAAAGGACCTGCTCATTTTGACTCAATGAAAAAGAGATTTTCTAGCTCAGAACCCTCAACTATTAGCTAGAGCGGAGAACCGTAACAAGGGAACATGATTTTCTCTGAAGGACCTAGCATGTCTAAGTTGTATTTTACAGTCGGCCCACTGATTTCAGTGGAAACTGTAATGCTCAACAGACGAACTGAACACTTGCTGTCCAACTCCTCCACAAAATATCCCAACAGAGGGATACCCCATGATTAGCTTATTGTTGCACAACCTTGTTTGAAGTGGACATGATAAATACTTAAAAAGAAGCGTTTAATTGGTGATGCACTTGTGATGGCTGTCCATAAACTATGCAGACTTATTAGCATTCAAACAATGGGGGACAAGTTGTTCTGCCATAAATGTAGTTGCAGATCAATGGTTGACCTATTTACCCCTCTGTATTTACTGAGAGACAGTAAATCACCAGATCACACCCGAAGGCTTCCACATGGCATTTGCACAATATGATTTATGTTGAAGCATGTGTAGAAGAAGCTGTTTTATTGGCAGGCGCCCACTGAATCCTCCAAACTGCGGTGTTCTTACCCAGATCTTTATTTTTTCTTGTAATTTCCAATTCTGTTATTGTAATCCTAAAAACAATTATACGATATGCTTTTTAAACATGGCATTAATAGTAACATATACAAATGTCCTGTTTTCTTCTATCTTTGTTTTGCACATTAGAGACAATGTGTTTATTTATTATTTTAGAGCCTTGAGACAGCTGATTTTTTTTTTTTACATTTATGTTGATGTCAAAGTGTTTCCAGCATTCTCTGTTCTTTGAACCAGCAACAGGAGCTGGATAGGATCTAGAATAGAATAGGCTCATTATTGCTAGAATTTTTTTTCCTGTGTTCCCTGCAATGATTCCAAATGCTCTTGCACACTTCATCAGTATTATTGTAATTCGTTGGCTGCAGGATATTTGGCAGCTGTTGCACCCCACTGGCAAATCCTATTCATACTTCTTTTCCATTCATGATTGCCATTGGAGAATTGATTTCTTTCTCTCTTACTCTAACCTTTCCTCATCCATTTTGGATTGTTCAACTTGAAACATTTTAATTTCATATCATACATCTATTCAAGTCACAATCTTTTTTTCTTATTTCTTTTTAACTTATCTCCAGGGCGACAGCATAGTGTAATTTTATTTTTTCGTGGCAATCAGTTCTTCTCCCTCACATGCTTATTATGGCAATGCATTTTCATACTTTGTTTTAAAAATGGTTTTGATATATGCCCTTCAGCAGATACAAAGAGCATATCCAACTTTGTTTTGGGAAATCAAAGGAGTATTGCTTTGGTGTAATATAAATGTTCGGGACTTTTTCTATACTGTGATCACTGTATATGCTGTGATATTGATAGTCACCGCGACCCCTCTATCCCATAAAAATTATGATCCAAAGATCTATTAAATTTGCTTTATTATGTATCATCTGAATATCGGGGTACAACAGTAGTACTATCAATTAATCATGAGTACAGAGGGGAAATTTAGTAAACTACTTGTACCAAAATTCTGGTGTAAAAGTCACATGTTTTTATGCAAGTACTACTTGGGCAAAATGTGCAACATTTGAATTGTTTTGCGCTCTACTCGCCTCTTTTTTTTATTTTTTTAAAGTAAGAGGAGCTTATTAAAAAGGGGGCACTGTGCCCGCATCCTGAGAATTGTATTATAATTTACACCAAAAGCTGGCATCAATTAGCTGGCTCATTGGACTGGCCAGACATGCTGGAAATATACTAAGAGGCATGTACAAATAAATAGAAAAAAAAACCGCTCACCACCGCAGGGTTGAATTAGTCCTCATGTGAATAAGGGGGTGCAGGGAGAAAAAACACTCGCGCCAACAGCGAATTAACAGGTCACAGGAAAAGCAGGATTTCTAGCACTTTCATAAATAAAACATCTCTTTTATTGCATCCTCCAAAAGATAACACGGTGGGGAGCAGAGGAAAGAAAAGGAAAACTTACATGTTTCAAGCCTTATGATCGTGCCTCTTCGTCATGGCAAACATGCTGTGCTATAACGAACAGTCATGGGGAAAATGTTTCATGGCTTGAAACAATTAAGAGGGATGTGCTTCTTTATGTTTTTAAATCAGTGAAGATAAAAATTTAAAGTGGCCTATTGGAGCCCCAAATAGATATGGAAGTTAAAGGTGTATAAACAGAACCACCAGATGTGTAGCACCTGGTAATGCCACACCAAAGCTTTGAATAGAAAAAGTATTCTTAAGCCTAGGGTCCAGGAAAAGAGGTCCACAGCATGGTAACAAAGCAGTCACCTTTACAAGTGGTAGGAGAAAACAATATATGTGATGGGTGCTAAGTACCACAAAGATCAGATAAAAAGCATAAGAGACTTGTAAATGAAGACTTGCATCTGCAAGGGGAAAGGGTCTGGTGAGTGTCTTTGAACCTCCTAGATGCCTGTTAGAGCCTTGAGTGGGAAGGACCATGAGCCAGGACAAATTTTACACATTTTTTTAATGCCAGCTCAACACATTTCAGGGACAGAAGGCACAAGTCCCTTTCCTTAGGAGCATAAAACAATTGCAACAATATTTCAGAACAATGTGATCACTTACATAAGGTATATAGTATTACAGCCTCTCGATCAACATGTCAACTCTCGATGCCGGGTGCTAGACCTGTGAGCAGGAAGTGGTCATTTTGCACCAGAATAGGGTGCATTCTATCATGGAACAAAAGTAGTTCTTGATTAAAAATCTGCCAAAAAACTGACATATCCCAATTCAACAAATGTGTAACAAGGATTCCTTCCACTGAACTGTAACCCTTATTCATGTCTATGTAGAGAAGGGTTGCAATTTAGTAGAATCAATCTTTGTGATGTAATTGTTACATTGAAAAAGGTTTGTTTTTGGTTAGGATACATTCCATCTCGACAGCTTTTATCAAGAAGTGCTTATTGCTGCCTCGTGACCCACACTGGAACCCATGCCAACTTTCAATGCGCTTTCAGTTCACTGGTCTAGCACCTGGTATCGAAAGTGGACACACCATCTGAAAGGATCTAACGCTATATATATATATAAGTGACCGTATTGTTTTTAAATCTTGTTCCAAAGATTATTTTATTTCCTGAGGTAGGAGACTTGTGTCTTCTGTCACTGAAACGCATTGGGTCGCATTTAACCCTTTAGTGACAAAGCATCATAAATACACTGAGCTTAGTGCTCGGGTTTAAATGCACTATAGTTAATATATGGCGCAGGTTTAAAGCTCCTACAATCCAGCAAGAACACCTACTGTAACAGCAGGAAGTGGAGAAACTTCCGTTTCCGATTGTTTAACCCCTATCATGGAACAATAAATGGTTATCACAGCATGGAAGCAAGTGATTGGGGAGGAGGCTCCCCCCCGTCACCCTGTAATGCGATCGCAAGGTGCCAATGTGTTATCATGGCAACGGGAGGCCTGGCAAAGGCCTATCAGACCCTGTCTCCAGCAGAATCTTATAGGCTGAAAGATTATGCATAGTATACTGTGTTACCGAAGTAATGCAGTGTTACTATGCTATCAATGAAACAAGTGCATCTTCAAGACCCCTTGCGGGACGAAAAAATTGTCAAAAGAAAGATCATTAAAGTTTATTAAAACAAAAACAATGTCACTTAAATAAAAAAATATTTCCTCACAAAAATTAAATACATATAATATGTACTGCTGGGCTCGTTATGACCCGAATAATAAAATGATTTTGTCATTTATCCCACAAGATGAATCACGTAAAAAAATATTTTAAAAATTACAACTCTTCCCACAAAAAACAAGACCTGAAATTGTCCCGTAGGTGGAAAACTAAAAATGTTATGGGTCTTGGAGTACAGTGATAGAAATTCAAATTTTTTTTAGTGTTTTTATTGTGTAAAAATAGTAAAAAAAATTTTTTAAAGCACATAAATTTGGTATTGTAATTATAATGACCCGGAGATTGAAAGGAAAGGTATTTCTGCCACTAAGTAAATGTAGTAAAAAAGAGCTTAAGAAAAACTATTCTAGAGTTGCCATTTTGTACTACTTCTACCTGCTATAAAGTAGAGTTAAAAAAATGAGCAAAAGATTTATTTTAGCCTGAATGGTACCTATAAATATTACAGGTTGTCCCACAAAGTCCTTATACAGCTTTCGATGAACAAATAAAAAAAAGTTCTGATTCTTGTAATGTGGCAACATAGTGTTTTTAGTGTGCAAAAGCAGTAACACATTAAAAAAAACTACATAAACTTTGTATCACCGTTATTGGGTTGATCCAGAGAATGTCTTCATATTATTTTTTTTTTACCTCATGGTGAATGACAATAAAGTGAAATCTTAAACACGGTGGAATTTGTTAGTTTTTTTTTTTAATATTCCCCTTTTATATGAACCCCAAAGTGATGCCATTAAAAAAATACAACTTGTCCTGCAAAAAACAAGCTCTAATATAGCCTCCCAAAAATATGGCACTTTCAGAACAATAAAAAAAAAAAACAAACTTGGGCCTTAAGATACAAAATAGGCCAGTGACTAAGAGGTTAATAAAACGCGTAAACTCCTGGCGGATGATCCTATCCATTCAAGGCCCTAAGGCCTCATGTCCACAGGGAAAATCAGGCCCGCTACAGATTCTACATGGAGAATCCGTAGCGGGTCCCTCCTGCCCCGCGGACATGAGGCATTAAAATAGGAATTTAAAAGAATTAACTCACCCGCAGCGGACCAGGAAGGTCTTCTCTTCCTCACGGCCGAAGCAAGAAAGATCCGTCTGTGAGGAAGAGAAGACCGTCCCGGCCCGCTGCAGGTGAGTTAATTCTTATTTTAGGTCTCCCGCGGATCTGGACGGCTTCCATAGGCTTCAATAGAAGCCCGCGGGAGCCGTCCCCGCAGGAGACCCGCACGAAAATGGAGCATGGTCCAGATTTTTTCATGCTCCATTTTTTTAAAATCACTTTTATTGACCATCCGCGGGTATTTATCTACCCGCGGGTGGTCAATGCATCCCTATGGGATGCGGTTCCGCGGGCAGGAGAAGAGTTAAAATCTGCTGCGGATTTTAATTCTTCTTTTGCCCGTGGACATGAGGCCTAAGGGTACTTTCAGCAATTTTTCAGTGAACATTTGGCTCATGTAAAACATGTAATTTTAAGTGGTAGTTGTGCCGTGTAAACTTGGGACCCACCAGGGTACTAAGTGGGAAATCGCTCATTAGTCGCTTTGTTTCAGCCCACTAAAATAAAAAAGCTACTGAGCGACTTCTATCTCAATGTAAACACAGCTTTCATCTTTGAATGACTACATGCTCACAGTGATTGGAGGCAGGCGACAGGAAGAGATCTCGGGTACGCTGCATCTCCATTCACTGAACAGCTATCACTGTCCGATATAGATGTCCAGTCTAAAAGTACCCTAACTGGCATCTATGGGTCAAGAGGCATCCATCTCCCCTGCAGATGTAATTCTTCATTTACATGTTCCTCATGAATTTGATGAGATCTTTGTGGTACGTAGTGCTTATCCCATATATTGTTTTCTCTTGTCTCCAGTGCCCCTTAGAGTTAGGTGCCAGTGCAAGTAAATTTCCCCTGGTGTTTAAAAATCCTTATTTGACCAATTTGATTTGTTGTATATTCTACTATATTAAGTTTCATCTGGTAGCATTCATAATAAGATGCCAAATTGTGATGACCATCTCTTTATATAGGGCATGTGTATTTGTTTACTGTGATTGTTCTCAGCAAGAGAAACGACGTAATCTTGTAGATATGATACCTTTTAATGGCTAACAAAAATACATGATGTAATAATAGCGAGCTTGCGAACCAACGCAGGGTTCTTCTTCAGGCTTATGGATTGGATCTGAAGAGGCATGCATATTTATACACATTTATAACATACATACTTATGACAAGGCACAGATATGCATGTGATTGGTTCGCACTTAAAAGGAATTCTGCAACAGCAAACAAACTTTTTTTGTCTAGGCATTGATAGCGGAGTGAAAGTTTTATGGTCCCTAAATTACTGTTGGAGGGGGGAAAAGTCAGCAGGCTTGAATTGCTACAAGAGATACCCAAACATTTTTAGCTAAACACTGATAAGGGAGTGAAAGTTAATGGTCCCTGAATTACTGTTGATGGGGGTCTTATCTGTATAATAAATGTCTCACACTTCCCATTCACGCATAAATCCTGGGGAATAATTTAACCCAGTATTCAGCGTGTCAAAGGTTATCAATTTATATTCCCAAATTCTTCTGTGGTTTTGTGACTTGAAACCACCCTTCAATATCAAAACTCTCATATCTCCTATGTTATGTCCATGGTTAGAAAAGTGCTCGGCCACAGGTAATTCTCTTTTTCTGTGTTCAATCATGTGGCGATGGGATCTCATCCTGGCTTTCGGTTTCTGTCCTGTTTCTCCAACATAAAGACCCCCAACAGGACATTTACTGCACAATCACATTTTGCTCTACTGGCTAACACGGTACCAGATCTTTGTTTTCATTATATTTGTTTACTAACACCTTTGAAAATAATTTTGTTAGTAAAAACCAATAAAATTCAACCATTAAACCAATACTTTTACTGTAATTTACCTGCAAGCCTATAGGATTCAAACCCTAACTTTGAGTCCTATTGGCTTTCATTAGTTGCATATACTGTAAGGTAAAGTCCCCTGGTGCAAGCACCGAGTCATGACCGACTCCTAGGGTGACGTCACATCATGACATTTTCTTGGCAGACCATTCTTGCAGGGTGGTTTGCCATTGCCATCCCCAGTCATCTTTTACCCCCCAGCAAGCTGGCTACTCATTTTACTGACCTCAGGAGGATGAAAGGCTGAGTAAACCTTGAGCTGCCTACCCGAACCATATATTGTACGTGATTCATTTAAAGGGGTTGTTCAGGATAAAAAAAAAACATTGCTGCCTTTTTTCCAAAAGCAGCTCCACACCTGTTCGGTCCTATTCATTTCATTGGAGCTGAGTTACAATATCAAGCACAACCCATGGACAGCAGTGGCGGTGTTACTGGGAAAAATTAGATTTTTTTTCTTCAACTCTTAGACAACCTGTTTCGTAGTTTATATCTATACACAGTCTGCTTAATTTCCCTCTTCCAATCCATTAATGTAATGTAATCTGATGTCAGATTTATGTAGTAAATAGTTGACTGTTGTAAAAGTTGCATCACACCGCTAGAAAACCGCATTTTCGTGCAATGCAACACAAAGGAAGGCTCTATAGGGAAACGTGGGCTACAAAACCTCGCAAATCGCGGCAATATTCAGCAAACTGCAAATTTTTTTCTCGCTGTGTAGCAGCTTACAAAACATCGCTAATGTAAAGGAACCCATTGGAAATAATGGGCTTCACATACATGCAACTTATAGCACTGTCTCATCCTGAGAAAATCACGCTATCTTGTCGCCCGTGTGAAACCGGCCTAATCCATATAACTAAATATAAAGCAATGGATTCACGCAATGCATACTTTAATAACCTAATTGGATGATATGTGAATGTAAATATCACTCATCTGATTGTTGTAATGAGCTCAACTCAACAGCATGCCGATGGCCTTAGGGTGCCTTCATACTTGCGATCGCGATATTGCTGCATTTTTTTGACGCAAATGTCAATAGGACAAATGTCTAATGTTAAAAACGCATCGCACAAAAATCGCAAGTTTGTGCTAAAAAAATGCAGCGATATTGTGATTAAAAGTGTGAAAAGGCCGCTTAATTTTATGTATCCTAAAGCCAAGAGAGAGATATCAGCTTGCAATGCAGATGTTTATGGTAAATGCCGCAAATACAATTCACTTTTTTGAGTTTGAGTTTAGTCATTGCTTGAGCTTTTGTTCTTTCATTATACTAACCCCCGCTGCTTCATGCCGCACAGTTTGTTTACGTTCCTTCCCCTAGGAAACATGGAGAGCAAGAAATCATACAGCTTCAATATAAAACATGGATGAGCATGAACCTGAGACATTGTGAGAAATGTTCTATCTGAGATGGGCTTTCTAGACATCGTATAGCATATTGAGTCTCTGATGGGAGGCGGGGCTTAAAACCTAACTGCCACTTTGAAAAAGGTTCTGTTGACACTTGCGTCTTGAGTCTCCTTTGGGGCTACAAAAACCTACTCGGTTTTTGACAAGAATATCATAGTCCGCAGTGTTTTTCTTACCATCCGATAATAAATCCACCACAGTGGTTGGCTTACAGTTTAAATGGAAGCTAATATGATAGTTTCGACAAAATCACCTAGACTCCTACACCAGACTCCCAGAAGAAGGCAAGTAAATAATTACTGCAGAGAATCACTGCTGATGCAGAATACTGAGCAGGGGCATGCTTTCTACGACATTATCCAACCCAGCTCATTTCAGACTTGCATACAGTTACTAGGCCAAGAATGCCCAATGTTCCTTTTTACTGATTTTTCAAGTTCCTTGATGAATGTATTCATTAGAATTTGTATTTATTTTCATATATTATATATTCGTATATAGAATGTTCTAATATTGGAGGAGTATTTATACAGGTCTAGATAACATGCACATATGCTTTTCTCAAATAATTTCCTTTTGAGAAAACTTTCTCCGCCTTCTGTTGACTAGAAACCATCCTTGCTTTCCATTCCCAGTACAAAGCTGTACTAAGGTGCTCTGAATGAGACCTTACAACAACTCCCACCACGTACTTCCTCTCTTGGAGTATGTTTAGCAAGAGAGTGAATGCTATGGCCATTAAGAGAAGGAAAGTGCATGTTGGGAGTTGGATTAAGTTTAGTTTGTGGATATCATTGCCTTAATTCTGAGAAGGTGCATACCTAATGAGTGGTGTGTATGGTGAAGTTATCACAATCCTCACAATATAATTGTCAGTGATTTAGAAATTGTTAGAGGTGTCTTCTTTATAGGATAGCCTCAAATCATGACCTCTTGGGGGTATTTGAGCCCCATTTAGGCGCAACGATTATCGCTCAAAATTTGCTCAAAAGCCATAGTTTGAGCAATGATCGTTGTATGTAAATGCTTCCATATTTCACTGTTCGGCTGAACGATGATTTTTAGGTGAGCATAAAATTCATCGTTCAGCCAGAGAGCTGATAGCAGGGACCGCATGCTGTGTTCTCCACGGGGGGAGGGGCGCTGATTACATTGTATTCAGCGTGCAGCCCTGCAGCAGAACAAAGGAGCTGTATACAGAGAATAGAACACCTGCTGTTCTCCGCATACAGTTTCGGAGGCTAATTTACATGCAAATTAAGGTAATAAACTGCTAATAGGCATTAGTGCCAAATGATCGCTCAAACTGTCATTCTCCCTATCTTTTGAACAAATTTTGAGTGATCATCTTTGCGTGTAAATGGGCCTTAACAGGAGGCCCTATTTAAAAGGTAGCCGTCCTACCATTTCTTGCCTGCTGATTGAAGTGCATACCTTGCTCCTGTCTCTTGTTCTTTGTGCTAATGTTCATGGTTTTGATCCTTAACCCCTTAAGGACCAAGCTGTTTTGTACCTTAAGGACCAGACCCTTTTTAGGGATTTTAACCATGTGGCAGTTTTACTGACCTATTTTGTTTCCTTGAGCTACCAAAATAATTTTTACTGCATTTTTTTTCCGTGACATATAGGGTGATTTTTTAAAAATGTTTTTTACTGACTTTTTCCCCCCGCTTTATTGGGGTTAAACTGCTAAAAAAAATGATTTTTTTTTTTTAACATTTATAGTTATTTTTTTATTTAGTATATTTATGTTAAAATAAAGTATGGGAATGGATTCCTCTATTTGTTTTGGACGTTTTGATATATAATATGTATGGTTTTGGATTACAGGGCGTATACGGCGACGGTTTTGATTGGCGTCGGCTTTGTGTTATTTTCTTTCTTATGTATATATTGTTGTTTTATTCTGTAATATTGTTCTACTTATATATGGAATTATGTTGTTTTTTTTTACTATCTATGTCCCCCATGATGTCATAAGAGACCTCAGGGGCCATTCATTTTTTTCCTTTTATTTGACACTTTCCTACTGTAGCTGGGGCATCCATAATTTTACTATCGGCGGTGCTTTAAGCCCAGGACCAAGCGCCGTATATTTACAGTGCCTGGTCCTTAATGGGTAAATTGACCCTTATTCTGGCCTCAGGCTTGTTTCTGGATATTGCTTCTGCCTCACTCTTGGGATTGTTTAGCTGTAATATGTTCTGTTCTTTGGCTCTACTACTGCTTCAATGCTACAGGTACCAAACCGTGACTGCGGACTGCAACCTGGAGATCATCTATACCTCCTTGGAGACTTTAAAGTGACCCACCAATCCAGAAACAATGATTGCCATGCCAGCTTCTCTGACTACTTGATGCACACTGTGCATTAGTACACCTCATTAGTCTAAGATACTGTGCACCTGCTTTCATTAACCAGTGCTGATCATGTGGGTAGCACTGGGCAGTCACATCAGCATGTAGTGCCTTATGCCCCATTTACATGCAATAATTGTCGTTTGAACAAACAATGTAGCAACTTTTTTGCTTTAAAATGCTGAGCGTTTACACATAAAGATAATTGTTTGAAAATTCTCGCCATTTCCCTCATTAGCTAAGTAAACACTGTATATGTTGTTTGCTTAGGTGGGAGTGTGTTTATGCGAGGAATCTCCGGACAAGAGGTTTTTAATTACAGCTAAGAAAAAGCCATTGCCGACTGCCCCATGAGTCATTGTGTTTAGCTGGGCAAACAATCACTGCTGCCCTCAAGTCCTTTGATAGACTTTAATCGTAACGACAAGCGAACAAACTAACAACTATTTGTATGCAGGCTGAAACTCAGCGGTAAACGACAAGTGAACGGATAGTACACGATGGCTTTGCGTTTACACATGACTATTATTGCTCACTCATTTGAGCGATAATATCATTGTGTGTAAATGGGCCTTTAGACTACTGATTGCATACTAATGCACAGTGCGCATCAGATAGTCAAAGAAGCTGTTCGGCCATCTTTGTTTCTGCAGGATCGGAGGGTTGCATTTAGGGTGAAAATCAGAGTATCATTTAGATGCCACTCCCAAGTCCAGCCAACACCAATCATATTAGGGCTTAGAGCACCAACATATCTGCGACCTGACCATAACCTACACATAGGGGGGATTGATTTATACTGCCTAAATTTAGAAAGGAAACAAGTAGGAGTCACTAATGATTTGCCCCCAAAAATGTTGTTGCTGCTTCAGTTATTTCTTTTAGATTCTATGCTAAAGAAAAGTATAATCTTGGTTTTGATTTTAAGATAAAAACCTCACATTTGCACCGTGTGCACAACTAAGAATATATTCATGTGGTTTACTTTTACTTCATTGAGGGAAAACTATGACATGTTGATCCTCTTTTCATAGATAAACTATGTCATATAAACTGATAACGAAAATAATTGCTCCTCTTCTGCTTACCTCATGCCTCTTTCCCCCTATATTGACTATTTCCAGAGCGTCATCCCGACGGCCCCATTACATATGGAGGTTGCCCTCTGACCCAGGTAGGGACAGGAAGAGTTTAAAAGCACCTCCCTTTCCACCCATGCTTCAGTGTCTTCCTGTCCCTACGGTGGGACAGAGGAGCAGCTCCAGAGCTGCAGGAGATAGGAAGCTGCGGAGGCAAGAAGACTCACCGCAAAGAAATACTTACCGCACGCTGTGCGGCCCCCCTGGAGGGGTAGAGGTCGGGGCCGCACACTCAAGAGTCCCTGCATCCCCGACCTGCGCTGCCGACGGAGCCGTCAGTCGCCCAGTAGCGCTGGTCTCCCTCGCGCGGATCGCATGTTCGGGCCGCCGCTGCTGTGATGGGATAGTTCCTCCTGGCAGGGGAACGGCAGCGGCGGCCTCCCTGGACCTCGGGCGCATAGCGGTGACGTCATCCGGCGTGGTGACGTCACGCGCACAACGTAGGGGGCGTGGCTACCGGCGAAAACCCGGAAATGGCGCCAAATTTGAAAATCCTCCCCATAAAAGCAGGCTAAACTCCATGGAGGTTCCTGCTGACTGCCAGACAAGTGTATGTGAGTATGTCTACCCGCGACAGCTCAGCACGTGAGGGAGAGATTGACACCCTACCAACTGTAAGTAGGCTATACGCCAAAACATGCGCAAATGGTCACTTGTACAGCGGATGCATATATGTTCCCTTTCTTGTCTCCCCTCTCCCCCACTTTCATGGGTAGATGGATAAGGAGGGTCCAAAGAAAATGGACCCGAGGAAAAAATCGAAAAAATGCGTCCTCTGCAACAAAAGGCTCGAGGAGAGCTATAAAAAACCCCTATGCGAGGAGTGAGTGTATTACCGCAAGTAATGCTCCTGAATCCAACGCTTGCACTGCTATAACAGTGAATTGCTCTGCCTTCACAGATGCACGGGGAAAATTCTCGCAGAGGAGAAAGCAGCATTCAAATCCGATATCCGCTGCATGATAAGGGAAGAGCTGCAGGCTTCCATGGCGTCCCTTCCCCAGGCCCAGCCAGGTCCGTCACGGGTCCCTAAAAGACCTAGACAGACCGAGTCGGCGAGTTCGATCTCCGGTGAATCGCTGGAGCTCCTATCCGAAGGGGAATTAGAGGACCCACCGGTTCCCATAGAAGACGAGAAGAAATATTACTTCTCATCAAACGACATTGCGCACCTCATCAAGGCGGTGAGGGAAACAATGCAAATTGAGGAAGATAACCCGCCGAGAACAATCCAGGATGAGATGTTTGGCGGCCTCCGATCTAGAAGAAAGATCATGTTCCCAGTCAACCAGACGCTGCAGCAAGTGATCATAGATGAATGGCAGGAACCGGAAAAAAGGATCACTGTTCCAAAAGAGATCCGAAACCGGCTCGCATTCGCTACCGAGGACGTCCGCCTGTACAGGGAAACCCCCAAGGTGGACATCCAGATCGCAAAAGTGGCCAAGAAGACCCTCTTGCCCTTCGAGGACACCTCCCAGCTATCCGATCCGATGGATAAAAAAATCGACGGATTAATGAAGAAAGCCTGGGAGGCAACATCCCTCACCATCGAGGCTAACATAGCCTCAACCTCAGTGGCTAGATCCATGGCGCTCTGGCTAAACAGGCTAGAAGCCTCCATAAAGGATCGGGCCCCCAGAGAGGAGTTGGCCAGCTGTCTCCCCCTCTTAAAAATGGCTACCGCCTTCCTGGCTGACGCATCAGCGGAGACGGTAAGATACGGGGCAAAAACCGGAGTCCTCAGCAACTCAGCGAGAAGGGCACTATGGCTGAAGACTTGGGCCGCAGACATTACATCCAAAAATAAGCTCTGCGCCATCCCCTTCCAAGGGGAATATATGTTTGGGCCCGTCCTGGACAAAATCCTGGAAAAAGTCGGCGACAAGAGTAAAACCCTGCCTGACAGACAACCTTTCAGGAAACCATCCTTCCCGAAGAGGATGCGCCAGCCTCCTCCCGAAGTTAAAGGGAAAGGGAAGACTGGAAGATGGTCGTACCCCAAGGGAGGTCGGGGTAAGGAAGTCCAACCCTCCCCTGAACAAACAGGGGGTAGATTAGCGGGCTATCTAAGCCAGTGGCAAGGGGTAACGTCTAACCCCTGGGTACTCCGAATAATCGAAGCAGGGTACCAAATTGAATTCCACTCGCTACCCCCTAGGAGATTCCTTATAACCTCCCCGGGGTCCCTACAGGAACAAGGGAACCTCATAAAAGGCGTTCAGGAACTTAAGGACCTAGGGGTCATTACACAAGTCCCCGATTACGAAAGGGGTGAGGGATTCTATTCCCCCCTATTTCTAATAAAAAAACCGAATGGTTCCATTAGGACTATATTTAATCTTAAAGCCCTAAATCAATTTATCTCGTACAAAAAATTCAAGATGGAAACAGTAAGATCCATCGTCCCACTAATAGATCGAGATAGTGTAATGTGCACCATAGATCTTAAAGATGCATATTACCATGTCCCAATAACGGCAGCCCATCACAAGTACCTGAGGTTTGCTCTGCGGGAGGGAGACAAGATCCAACATTACCAATTCACGGCCCTTCCATTCGGAATCTCCACCGCCCCTCGGGTATTCACGAAAATCGTTATAGAGATGGTAGCCTACTTCAGGCGGAATCAGATCCGCATATTTCCGTATCTGGATGACTTTTTGTTGGTATCAAGGACGGAGAAGACCATGCGTATAGACCTATCCATGGTCTTATCCACCCTAAACAGTTTAGGGTGGATAGTTAACAAGCAGAAGTCCGACTTGAACCCTGGTACACAAAAGGTGTACCTGGGAGTATTACTAGACTCCCACATCCAGGAATCCCGGCTTCCATCATCTAGGAAGGAAGACCTCACCCAAAGAGTAAAATCCTTCTGTCAGGCTACGGCGGTTTCCATTAGAGAAACAATGAAGGTGCTGGGCATCCTGACGGCTTGCATTCAGATAGTCCCATGGGCACAGGCCCATACCCGGCAATTACAAGGATTTATCCTTGCCAACTGGGACAAACGGCAGACATCCCTGGATAAGAAGGTGAGCCTGTCCGTCCGAGTCAAAGAGTCCCTACGCTGGTGGACCTCACAGAGGAACCTAAGCAAAGGTACCTCTTGGTCACAAGAATCTACCGTACCCATCACAACAGATGCCAGCAAAACGGGATGGGGAGCCCAAGTAGCCGACCAAAATCTACAGGGGATTTGGGACCCCCAAGTAGCTAAACGCTCATCCAATTTCAGAGAACTAAGGGCAATCTGGGAAGCCCTTCAGGCGGCAGAACCCCTTATAAAAGGAAGGCATGTCAAAATCCTAACCGATAATATGACAGCTCTGTCATTTGTTCGTCACCAGGGGGGAACGCGACACCCGCACCTGCAACGACTGGCAACAGAGATACTCCGCTGGGCGGAATCCAACGTGCTGTCCCTCTCAGCGATCCACTTAAAAGGGTCCACAAACGTCGCTGCCGACTTCCTGAGCAGACAGAGCATCCATCCAGGAGAATGGGGACTGAATCAGCGAGTCTTCGACCAACTAATCTGCCAGTGGGGAGAACCGCAGATAGACCTGTTCGCCACGAAGAGAAATTCAAAGTGCCAGGACTTTTACTCGCTGAACCCCAGAGACAATCCACGCGGGGTAGACGCCCTGTCCCAAAGCTGGGACATGGACCTAGCCTACGCCTTTCCTCCCTTCCCACTGATCCCCCGCACCATCAGGAAAATCCAAACCAGCCGGGCGTCAGTCATACTAGTTGCCCCTATGTGGGACAAAAGGCCCTGGTATCCCCTGCTAAAAGCCTTGGCGATCCAGGGTCCATTCCTACTACCAGCCGTAGAAGATCTTCTCCTCCAGGGCCCACTAACATACCCAGGGGTCGAGAAATTGAAGCTAGCAGCATGGATGCTGAAAGCATGATACTGCGTGGGAAGGGACTCTCCCATAATGTAATTACTACCCTAACAAAAAGCCGTAAACCTATCACGATAGCCATCTACGATAGGATATGGAAAAAATTCACAGAATTCTGTAAAATAGAGCCAGGGAAAATCCCAGGAATTGACATTCCCGTAATCCTGGAATTTTTGCAGGCAGGCCTAGAAAAAGGCCTTAGTCCTAGAACCCTTAAAGTCCATACAGCAGCACTAGGGTCCTATCTAGATTTTCCCTTGGCAGAACACCGCTGGGTGCGTAGGTTTCTCAAAGGGGCAGAACGGCTTCGACCCTTTGTTAGAGAAACCTTTCCTACCTGGGACCTAAATATAGTCTTAACTAGCTTTTGCCAATCCCCCTTCGAACCCCTCTCACAACTCTCCTTGAGGCTGCTCACACTAAAAGTTACCCTTTTAGTTGCCATAACATCGGCTCGGAGAATAGGGGAATTGCAAGCATTACAGTGTATTGAACCATACATGGTAATACAAGACGACAGGATTACCTTCAAACTAGACCCAGCCTTCCTTCCGAAGGTAGTGTCAAAATTTCATAGGGAGCAGACGATCACTCTGCCCTCCTTCTGTCAAAATCCCCGTAACGAGAAAGAGAGAGAATTTCATAACCTAGACGTTAGGAGAGCTGTTCTAGCGTACCTAGAGGCCACCCGCTCTTTCCGTAAAAATAATAACCTCTTCATTCAATTTCAGGGGCCGGCAAAAGGAAAGACGGCAACTAAGAGCACCATCGCGAGGTGGATCAAGACCGCCATCCAAGAGGCATATAAAGCCAGGGGTCTCGACCCTCCGGGAAAAATTAGAGCTCACTCCACTCGCTCTCTTTCCTCCTCTTGGGCAGAAAAAGGCCAGGCGTCTGCCGAGCAGATCTGCAAGGCGGCGACCTGGTCGAGTATACATACATTTACCCGACATTACAGGGTTAACGTCCAGTCGGACAAAGACCTGAGTTACGGACGTAAAGTCCTTCAGGCAGTAGTCCCACCCTAGGGCCACGTATAATTTGGTATACTCCATATGTAATGGGGCCGTCGGGATGACGCTCTGGAAGGACACGGATTACTTACCGGTAGTCCCTTTTCCAGGAGTCATCACGACGGCCCATAGTTCCCTCCCCTTTAAGAATAATTTATGTTCTTCAAATGTAAATATGACCGAATAAAGGTAAAATTTGGTTTAGTAAACATTGTCCACCGTAATGATTTATAAGTCACTGAAGCATGGGTGGAAAGGGAGGTGCTTTTAAACTCTTCCTGTCCCTACCTGGGTCAGAGGGCAACCTCCATATGTAATGGGGCCGTCGTGATGACTCCTGGAAAAGGGACTACCGGTAAGTAATCCGTGTCCTTCACTGCTTGCGACTGTCCAGAAACGCTGCACTCACTGAAAACCAATCTATGAAGCATGAAAGTAAGGCCGCCTGCACAGGGGCGGATATTTGCTGCGGAATCCGCAGCCGTCGTCTGCACCACAAATCCGCAGCAAATACCGCCTGTTACTTCCTATGGAGATCCGCTGTTTCCTACACACAAGCGCAAATCAATTGCGGTTTCCGCTCGCGGAGGAAAAATCGCAGACTGCTCTATTTTCATGCGGGCTCTGCACGGACTGCTTTCATTGAAGTCAAAAGAAGCCATGCGGCCCATATGCAATGAACATTGCGGACAGGTCACGGATTTCGCGTTGTCGCGTAGCGATAGTGCGGGGGAAAAAATTAGAAGAAAAAAAACCAGTACTGCGCATGTGCAACAGTGGTCCATCCACAGTACAGAAAAGACGGCGACAGAGCAGGTACGCACGGACGCCACTGCTGCCAGAGCCAGATTCCGCATGCAGGCGGTCTTATCAGAACTTTCTCACAGTGGGATCATATGAGACAGAGATGAAAATTAGAGACTGTGAGGAGGAGGGAGCTGGCCTGCATGAACACAGGTATACATAAGACTTCTGCTGATAGTTGTCATCTCCCATCAGTGCATGATTGAGGTCAGCACTACTTAGTCCCAGGCATTTTGCTGCTGCTGTGTCTGCAGGATATGGTGGATCTGCAAACACACTGTCAGTCCTCATGGAGGAGCAGCTGACTGTATACAGTATTGAGGGTAGCTCACCCACAAGACTGATCAGAACTGTCTTCTAGCTCATTAGGGGTAGGTACAAAAAGATTATGGTTTAAGGAGCAGTATCGGTGCTTCTAAGCACTAAGTGTGGGGGAATATCATGTCAGGCAGTGCCTGCCTATTCTGATGCTAAGCTGAAGAGATACTCACAATAAGCCTGTCTTGAGACCCATTTACATGGAGCGATACTCGCTCAAAAATCGCTCAAACGACAGCTTGAGTGACAGTTTTGAGTGATCAACTTTGCATAACTAATTAGCTACTTAAGAGTTAATGCAGTCAGAGGAGGATACCACTGAGATAGCTCTAAGAACAATGCAACAGTTTTGAATATGCAAACAGCTGCATTGTCCTCTGCACTTTCAGCTGGTGTCCCGCTGAGAACTACTAGCGGGATACCAGCTGAAAGAATGCTATCGGCACTGCCTGCTGAGATATCAGCATGCGATGCTCCTAAGGTTCGTCGCTAATTTAGAGCGATGCAGAGGAGCCTGCAGAGGGGAAAACTAGTTTTAAAAAAAACACCAAAACTGCATTGTCTGAGCACAGCCTTCTATGACTTCAGAACTGTAGTTTTAACTCTGCCTGATTTGGCATACAAAATAAGTTGTACTTTGTTTGCCACAAAATAATCCTCACATAATTTGATTTTTACTTATTTTGCCTCCAAATGTTGTACTGACACCTGCATATATAATGTTGTCCATATGCTTTGTCAACCCTATTAGCTTATCCATACACTTTATGTAAGCTGGACAACTAGTTAAATGATGCTCTTTTTCTCCTTTGTGTCCCTTGTCTAAAAATTGTGGTCACATAGTTTATATACTGACTACTCACGTCTGCATTATCCAGCAAGTCTAGCATTCTGGACTTCTACTCAATGCATTCACATGACTGCTGAATATTAGTATCAAGAGTAACTGCCCATTTAGACACAACGATTATCGCCATCTTTTGAGCGATAATCGTACTGTCTAAATGCGCTGCCATCGTGCACTGTCCGTGCACTATTCGTTCATCAGTGATGACTGTTATCAGTGCCGCACGCTGATTTTCTCAGCCAGTTCTCAGTGGCAGTTCTCAGTGGGACACCAGCTGAAAGCTCGGAGAACAATGCAGCTGTTTGCATATACAAAACAGCTGCTTTGTTCTCGGCGCTATTGTGGCGGTATCCCGCTCCCCCTGCATTAACACTTAAGTAGCTAATTAGTTACTTCGAGTTATGCAAAGATGATCGCTCAAAACTGTCACTCAAACTGTCGTTTGAGCGATGATCTTTCAGTGTAAATGGGCCTTGAGTCTCCAGCAGTTGGCACAGCAGTGGCTGGGGCATTATCTGTAATAAGTATATTGGAGAATGATCACATTTGCATTAACACCTTCCCAGAAAGTGACGTGCATGTATGTCCTCAGTAAGTCAAACAGTGGTAGTAGTAGCAGTCACTTGCTATACTTTACTGGCCTCAGTACTGTACATGGAATTCATCTAAAGGTGTAGTGGTCTATTTGAATTCACAAGTAGCTTAAAAAATATGCAGCAGCTGCTGCGGAGGGAAAACTGCAATATTTCCACAAATATGTTACTTCAGTGGCCATTTATGTTTACTGTTGTGCCACTGAAGACAACCATGCCACAGTTTATTACGCTGATGCTTTCAGTATAGCAATACCCCACATGTGGTATTAATTTGCTGCCTTGGCATGCAGCAGGGACCGAAAAGATACTTAGCAGCATGAAGCTGCTTTGTGGTATAAAAACAAGTAAATTATAAAAGGGCTCAACTGAATAATAAAATTATAATGATAGGGATGTGTGGGCTATTCTGAAGCAATCCTTGATGCACAAGCGGGGTTGTATTGGGCAGGTTCACAGTGATGAATGTTGTTCATTCTTATCTTCCCCTTTGAAACCCACTCTGCATGTTTTTTTTACCTACTTTTTATTTCCTATGTGGGGAACGTCCCTGGGAGAGCATTGACATGGTGCAATGCATGTGGTCTCAGTCCCAGAAGTTCTGGACTCCTCCTCCTTGATCCTCAAATATTAAGGCCTTGATAACCACCACTTGCATGTCCAGAAATATTCCCCTCTGGCTTGCACACCTATGAAATAGATATGCGCTATACGGTGCTATTTGTATCTGACCCTCTATTTCCAAATAGTGCTGTATGGCCACAGCACTCAATCTGACAAGTCAATCCTTCCCATACACTTATTGTCCAGGATCCAAGTTTGGCCTGGGAGTGTCTCTGTATGTCTGGTATCTCATACTGCGATAGAGTGCTGCTATGGCTGTCTATTGCGGTCAGTATAAGGACATGCTTTTAGTCCTTATATTTGACACTAAATATGGCCTTGTGTCTATGGGCAAATCGGATTTTGTGGGTGGAGGCCTGCAGTGGAATCCCACCCTGCCCGCGGCAAGAGGACATTACTTACCCGTCTGGATCATCAACGTGGCCGTGTGGGTCTTCCATCTTTTCCTCTGTGGATGTGGGCGGGTTCGCCAGCCGCATATGTGCAGAGTTTTTTTTTTTTTTAAATCTCCTGCTTTCCCAGCTGCAGTGACAGCTGCGGGTGTGCCGCGTATCGGACGGCATCCATTGACTTCAGCAAAATGGAGCATGCTGCAATTGGTTTTCCAGACCAGAAGGTCCGCAAAACAAATCTGCATGCTTTAATTAGGCTGCGGATGCCCATGCTTCCCTGTGGGCAGCTTGAACTGCAGATCATCTGTGTGGGTGGTTCATCACCCATCGCATGTGGTCTTTTGGATCTATACTATCACGCACCATTTTCTTCTCCAGCTGTCTTATGCTTTTCAGCTTTATGATAATTTTAGATACTTCTAAGTCTGGACAGTCTTTTTAAGTAAAAGTCCATCTTTTTCTGAACATGTCTAGCATACCTTTACTGTGGTTGAAGCGTCTCTCTACAAGACTCCAAATCTTTTGCATAACCATAAATTATAAACTTCTCGATGCCTGCAGCCACACCAGTAGATTGCATGCAAAAGTAATTGATGTGGAGTTGTAGTGCAGAATCTGCACCAATTTAAAGCCCAAAACATGGATGGGTTTTCAAAATTCCATCAAGTAGTCAAAATCTGTCCAAAAATATGAACCTGTTAGCAGATGTTCAGATCCACAACATGCTCATTATGTTGTGAGAAAACTGCAGATTTTCATAGCGGATTTCAGACTTTGCAATGCATAGGGTCAACTATGCAGGGAACTCCACAGTAACATGCAGATTGTTTGCTAACTCAATGCAGATTTACAGTGATCTCTGCAGTGGATGAACATTACAAAGTATATGATTAGTACATTTAAGAAAAAAATACTCGTTAATAAGCAGAGAATGATGGACCTAAAAACAACATGTGTTAAAGGAGTTGTGCCAGAATCATAAGTGGTCTCTTATCCACAGGCTTGGGGATGACCTGCTGATCGATCTGGCGAACAGGGTCCGTGCCGCCAGTTGTCCTCCCTGTAGGCTTACTGTACCCCGCACATTGAGAAGGAGACTGAATATAGTGCTGGTCAAGCAAGCACAGTGATGCTCCATTCACTTTTTATGGGACCGTGGAGATAGCCGAGCGGCGAAAGTGAATGGAGCATCAGTGCACTTGTGCAACCGACACTCTATGGAGTCTCCTGCTCAATGTGAGGGGTACAGTAAGCCTACAGTGACAGGCAGAGGGGAACACGGGAGGTCCCAGTCTTGAGATCGTCGAGGGACATGGGAAGTCCCATTTTTGTGATCGACAGGGGTCTCAGCAAGTTATCCCTTATCCCATTTGAATTTCCTAATAAGTGAATTAGAAATTGGTTGAGTAACTTGTTGAGTGCATGGCTACAATGCGATTTGTAAACTAACTTATCAATGCATCTATTTCTGGATTACATATGACTTTTTTCTATACTTTTACCACTGCATACTCCTCTTGCTATCAGAGTGACTTCACAGAAGACAATACTACGTTTGGAAACAAGTTTCAATCCTCTTTTAAAGTGAAATATTCTTAGGTGACTGTGTTATTGTATTTAGATTAAGGACACACCGAACAATCTCCAGAAATCTGTTTGCTTTTAGTTTCATGCATTGAGAAGAAGAGTGCAAATTCCAGACTTTCATCTTTATACAGAGTGATGAACTTTTATGTCGAAAGTAGTTCGATAGCAAAGCTAGTTTTGTGTTGTTTTTGGCTGCTTCGTTTTTATAGGAAGAATTCCTTTAATCTAGCCATTCCATGTTTTGTATTCATGTAGCTAGTTGAAGGGTCTCTGAAATGTTCTCCATACATATGAATTTATTATCACCAGGGCACAAAAGTCATCTTTATTTTATATTGTATTTCAAAATCGATGACATATTATTACATGTCTGTTTGTGTGTCTTTAACGTTTAGGGTGGGGTTGAGAGGAAATAAAAAAGGGTAGATCTAAAGTTTCATTAAAATTTCTTATGCCCTGTCCCAGGCATTTTAAGTGGGCCATCTGTCTAAACATCTCACCCCCCCAAACCCCCTGATCATTTCCTCGACTTATTCATGAACCATGGGAGGGCTGCTTTGTAGTCATAGCGTAGCTTGGTTCAGTCTACCCCCACTGAATACATCTATGCACTTGCATAACATATATTTCACAGCTCCAGAAATTCTCTGAACTTACTTCAGATGAATGGCCCGCATACTCTAGGTCCCCCCTCTTTTTATCCCTCTGTCTTTATTCCAACAGGGATTTCTATGTGAAACTGACCTTACTTGCCACAGAACTCGGCACATTATTCTTGATCATTTTACATGCCACCTGCTGCTAGTGCTGTGATGATGAATTTCTTAATGACTGGTTCACTCTTGCCTATTGTTTTAAGGCAATAGTTTGCTTTTATTGCTGCATTCCTAATTGCTCCATTTTTATAGACTTCATAATTTGTCTTTGTGTTTTGATAAATCATATGTAAATAAATTCCACAAAACTAATTCAGAAATTGTATGGAATGAAAACACTACAATCATTTTCACCCTATGAGGTTTACATTTTTGAACACTATTACTGTTACAGGCTATTAAACCTATTTTATTTGTATTCTTTATTTGAACCTTGTGCTTAAAAGATTTGCATTTATTAGTCAAATAGTGATATAGTGCCAATATAATGCAACTTCTCAATATACCAAATTAAAGAGCAACAGATGTTCAATATTTTGTGTTAAAATTGAAAATCATTAATATACTGTGAAATACTCAGAGACCCAATCATCTTAACTTAATCACAGTTTATTGATTAGTGAAAAAAAGCACCGAACGATGATATATCGTTTCGTGAATGTGCGTAAAAGTTTTAAAAATGTGTCAAAGTGAAATTAATGAATAGAGACCTAAGCACGACATGCATATCATAATTTGGCAACAAGTGATATCATCCATATTGGCCTACTGGCTTGATACTGGTCCAGTGTTCAATAACCTGACGTTACTCACAACTGTCTGCAGCTTTTTAAAGGGGTTTTCTAGGGAGAATACTACTAATGCCCTCAGGATAGGTCATCAATAGTTGATGGGCTGGTGTCCATCATTCGGGACCCCAGCTGAGCGGACGCATGCTGTCAGTGCGGCAAATACACAGAGGTCGAAGCGTAAGTCTACATGCCAACCTCTGCATAGTGGCCGGCGCTTATAACTGCAGGCATGGCTCTCGTTGCAGACACAGCTTATGTTGATTTCAGTTACCAGTGCAGAGCAGTACACTGAGGTCGGCGCGGAGACTTCCGTTGCTTCCTCTTTGACCTCTGTGTATTTGCGGTGCTGACATCATGCACCCGCTCAGCTGATCGGTCAGAGTCCTGAGCGTCAGACCTCAGCCAATCAACTATTGATGACCTATCCTGAGGATACATCATCAATAGTATTCTCCCTGGAAAACCCCTTTAAGTACTCAACTGCACTCCTCACAATATGTATTTCTCAATGCAAAAAATGAAAGCTGCAAGGGGTCATTTATACAAATTATTTTCTAGATGTCCTTTTATTGTTGGTGAAAATGGAACAAAGTTTTTAAAACATGTTTTAGGCTGTATGAGAATTATGTATTATACATGAGATCATATAGCACATCTAATTGCATGTAACACTTTTCAATAATTCTTAAATGGTTAGTTGCATCTTTTAAAGTGGTGACCAACTACTAGGATATCACATCAGTTTGTTTGGTGGAGTTCCTACTTCTAGGGCCCTTTCAAGCACTAGTTTAGCATTGTGTCGCCCTGCTATTTCCTACATGGCGAAGCTCTGTTACCTGCTATGCAGAGAACTGCATCAAGGCCCCAATTGAACTGGTGGGACTGGCTGCAGTTCCTCATCAGTAATGAAATTTTGACATTCTGGAGATATGTCCTCTCCTTATAAGATGGGAATAACACTTTACAGAGGCACTTCTTTCAGAAAGAGGTATTTTTTAACTCTATATTCATGGAACACTTTTTAAAAAGAATTTTTGGATTTTTTAAAAATTTCCACAGTACTATACAGTTAAAAATTAAATACAAAATGTTATACTTCTGTCAGAAGCCAGGCTAAACTGAATATGAGGGGAAACAGTTTTAAATTTGCTGCTATTGTAAGATAGTCTCATTATAATCGTAGATGGAGAATTGGAATAAACACTCTATTTGTTCTTTTGGTATGCGTAGACAGACAGGGGCAGTGACAAGCAGAAAAATTGAAAGACAAAAATATAGAATACTAGCTGATTTAACTCTGGTGAAGCTGGGTATTTTGTACAGGTGTTTACATGTTGTTTACACAGAAAATTTTATGGAGTCATGGTTACTTCAGAGGAACCGAGGACTAAAATATGTATACACATAGAGGAGTATTAGATTCTCCTCAGACTGCATGTACTGATTTCCCTCTGCAGAATGTGCCGCCCCTCCCACGCTCCTCACTTTTTACCTTTTAAAGGTAATGCCCCTTTTTATTCAAATTTAACCACAGACTGGAGGTTGCAGCCCCTTTATAGTCTTAAAAGCATGCTCCATCCCTGCAGTCGATTGCCGCCTCCTTTTGCACTTTACAGCCTTTCAGTATATACACAGAAGTCAGTTATATTGTCCTCCGTATATGCACATAGAGGAGAGAGAGATTCTCTTCAGTATACAAATAATTTCCCTAGGCTTTATGGTTTCTGAGAAAAGAAGTATGTCATGTATCACGGATTTTCAGTTTTTCAAGCTTACAATTAAATATTGAAGTTGCAACTTTACTTTTCCTATTAGGATGTAAAGAATGGTCGTAGCACATTTCAAGTTTGTATGATAGCGGGAAGTTACATAACATAGGGGTGCACTTACTTTTGCATTTAGCAATGAATAATCAAATTGTGACCCCTTTACTTGTCCTATGTAGGACTCAAAGAATGGTTGTGCCAAATTTCAAGTTTGTACGACACCGGGACGTTACATAATATAGGGGTGCACTTACCTTTGCACTTGAGATTGAATAATAGAGTTGTGACCCCTTTACTTTTCCTATTTAGGACCTAACGAATGGTTGTGCCAAATTTCACGTTTGATTTACTTGCCATTAATTCTCTAACTTTCCGATGTCATACAGTCAGTGAGGACTTTTGACTATATACCATATATACTCCAGTATTACCCGACCCGAGTATAAGCCGAGTCAATAAGTTTTACCACAAAAAACTGGTAAAACTTATTAACTCGTCTATAAGCCTAGCTATACTAGAGTATATACTAGGTTAAAAATAAAACAATACTCACCTCCCAGCTGGCATCTGTGTCCCTGGCGCGATGCTCTCCCCAGCGGTGCAGCCAGCTGCTTCAGACTTCTCCCTGCTGTCCTCTTCCTGGCTCAGCTTTGAATTACATACCATCAGCACTGTGTGAGGAAGCGCTGTGATTGGATTGAGCACCACCCAATCACACCTGGCGCTTGATAAACCAATCACAGCAATTCAGTGATGTCATTCACTGAAGAGCTGTGAATGATTGAGCGCTGGCTGTGATTGGCTGGCACTCTATCCAATCATAGCACTTCCTCCTCTGGTGGCAGGGGAATTCGAAACCAAGCCAGGGAGATGACATCGGGGAGAAGTCTGAAGCAGCTTGCCACACTGCCCGGGAAGAGCATCACGCCGGGGACACAGATGCCGGCTGGGAGGTGAGTATTGCGTTTTTTTTACCTCACCCGAGTATAAGCCGAGAGTGTCAAAAATGTGCTCAAAAACTTGGTTTATACTCGAGTATATATGGTATATAGATATATATAGATACCATTCACTATACTTTTTTACAGTATATCTTTATATGAAGAAATACAGTCTCCTATACTATCCATACTACAGAAAAGTGGTATAACATACCCTCGCCCAATAGAAAGCAGTTTGTGAAATAATCTCAGAACATATCACTGAGCTATAACCCAGGTTCTAGTGTCTATTCTAATATTGGGTGTTCATGTAGCACTGTGGTCTGACTCTGGGTGGTATTCAGAAAGGGCTTCTGTGCTTTGCAGTGATCGAATGCACTGAACCTTTGGGGCCTCCTTTCATATATTGTACATGACCCATAAGGTACAGTACATTAGATTAGTAATGTAAGATGTCATCAAGACTTCTTGCATTCCACTACAAATTTGACAGCACTGGGCAGAGGAGTGGTAGGTACTCTGAGTCAAAACCCCTAACTTCTCACTGGTCTGAAGGAGTATTAAGTAAATCCTTTCTGCTATGCTGCTAATGCATACATATCCTGACAATAAACCCTATAATTAAAAGAAAATACAAAACAATGTACATATAATAGTTGCTTTTTAATATGTGAAAAGGTTCATTTAAAGGGTTTTTCCTAATTTAGACTGGTACAGCTGTTGGTCATGGCCAACAGCATTCCCTACATCCAGAGTCATCAGTGGCAAATCCTGCATCTCTTGTCAGTTTCCTGGTTCCTATAGGGTATGCGCGTTCAGCCCGCCCCCTAAAGATCCAGCACTGGCTTCCAGCTTTCTAGTCCCAACCTATCCTGACACACCCTGGGCTGCTTAGGGCTACTATGCCCACCATTAAGTGCCTGAACAATCAATCTCCATATTGTGTAAAGATGTAAGTGTGTTCCTGCCTGATCGCCTCATATTTGATTTGTGCCTGAGCTTTGCAGCTTTCATAACTTCTCTATTTCTGACCTTGGCTTTTTATCTGACTACACATTCTTCTGTCTGCCCTGACCCTAGGCATGGTTTTCTTTTACAGAGGGTATCCACGTGCCCTGACCTTGGCTTGTTCCTCGGTCTACACCCTTTGGTACTGCATTTTGGATAGAAAAATCAAACCAAGTGTGTCAGCTGCCTCTTAAGTGAGATTCTTTGTGACCTAATGGTCTGGGGGAGCCCCCAACCAAGGCTAGATTCTGATTGGTGGGGTTTAAGTGTGAATACTGGGAACCCCAGATGCTGCCTCTAGATCTATCCCCAAGTCAAATCAATTTAGAGGCACAGCGGATCCACATCCGCTGCGTTACAGTTTGCTCAGGCCGATGCTGGTGGCAAAGTAGCCCTAAAAAGCTCACAACTTGTCAAAATTGGTTGAGGCTTGGAAAGCAGAGTGTGTGCACTGGCTCTTTAAGAGGGAGTCCAGGATCCATGTGTGCAGCAATCTTCCTGTGTCCCCTAAGCTAATGAAGCAGTGATCATGCTAGTGCACTACTGCTGCATTTACATGGAGTATTCGTATGTGCCGGTCTCAGTGTCGTTGGGGGTCCTAGCAGTGGACTCCAGTGATCATAGATTTATCCCCCATCTTCTGGATTGTGGATAAATGTCTTTAAATTGAAAACCCCTTTAATTGTATTATTTAGCTAAACTTTCTCAGCAGTGAGACGCTCTGCATTAGCTGCAGTGTATTTTTGCTGAAATACATTTTTTCACCTTGAGATCAGTGGATTATATTAGTTTATTGTGTTCCTCTGGAAGAATCTTCTGCTCGTGGAGGATGGGGTCGATCTATATTTCCAGTGGATAGACAAGGAAATAAAAGCATCTTTCTGTGACTACTGATTATTAGAAATTGTCATTCAGTAGTGAAAGCTGAAGGAGTAGCTATTTAGCTGAGGATTTATTCGTTCTTCTAAGGTGTGTGTCCTCAGCAAATACTTTCAGCATTTTACCCAGAAGTAATTCTCAACCTTTCTAATCCAGGAGAGGTGCTAAGAGGTGTCACTATGTAGTCACATCTGCACATAAGAGGACACGGACGACAGATGACTGACATTATCCAATCAAAATACTTCACAGACACCTTTATGCAAGCCCCAGCAGGTGTCTCATACACAACTCTCATGTCTTAAAGGGTTGTCATGGATACTATGAACTTTCTACTAGACCCACTTGTCAAAACAGTGATTAGAAGTGTTCCTAGCAATTTATCTGCAGTTCATTTGGTAATTCCATTTACATCTACATACACTTTCACACAATGTCCAGTAGTAGTAGTACATAACACTTTATCTCACTACTGGTCCAGGATGTGCAATCTGTTTATTGATCAATTAATAGTCGTCCTTTCAGGGGATTTGTATGAAGGTATGGCTTTACAATGGTGCTCCTTAATTGTGAGTTTGATGTACTTGTAATTTTAATATATACTGTATTTCTGCAGAAGTGTTAAATGGCATACACTCACTGTAAAAAAAAAATCACGCACCTAAAAGGAGTTGTCGGAAACTAATAAAACTTTCTATGTGTGATTGTAACCTCAATATAAGGGATTACAATATCAGAGCAAAGAATAATTTATTACGGGAAGCTAAACACTTGAAAAAAGGCTCTAGTACCCTGTTGTACCGCCTCTAGCTTGGATACAAGATGTGATACAGGCGGGCATGGAGGCTCTAGTACCCTGTTGTACCGCCTCTAGCTTGGATGCAAGATGTGGTACGGATGGGCATGGAGGCTCTAGTATCCTGTTGTACCGCCTCTAGCTTGGATGCAAGATGTGATACAGGCGGGCATGGAGGCTCTAGTACCCTGTTGTACCGCCTCTAGCTTGGATACAAGATGTGATACGGGTGGGCATGGAGACATACAGGTTCTGTACGGTGTTCTGCAGCATATCTGTACACATTTGCTGTAACTGAGCCTCTAGTATGTGCCAACTCGTAGGCTGTTGAAGTTGGCGTCCCAGATGGCCTCAGACTTGTTCTACTGGCAATAAATCTGGCTACTAAGCAGCCATGGAAGTGTGGCAATGTTATGGAGGAATTCCTGTGACACCCCCCACCCCCCCCTTTGCTGTGTGCGGCCGAGCATTATCCTGCTGGAAAATGTCTCTTGGAAGCCCTCCCATGAGAGGAACACACGTGGCTGCAGGATGTCCTGAACATATCGCTGAGCTGTCATTGTCCCTCGTACCACTGCTAGGGGTGACTGACTGTTGTGTGCAATAGCCTCCCAGACCATCACACCAGCAGTGGGGGGCAGTGCGCTGCTCCTCAGCAAAGTCAGGAATAAAGTGCTCAACCCTGTGTCTCCAGACACGAACACGGCCATCATCCGTGTCCAAACAAAACTTTGATTCGTTGTTGAAGATAAACTGGTTCCACTTCATAGCAGTCCAGTTTCATCGTACAGCACCGCTGCAGATTGAGGCGACAGTGGCTGTCAAAAGCTTACACGTAATGAGCATTGTGAGATCAAATGTCTTTTATCCCAGTGCCTGGAAATAGTTCTGACAGACACAGGGGCCTGTAATGATGGAGCCACCTTTCGCTGGATGGCGGATAACTAAACAGTTGGAGCTGCTCATGCTTGTTGGATGATTAGATGATCCTCTTTACTGGTGGTCTGTCAAAGGCGTATTGAGCCCGGTCGCCTAGTGTGCATGCCCTCACTGGTCCCAACACCTCCTAAAAAACTGGTCGGAACGGCCCCCGATGGCAGGCAATTTGTCAATACAACCATCCCGCTTCTCGCATTCCAATAATGTACCCCCTCTCCAACTTCTTTAACTGGGCTAAATTTCTTTCATTGTATCTTAGAGGCGTCTAGTGGTTTACAAGATCTACACAAACAGAAAAAGAGGTCCACTCTGCACAAGTGGCCTCCAAAAGCCTTTTTATAGGCCAAGGGTGGAACCAATTTTAGGGCCTCAGGTGGCAAGACCGTTCATCTAACCACGCCACAACTCTAATCATTCGCATGTAACTGTGAGTTTTGCAGCAGAACGACAACTCCGTCTAGGTGCTTTTTTTTTAAACAAAGAATACTGTATATTTCCAATGACAATATCTTGTGGAGTTTTGTGCTTGATCATTAAAGGGGTTCTGTCAGCAAAATAAAAGAATTTATACTCCCCTGCATCCTGCCCTGCATCCCTGTACAGTCTAACCTGTAAAAAGAGAAGAGTTAAAAAAAACAAAGTAAACTTACCTAATCCTGTTGTATTTCTTCCCTCCGTTGTTTAGCTATTACATGAGGGGTCATCTCCCAGCGGCATCTGCGCATTGACGCCGACCTGGCCGCATCTAACCTCTGACGTCCTCGTAGAGTCGACGGCGAGTGCGCCCGCTGGGAAGGAGGACGCATGCGCACTCGCCGTCGACTCTCCGAGGACGTCAGAGGTTAGATGTGGCCTGGCCAATCAGTGGGCGATGCGTCACTTGTGACATTTCGACCACTGACCCAGCTGGCAGTACTCGCTGTCCAGCAGTGGTTGGAGCAGTGGTGGAAGCTGGCACTTTGCCAGCTTCTTCACTGTGACAGGAAGGCTGCCAGAGGGACATCAGGAGAGCATCCGGTTTGTGGTGAATGGCCCAGTAAGGCACAGGTGAGTATACATTTTTTTTCTTCTTGCTGATAGAACCCCTTTAAGCGGATCTATTATCTCCCTTTTGTTTTTATGGCAAAAACTGCTAGTCAAAGAGTTTGATTTGGGCTGATTTAATGTCTTTTGAAAACAAATTTTGGTTAATCCTTTTGAGACCGCAAATTGACCTTGGAATTAGTTTTTAATACAACACTACTGTCTTGTGGTTTCAGAGTTCCAGTAGCTAAGAATGAGGAGAAGAGCTGTGACCTCTGTGTTTTCCTGGATGGTACTGCCCACTCTGTTGTTGTTAAAAAGTTGAAGGATCATTTTTCTGTAAGTATGTCAGAAACCATTACATAGTTGTAGTGTTTCAGATTAACGGTGTTAAGAACATACTTGACTATTTCTACGTAAATTGGGATGTGTTTACTCAGATGAAAGCAATTTACAGTTTATATTGAAGTATAATCCATAAAAAGTTTTTTTATGGATTATACTTCAAGTTTTTTTTAACTACATTGTACAGTGTTTCTTCTCTTGTGTTGGTTTTAAATTATACTCTGTATTATAACACATAGTTACACTGTTTCCAGCAGCAAGAAGCATAACTGTCAACAAGCTTGTGTCCATTCGAAGCAGCTGAGCTCCTATGTTCCTGTTGATACATTTTTCATACGTTGCTACTATTGAAAGGGATTTCCAGGATTTAACTATTGATGACCCATGCCAAGGATAGGCCATCAATATCAGATTGGTAGCATTTTGACTTTTAGCCCCCCTGCCAATCGGTTGTTTCAAGGGACCATGGCACTCAAGTGAGCGCTGCAGCCTCTTCTTTGGCTTGTGATATCACATTCATGATTCACATGGCCTTCTTACAGCTCAGTCTTATTCAAGTGAATGGGATTGAGGGATTAAGCTGCAATACCAGGTACAGCCACTACACAATCAACTGTGCTATGTCTGATTTACAATGAAGAGACCACTGCAGGTGCCTAAGCATTGTGACCCCTTCAAGCATCTGATCTGCAGGGGTGTTGTAAGTCAGACTTACAGGTCTGATACTGATGACCTATCCTAAGGATAGGTCGTCATTAGTAAAGTAACGATTAAGCCCTTTAAATTAGTGACTGGAAAACCACTAAAGAGAAGGATTTACCCCACAGGAGTTTATTTAGATGTTGCAGTCAAGTTACAGTTTTTATCACAAAACTATTCCAGATTGATATAGTATTGCTGGGATTTTTTTTAAAAAAGGCAGCATTTGTGGTTTTGCAGAAATTGTGAAAAGTTTGACTTGACTTCAAAATTCCAAATAAGCCGTAAGGGTATTGAAGAAATAGAGCGGATTCCATTGTGGGTGATGACCACATGTTAGCACCAATTTTGACCATTTAATCCCAATGCAATCAATATTTAAAGTTTAACTAAGCTATCATCAAACCTTTTCATAGTAACAAGTCAGACGTTTTGAACAGTGGGGGGTCCCCGCTGTTTGCTAAAGTGAAGGGGCAGAAGTCCTGAGTTCTGTGCCCCTGTGAAGAGCAAGCAGTGTACGGATTCATAGACTCTCTGTTGAGACCATACAGCGCTCATAGGAGACCCAAATAGAGGCGATCGGGCATAATGCTTAAGGTTTCTGAGCTTTCTCTGCCCCTTTGTTTCTTTGAGTGATCTTTGGGGGTCTCAGTACCTGAATCCCCACCAATAAAAACTGCATACATTACAATGACGTGTCAAAGGTTTATTGAAAATTTAGTTATGCTTTAAATATTTATTCACAGAAATTAATGATGCATAAAAATGTTTTCCTAATGTGTGAAACTGTTGAAGAAACACTCTGGTCTTTATTAGGGCATTAGCCAATCCATCACAATATCAATGACCTCTGCTGTGAAAAATCCATCCCTTCCAGCCTGTGTTTTCTGTACTTTTCTTCCCGCCTTCAAGTCACATCAACAGCACTCTGACAACGCTCTGTGTCTAAAGGCCCATTTACTCGCAATGATTATCGCTCAAAATTCTGTCAAACAGCAGCAGATGAGTGATCATCATTGCGTGTAAACGCTGCCAT
This sequence comes from Eleutherodactylus coqui, assembly GCF_035609145.1. Taxonomy (NCBI): domain Eukaryota; kingdom Metazoa; phylum Chordata; class Amphibia; order Anura; family Eleutherodactylidae; genus Eleutherodactylus; species Eleutherodactylus coqui. The sequence continues at coordinate 398,755,470 of NC_089837.1, forward strand.
CGTTTACTTTTCGGCTGAACAATGATTTTAAGGTGAGCTTAAAATCCTTCTTCATTCGGAGAGAAGATAATGGTGACCGCACGTTGTGTTCTCCATGGGAATCGGGGATTACATTGTATTCTGCCAACAGCCTGTGTGAGAACAAAGGTGCTGTGTGCAGAGCTCAGACCACATGCTGTGCTCTGCAAACCGCTCTCAGAGGCCCTTTTACACACAAATGAAGCTAATAAAGAGTTAATGGACATTAGTGTCCATTAACACTGTATGCAAAATGATCGCTAAAGCTGTCAATCTTTTAATCATTTGAAAGATTGTCTTTGTGTGTAAACGGGCTTTTACAGGTAATGGGGCTATTTTATGACACCTGTGTAAAAGAAACTGTCTTTCTTGCCCATAGCAACCAATCAAGTTCAGATACAAAATAGAAAGCTGCACTGTGATTGGGTGCTATGGACAACAAAGACTGTTTTTCTTTTACACAGTGTCTTAAATCTGCTCCATTAACTGTAGGACACTGAGCATTGTCAGTGCTAGTCATGTGACCTGGAGGCCAGAAGAAAAGTGCAGAATACACGGCATGGAGGGTACAAGCTGCACAAGTGTATTCTTTATAGCAGAAGTCCCTGATTCCGTCATGGGGTGCTTCTTTACGTTACAATATGTAAATGGATATTCTCCACGTTTTTGTGCTGCATAACTTCCACGATCAAACATGTATATATGTAGTTATCGGGAGGTAAATATGCTTTATTTTTTTTAATTTGGGTGTAAACATTCAAGAGGTCGGCTATTTCTAATATCCCTGTTATAAGAAAAAAATAATTACATGTAAAAAATGAGGCAGCGTTGTTTCTGCAATGTACTGTTACTTATTGAGATGATGAGAACGCTGCGGCAGAACTGTAGATTAATTGTTGTGGTGTATGGAACCTTTTTTTTTACCCTTTTGGGGTTTTGCTTGCAACATTGCAAAATCATTCTGTGGTGTGAAAGTGCATCATCTGTGACTAAATGTTTTGCTACAGCCTGCTCAAAGACTAACTAGTAGCTTCTGCTTTAATGTGTGAAGGTGTTTCATGCACAGATCTTCACATGGATTTAATTAGTCTTTCACAGGGACTGGCGGTCCAATTCTCAATGCCGAATTCTTATTTCACCCACCAATAAGGAAAAACGCCTGTCTTCAAACGGGTCCCTTCAAAGAAAAGGGGTGTTTAGGTTTGCCTGTCTTGTAGCTTTTTGATGTTTCTTTCTCTTTGTTTGTACAACTGTTATTATTGAGAAACCCAAGCTTTGTTCTAAAGGGAGCATTTAGTACCAGAATCCACAATTTGTCAGAGTACACTACGGAATTTAGGCTGGTAAAGGAGTTTTCTAGGACTGTTTTTACATTCTCTAGTGGTATTAAAAATATGCTTTTATTCTCAATATGCTTTTATTATGTTACTTGCCGTAATGCTGCTTTCTGAAAGCTGCTCACATAATGCGATTCATTGGCGATTCAGCAGGTTTCGCTGACGCTGCGTACATGGCAGCCGGCATCTGCAGCTTTCACCCTCATCCGTCTGGGATTGATGGCAGGGGCTATCTAAATTTTCATGCAGGTGGGACAATTGGTACAACATAGACAGCGTGGACAACATAAGCCCTCTAATGCATGGGGAGCGACAGTGGGGGCCAGATTTATAACACTGTGCATGCGCATTCTGAATAAGGTCTCAGAGCACCTGCGCATGCACAATAGCTTCATTCAATGCGTGTGGAGGATAGAGCTTGTTATCTGGTGGTCTGAGATTAGTCTAATAGCGCAAGTGCTATGCAGACCAATCAGATCAGCAGACTGTTATTTTAGGAAGTCGAGACTACTTTATTCTAATTGTAAGCTGGCCACTAGAGTATAAACTGGGCTAATAAAGTTTGTTCTCTCCTATTGCTGTACACATGGTGATTGGAGCAAAATGATCCTGCGTTTAGGGAGTGTGGTTTAGCATTCATGGGACATATGGGAGGGAGGATACAGAGCTGCCTGAGATGCAGCATTGTGCTCTATGGTCGCAGACATACCCAAATTACATTGTGTACGGGCTGCGGATAAGCACGTTGTCGGTAGAAAACGGAGCGGGAAATATAAATGAAAAAAAGGTGTACTGCGCATGACCGCCTGTGTGAGTACATGGTCATACGCGGCCGTACGTAGGGTCACGGCTGAGCTCACAGCTGGGATCCACTGCGGGCCTTCCCAAGTGGATTCCGCATACGGCTGTATGGGCCCGGCCTAAGGAGGTTGTTTTTTCAAATATGGCTTCTGAAATTTGTGACTATTTTACTTCAGAAAATTTGCTTTTTTTAACAGCATAAATTCCCATCTATATTTGCACTAATTTTGTATATTCTTTGTCTACTTTGTGTACAAATATTAAACTTTTAGATTCTGATCATGATTTATAATTGTATTGCATAGGTAATTAGCCTCTAGTGTACTTTAGTTATGTTCATTGCACGGAAGGCCTGCTATATAGTATTTATCTCTAAAAATAGCTTGTCAAACCTTTCCTATTCTAGAAACTTATCCAACTTTTAGTTATTTGGTTTAGATCAGTGGTGGTCAACCTACTACTTATGGGGCCTCAGGTACTGCCTACATCTGGTAGTCATGCAATTAATTCAGTGTCTCTTGTCTGCACATTTGTAGCTGACTGTGACTGGCAAATAATTCTGTCTGGACCTTTTAGAGATGCCTACTCCACCACCTGTGTCATATACAGGATGCAAATGAAGCCACAGCAACTTGCCTCAACAGCTGTCCAGCCCTGGAGAGGTTGGATTATTGTCTAACTGAATGTGTTGGCCGCTTGGTCAGAAGCCAGCTGGTGGAGTTTCTGGCTGTGTGTCTTGCTGTAGCTGCAGAAAATGCTGGCCGCTAACCCTGCTGCAAGTACAGGAGAATGACACAGGCAATAGTACAAGGGTTTAGTTTTGAAACAGAGCCTCGTGTGGCACAGAGTGTTATGGCAGCAGAAATGCAGTCATAAACTCTTGCTCACGACCTGAACGTTGTAAATTCAATCCCCACATGGTTCAGGTAGTCGGCTCAAGGTTGACTCAGCCTTCCATCCTTCCGAGGTCGGTAAAATGAGCTTGCTGGGGGGTAAAGATGACTGGGGAAGGCAATGGCAAACCACCCCGCAAAAACAGTCTGCCAAGAAAATGTCACGGTGTGACGTCACCCTAGGAGTCATTCAGGACGTGGTGCATGTATCGGGGGACTTTACCTACCTTAGTTGAAGAAATGGAGGTGAAACCAGAGTACAGTCTGCAACTACAGCGCTTTATTGGCTAAGCCTACTGCCTCTCCTCTGTCATTTGTGGAGTGCTGTGCCCTCTAAACCTGGCTGTGTTTTAGTCTGGGTATTTGCCATTATTTGACTTCTTAATGATAACTTTTTACATTTTTGGAGGAGAATTTAAGCCTGCCGTTCTTTTGTGCGCCTTGATATTGTTGATATTACATCCTGTTAGACAGGTAGATGTGAATCTATCTTACCACACACCAATAATGCTTGGGCTAGCTGAAGTGGCAGCACCTACAAGTGGGATGCCGGCTTTGCTTTGGGGTCCCCAGGCCATTACACACATAGAATTGGTTGTGTGGCTGCTGATGCTGCACTAGGCCAAGACAGTACCTGAAGATTTGAACTGACACGTAGTAGACAGGCTAGAGTTCAGGGCTGGCAGCACATGTGCGTAAATGTGGTCCAGGCTATAAGGGCAAGCAGCAGACAAAGCTAAGGTCAGGGTATATAGAAATGGGGATAGTTGGTACACAGACAAGGGTCAAAACCAGAACACACAAACAGGGCTTTGTCACAAATGGCAGGATGAAACTAAATTGCTTAGGCGACCACCCTAGGGGGTCGATGCCTAAAATAGCAAGGAATCGGTTTGAAGATGGACAAGTAATGGGAGCGCATACTGGCTCTTTAAGAAGCTAGGTGCACAAGCCCTATGGGCAGAAGCTTGGGAGCGAGAAGATGAGAGGCATGCACAGCGCAAATGGCAGCAATGCCTGACCGCAGCCCCAGCAGAAGGTGAGCAGCGGCAGCATGCTGTGACACATCCTTACTTTAGATTCCAGTGCATCTTCATCACGTGTTTTAAACATTTTGTTGCATATGAATGAGGTATGCATACATACAATGCATAGTAATTGATTAATTGGTTGCACTGAAATGAAGGCCACGTAACAACATATTTGGATCTATAGGCGCCATTTCAACCCTAAATAGTGTTGACTAAGGCCCTATTTACACAAAAAACATGATCGCTCAAAATTCGTTCAAAAGTTAGGGAGAATGACAGTTTGAGCGATCATTTTGCATAAGCTGCTAATGGGCAGTAATTCCCATTAGCAGCTTATTACCTTAATTTGCATGTAAATGAGCCTACCTGATCTCTATTCAGAGAACAGCAGGTGGTCTGTTCTCTGCATAAAGCCCCTGTGTTCTGTTGCGGGACTGCAGTTGAATACGATGTTATCAGCACTCCCATGGAAATTCACAGTGTTCAGTCCCTGCTATCAACTGCCCTGCCGAACGATGGATTTTTTTTTTAACTCAACTAATAAACATCATTGTTCGGATGAAAAGCAAATGATAGTAGCATTTATACGCAACGATTATTGCTCAAAAGACATTGTTTGCTATTGCAGAGACGCACATGCCCAGTCTCTGCAATAGCTAGGCACTCCCTGCTAGACTGTGAACTAGTGATGTAGCGTACATTGCCGGGTAGGAAGGAGACTGCCTGTGAATACACGTAACGTCACAAGAAGCAAAAGGATCAGACAACTAGAGGTGAGGTGAACCCCCCCCCCCCCCTGCCCTGCCCTGGACAGCAGGAGACAGTAGAAGATGAGTTATCGGGGTTGTCCCGCGCCGAAACGCCGTTCGGCGCGAGACAACCCCGATGCAGGGACCTAAAGAAAGCTTACCGGAGCGCTTACCTTAATCCCCGCGCTCCGGTGACTTCTATACTTACCGGTGAAGATGGCCGCCGGGATCCTCTTCCTCCGTGGACCGCAGCTCTTCTGTGCGGTCCATTGCCGATTCCAGCCTCCTGATTGGCTGGAATCGGCACGTGATGGGGCGGAGCTACACGGAGCCGGCATCCTGCACGAGAGGCTCCATAGAAGAAAGCAGAAGACCCGGACTGCGCAAGCGCGGCTAATTTGGCCATCAGAGGCCGAAAATTAGTCCGAAACCAGGGAGACGAGGACGCCAGCAACGGAGCAGGTAAGTATAAAACTTTTTATAACTTCTGTATGGCTCATAATTAATGCACAATGTATATTACAAAGTGCATTAATATGGCCATACAGAAGTGTATAGACCCACTTGCTGCCGCGGGACAACCCCTTTAAGTAGAGGGGAGGAATAGGTGAGTATAGAATTTTTCTTTTTCTAATGACTGAACCTTTTAAAGGCCTCATGTAGCATTTTTTCACCACATATTATGTGTGATATGTGGTAAATGGAGTCAATGAAAGTCAATGGGCTTTGGTCGATCCATGCACATGAGCATGTAAATACTGCGTTTAGATACGCGTCAAAGATAAATCAGATTATGATCTATTTCTCAGCATATCACACAGTGCATGCCCATTGCATATGGGCGATGATTAATATGCAACCCTGGAATTAAAAAAAAAAAGAAAAAAAAAAAGTCAGAGTCACACTGTGCATGTCCAGTATACTCGCTGCCCATAAGCGGTCTCCGCCGGCAGAGCTGGCATCAGAAACGCTGCTTAGATGCTGCAGAAACAGTGTTTTACTGGTACGCCTATGTACATGGGGCCTAAGAGTGAAATTTTTACTTTCAAATCTATCCGAGGATGCATCAGCACAGCATTAGCTAGAGGTTATACCATTCTGCCTGCTGGGGGGAACAGTTCAATTATCATTACCTCTCCAAGCTTTATAGACTAGGATCTTGGCTCTTTGTTGATTTCTTTGAGGCTCTTCTTGTTCTGTAGCTTGTGATATTTCAGGATTTGGTCACTTCAAAGCATCTGCTCCATCAGTGAACTTTAAACAAAAATGTGTTACGTTAGTCCTGGACTGCCAACAGGAACAGGGTATGGGGGCAGCCAGAACGGAAGGCAAAACTAGGAATACTGGTGGCTATATGCAGGCAGAACAGAAGAGTGAGGTTATGGACAGAGCGGGCACTCAGAACCCCCCAGACTGAACCCACCTCACAGCAGAGCACTCGTCCCGAAAAGGACGACCCCACTTTTTTCCAGGAGGACGGGGGACCGAGGGGAACCAGAGTACTAGTAAAGAAAGAACAAATAGAGAGAGACAAGAACCGTAGATTATCAGACAAACAAACAAACCCAAGCACAGGAGCCAAACACACAGGAGCTGTGAGCAGGCTGACTTCTCAGGGAGCACTGAAAATCATTGGCAACTCCCAGCAAGGAAGAGCTGGATCTTATAGGGAAGAGGGAGAAGCTGATTGGCTGACAGAAATGCCAATCACCAGCCACACCTTGCTGACACTTGCAGGACTAATTAACCTGGACTAGTAAGCACAGGAGATGTTTACACTGGCTAGTCAGGATGGAACCCACAGAAACAAAGGTGTGCTGGCAAGTACTTAACTGTGTGCTGACTGTGATGTGACAAAATGTATCCACCTCAGTCCAGTCCTCCATATCCTAATCAATGAGCTTGTTGTTTGAGTTATTAAGAATTGCCACAAGAACTACTTCATACATCGAAATCTTTGTGTAAAGTATTATTAATAACAAATGCGGAATGCCAGCAGGTTAAAGGAAACCTAAAATTGTGGACAAATGCTCCTTTTGAAAAAATCACAAAAGGTTTCTGGTCCTTTACTGAAACTGAAGATCCTAACATGCAAACAAGCATGCCCTATTTACAGCCACATCTGTGGACCAAGCTTTGAATATAGCAAAGTCCTCTTTCGATTTACTGGTCCTGGTAATAGATCTACAAAATGTACTTTCTGTTTCACTATTTACGGACTTGCATTTTTTAACGCAGTTGTCAATGGGACTTTCTAATATTAAAAATGCAATGCACCAAAAACGTAAGTTGCGTTGCGTTTTTAACATTAGAAAGTGCCATTGACAATCGCGTTAAAAAAAACCGCAAGTGTGTGGGAGCCCTAACTTTTACATTTGTAGTACTCAGATCTGAGAGCCTAGAGAGCTGCTTAGGAGCATTGTCCAAACCCTAACCAATTAGGTTGCTGAGAGCATTAGTTCCTTTTAACTGGTTCCCAGGCACACTAAACAGAACCCTGTGCAATGATCAGTCTAATTCTTAACCCCTTAGTGACAGCCAATATGCCTATCTACTATCCTCACGAATGGGTTTTTAATCTGCACATACAACTTTTTAAGGTAATGGATTGGCTGACTACTGACAGCCAGGCTCCTGCTCTAACTGCCAGATGTGAAGGTGAAATCTCAGATCCTGGAAGTTTAACCCCTTACATGCCATAACCAATAGCAACTACAGCATCCATTGACATCCCACTGAGTGATTGCAAGGTAACAATAGGCCTCTATATCTGCCATGTAACTCTACCTATTAGGTCATGCCTCTGCCAGAGTCTAATAGGCTGCTGTCACAGCCTTAGTAGAATGCACTACATATGTAATGCAGTGTACTATCCTAGCGATCGAACTATCGCAACTTTGTCTCCCTAAAGGACTAAACAATAGCATATTTAAAAAAAGTTCAATAAAGTTGAAGATTTTTAAAAAATCCAGTTTAAAGAAAATATGTATTTTTCCCCACAGAAGCCCTTTTTAAATGGATAAAAAATAAAAGAATTTTTTTTAAAAAGCAGCACATAATAGGTATTACCACCTTCGAAAAGACCCAAAGGACAAAAATTTAATTTGTCGCACATGGTGAACAACTTAAAATTAATTTTGAAAACTAACATCAGAATTGTTATTTTTCCTTTTGTTCGCTTTCCAAATAACACAATAAAAAGTAATCCAAAAGTCACATGGTTTCATAATAAAAAATCAAATTCTTCCCACAAAAAAACAAGACCTCGCTAGAAATATAACAATGCTATCAATGTTAGAATGTGGCGATGCAGATTCAATTGTTTTTCTTAACCCCTTAACTCCACAGGACGAAAGCTTAAAGGGGTTGTCCCGCGCCGAAACGGTTTAGTTTTTTTTTTTCAACCCCCCCCCCCCCCCCCCCCGTTCGGCGCGAGACAACCCCGACGCAGGGGTTAAAAAAGAACACCGGACAGCGCTTACCTGAATCCCCGCGCTCCGGTGACTTCTTACTTACCCGGTGAAGATGGCCGCCGGCATCTTCTCCCTCGGTGGACCGTAGGGCTTCTGTGCGGTCCATTGCCGATTCCAGCCTCCTGATTGGCTGGAATCGGCACGTGACGGGGCGGAGCTACATGGAGCCCCATTGAGAAAAGCAGAAGACCCGGACTGCGCAAGCGCGTCTAATTTGTCCATTAGACGGCGAAAATTAGACGGCAACCATGGAGACGAGGACGCCAGCAACGGAACAGGTAAGTGAATAACTTTTGATAACTTCTGTATGGCTCATAATTAATGCACAATGTACATTACAAAGTGCATTAATATGGCCATACAGAAGTGTATAGACCCACTTGCTGCCGCGGGACAACCCCTTTAAGTCATTAGTGCATGGTACTTCACGCAACTGTACGTAAGCTTACGTCCTGTGTTTAAAGTGTCACTGACGTAGCAATTGCTATACTTGGCAGCCAATCACTACTTGCGGGCGGGGCAGCAATCACAGCAGTTCTGCCCCAGCAATTGCTGTGATTGGTCAGTGAGCGCTCACTGACCAATCACAGTACAGCAGCCCGAGTTCGCACTGTTAACAGTGCGATCTCTCTCTGCAAGCACCGTAGTGTGTATCAGTGGTTGTAGAGAGAGAGTCCTGTGTCTAAAGAAAGAGGGATTGTAGTGATCTTTGTTAGTGTAGTGGGTATTGTTGTATTATGTCTCCACCGGAACTCAGAGGTGGAGACATAAATCAGCTGGGTTGACATGCAGATGACGCCCCCAGCTTGTGATTGGCTGTCCCTGCTGCCCTTCTATGTCTGTGTCTGTGTCTCTGCTCTCATGTGCTGACCGGACCCCGCACTTGTCACTGTCCCGCTGAAATTTCTACCCCTGCTGGTCTCCCATCTCCGGCTCTCCGCTCTGACGTGCCGTGCAGACCCGCTGCTGTCACTGGTTCCGTACATTGGCTGTCCCTGCTGCCCTGCCATCTGTTGGTCTATGATCTGATGTTGCGTCCGGACACCGCTTTAGTTTGTGCCCCGACCCTGCTGCCAATCGCCTTATTCTCTTAGCGCAGGACAGCGGCAGGCTTCACTCACTGCAATGGAGGAGCGGAACACATCACTGATGGCCGGGGAGACTGAGGACCGCACCACATATACTGTCAGCCCAGCAGAGCGTTGCTGCTGGTGATGAGTTTGAGCAGTGGAGGACTGGAGCACTTTGGCGGAGATACTGTCTGTGCTGCAGCCGCACGACGGCAGACATTGAACGGGACAGTGCCAACAGCGCCACATGAGAGCACAGAGTCGGAGATGGCAGGGCAGCAGGGACAGCTAATCACCAGCTGGGAGCGTCACCTGCATGTCAACCCAGCTGAATTATGTATCCACCCCAAAGTTCCGGTGGAGACATAATACAACAATACCAGTGTAGTGTAGGTGTATTGTGATCAGTATATTAGTGTAGTGTAGGTGTAGCTGTGATCAGTATATTAGTGTAGTGTAGGTGTAGCTGTGATCAGTATATTAGTGTAGTGTAGGTGTAGCTACGATCAGTATATTAGTGTAGTGTAGGTGTAGCTGTGATCAGTATATTAGTGTAGTGTAGGTGTAGCTACGATCAGTATATTAGTGTAGTGTAAGTATATTGTAATCAGTATATTAGTGTAATGCAGGTATACTGTGATCAGTATGTTAGTATGTTGGAATTTTAAGCTGCTTAAAAGTGAATGAGTGGATTATTCTCGTCCAGTTGTTCAGTTTCAGCATGCTGTTACACGGGATGATTATCCTTCAAAACCTCGCACGAAAACGAGAATGGCCTTGTGTAAATGGACTTTTTTTTGCCTGCCATATGCCTAAACCGTAGATTCCGTCCTCAAATGGGGCATTTTTGAAAACTGCAGAATCTGGGTAATACATGCTGAGTTTTGCTAACTCCTGCTGTGTTATAGGAAAAAATGGTTTTAAATTGAAAATCTGCAAAAAAAATGGAAATGTTCTAATATCTGATGCATTTTTCTTTAATTCCTGTAAAACATCCTAAAGGGTTAATACATTTTCTAAATTCCATTTTAAATACTTTGAAGGGTGCAGTTTTTTAAATTTGGTGATTCATGGGGGATTTCTGATATTTAGGCTCTTAAAATCCAGGTCTGAACTGAATTGGTCCTTTAAAAAAAAATCAGCTTTTCACATTTGCTAGTAAATTTGGAAAATTACTGCTAAATTTATATACTTTGTGGAGTCCTAAAAAAGTAAAATAACACTTAAACTATTGCAGTATAAAGTAGGCCTATGGGAAATGTTGATTATTAACGAATTTGTGGAGTTTGACTATCTGTCTTACAAAGAGAAAAAAACATACCGGTAGTTGGAAATTTGTGAATTTTTCCAAATTATTATTAAATTTAGATTTCTTAACCCCTTAGTGACCACACTTTTTTGCCTTTTTCCATTTTCGTTTTTTCCTCCCCTTTTAAAAAATCATAACTCCTTTAATTATCCATCGAGGTAGCTGTATGAGGTCTTGTTTTTTGTGGGACAAGTTGTATATTTCAGTAGTACTATTTAATGTACCATATAATGTACTGAAAAACTTAAAAAAAATTCTAAGTGGAGAGAAATGGGAAAAAAACGTCATTCTGCCATCTTTCAGTGCGTCTTGTTTCTACGGCGCACAAACTGCAACAAAAATGACATGATAACTTTATTCTATGGGTCAGTACGATTACTACGATACCAAACTTGTATATTTTTTTTTTTTACTGTACTACTTATATATTTTTTTACAGATATTTAATTTTAGTTATAGTTAATTATTTAACTATTATTTATTTAATTACAGTTGTGTGAGTGCTCATTTTGTGCGGTACATCTTGCAGTTTCCGTTGGTACCATTTTGGAACACGTAGGACTTTTTGATTGCTTTTTATTAGATTTTTTCTTGGCAACAGTGTGACCAAAAAAGTGCATTTCTGCCGGGTTTTTTTTTTTGGACGACGTTCACCGTGCGCAGTAAATAATGCATTACTTTGATTGAACAGACTTTTACGAACACAGCGTTACCAAATATGTATTTTTGTTTTATTATTTAGATTTTTTATTGTAAATATGGCAAAGAGTTTTTTCTTTTGGACTTTTATTACTTAAAAAAAATAAAATAAAACGTTATTGTTATTTTTACTTTTTCTTTCAGTCCTCCTGGGGGATCACAACTAGCTATGTTTAGATCACTTATGCAGTATGATGTAATGCTGCAGCATTACATCATACTGCATTCTGCCAGGCAGCCTATCAAGCCACCCCACAGGGATGGCTTGATAGGCATTCTGCCATGACAGCCCTGGGGTCTTTCAGAAGGACCCCGGCTGCCATGACACTCGCACTGCTCCCCCGAGCATATATTGATATTCCGCTGCACTTCAGTAGCATAGACGATTGCAGCAAGCTCATTGGTTGTTGGACACCACGTGGATACACATCGTGCACGCGGATAAAGTGACACAGCTGTGCACGAGGAGGTGGCCTTGCACAGCTGTGCACCAATGAGTTTGCTGGAATCGTCTATGCTGCTGGAGTTCAGCAGAATATCAATATATGCCTCCCCCGATCTCACCGTGGGGGGGCCTACGGGACCCCCGAACATCGTTCGGGGGATTTAAATGGCGCTGTCAGATTTGACAGCGGCTTTTAAAGGATTAACAGTCCCGGGCGGCCGAACGGGGGTGTTGCCTGCAGGTGTCAGCTGTAATAAACAGCTGACACCTGCGATGTATGAAAAGAGATAGTAGCGCTATCTCCCTCCATACACGTCCTGCAACGGCAGGACGTAAAAAGACTATTGCGTGGTCACTAAGGGGTTAATAAAGATAACATTTTTCCACTAACAAAGTACAATACATCGTGAAAAAACATTCTCAGAATCACATCGATAAGCTAAAGCATTCAAAGGTTATTACCACATTAAGTGACAGATGACAGATTTGAAAAACAAGGCTTGGACCTTAAGGTGAAAATAGGCCATGTCCTTAAGGGGTTAAAGATGTGTGCTTATTGTGCAAAAGTAGTAAAAAATAAAGAAATCTACATAAGTTTGGCATCACAGTAACTGTGCTGATCCAGATGAGAAAGTTATCATGTTATTTTTACTGAATGGTGAGCGCCGTAAGAACAGGATCCGTAAACAATGGAGGAGTTTCTGGGGTTTTTCCATCTACCCCAAGCCCTCCCCCCACCCCCCAAAAAAAGTTATACAATATATGTACCTTACAGTGGTGCCAATAAAAATACATCTTTTCCCAAAAAACAAGCCCTCATATGGCTATGTCAACCGGTTATGGCTTTTGCAATGCGATCATGACAATCACTTGGTGCTTAAACAAAAAAAATACAGTCCTGCCACTAAGGGGTTAAGATAACAATGAGATATGCATCAGTTGAATGCTTTCACGGTTGGAGCTTCGCTGTATGAGACATGACCGTGGCGTATGTACATAGAATAGAGCTCATACAAATATAGTATAATACTCATTCTATCAAGGGTCCCCTGATAAAGCCAGTGCTCAGTGTACATGAGGTGCAGCTGTTCTCCTGGTCTGTATACTCCTTTATGTCATTACTTGTCATATATGAGTAGTTTTTCTGTATCCAGTTGCTGGGTTTTCATTGCACTTGCACTTTTCTATTGAGGTACTGGTATAGTAGTACCCTTTGGATCATGCTTAGTGATTAATTATGCCATATGAGTTTCTGTGCCATGTTTTGTATATTCAGGGTAAATATAGAGAAGTAAGGCCTCATGTCCACGGCAAAATAACATTTAAAATCCGCAGCGGATCACCCGCACACGTGATCCGCGCCCCATAGGAATGCATTGGACACCCGCAGGTAGTTAACCCCTTCCCGCTCCATGACGTACCGGTACGTCATGGGAGGCGAGTACTTCGCGCAAAATGACGTAGCGGTACGTCATCGGGATAGCGCGAGATCATGACTGACCTAGCGCTATCCCGCAGCGGGAGCCGGCTGTCAGTCATAGCCGGCGTCCCGCTGCAACAGCGGGGGGCATCGGAGATGCGCCCCCCGTGGTTAACCCCTTCCCTGCCGCGATCTAAGTAGATCGCGGCAGGGAAAGAGTTCACAGAGGGAGCGTGCTCCCTCTGTGTCTCCGGACGGCTCTCGCGATGTTATCGCGAGAGCCCGGCCTGTCACCATGGCAACAGGACGCCAGACACTGGCGTCCTGTATTGCCTATGCCTATGATCGCTGTATAAGCGATAAGGCATGGCAGAGCAGTAGCTCTGCCATGCCTTATGACCGCGATCATAGGCATAGTGCTGCAAGTCCCTCACAGGGACTCAAATAGTGTAAAGAAAAAAAAAGAAAAGAAAAATGTAAAAAAAACCCTTTTTAATGCTTTTTCTAATATTAGCATAAAAAAAATTAAAACCCCACATATTGGGTATTAACGCGTCCGTAACGACGTGTACAAAAAGTTGAACAGGCTTTTTATTTTGTACGGCAAAAAGCGTAAAAAAAAACAGAGGCAAAATGCTAATTTTTAGCATTTTGCCTCACAAAAAATGCAATAAAAGTGATCAAAAAAGCCGTACATTCCCCAAAACGGTGCCAATAAAAACTACAGCTCGTCTCGCAAAAAAATAAGCACTCATAGAGCTCCGTACATAGAAAAATAAAAAAGTTACAGGACTTTGAATGCAGCTATAGAGAAAAAAAAGATTTCCAAAAAAAAAGGCTTTTTATTGCAAAAAACTGTAAAAACCTAAAAAAAATATAAGAATTTTGGTATCGTTGTAACCGTGCCGACCCGCAGAAAAAAATTAGTGTGTCATGTATGCTGCATGATTAACGCTGTAAAAAAAAAAATAAAAAAATCTATGTCAGAATTGATGCGTTTTTTCTCCCTGTTATCATAAAAAAAATAATTAAAGTTTTACGATATAGTCTATGTACCCAAAAGTGGCACCGATTTAAAAACTACAGCTGGCCACGCAAAAAACAAGCCCTTATAAGGCCGCGTCGACGGAAAAATAAAAAAGTTATGGCTTTTGAAAAATGGAGATGGAAAAATACCAAAAATCGCTTGGTCCTCAACGCCAAAATAGGCCATGTCATTAAGGGGTTAAATATCTGCAGATGTCATTTTCCCCTGAGGCGCGGATTGCGTGTGCGGGAAAACACCCACGGCATGCTCTATTTTAGTTCGGGTCTCTGGAAACCATCCGGATCCACGGCACACCCGCAGCTGAATTCCCGCTCTCTCGCCGGAGAGCAGGAGTTTAAAAAAAAAAAATTGAGTGCATGGCGCATGCGTGCGTCACGCTCCCGGTGTGCTGAGCACATCCGCCGGGCCGAAGAAAGAAGATCCGGCCGCGACGGAGGACAGAGTCCAGACGGGTAAGTAAATCTTCTTTTTAGGCCTCATATCCGGGGGAAAGGAGGGACCCGCTGCGGGATTCTGCATGGAGAATCCGCAGCGGGCCTGATTTTCCCCGTGGACATGAGGCCTAACAATGATTAAATCCAGCACCAAAAGGATATATAAAAATTAAAAATCCAGTTTGGTAATGTGCATTACAAAACATGAATGCAAACCTGGTAATAGAATAACGGTGTGGGGAATGATTCCTTGGGACACCATGGGTTCTCTCATACCTGTGGATGGACACTACAACAAATTGCTGCAGTTCGGAAGGCCAAACGAGGTCCAATGCACTAGATTGGTGTCTCTAATAAAGGGGCCATTCAGCGTATGTTTTAGAAGTATTGTGTATCACATATTGAACAACATGTAAACAGACCCTGTCCTAATTGCTAGATTGCATTCAGCTAGCATTTCTTTGTATTCCAATGAAAATGCAAATCAATCACATAAGAAATAGCTTCCTTTAACTTTTTTCCCCCTTTTCGGCTGTGTATTTGTTTTTGTTTCAATGGATCGCACTTCGCTAATTATATATGCATCGCTCTTATTGATCACCAAAAGAACCTGTAAAAGAAAATGGAAATCTAAACCAGTAATGGCATGTTGCACAGATGGTTTCATTCTTGCCACTAGTCTTTAATGAAGACACCAAGACGCATCAAGACTAGAGATGAGCGAACACGTTCGGCCCCGCCCCTTTTTCGCCCGAACACCGAACTTTGCGAACACCTCGGTGTTCGGGCGAAAAAGTTCGGGGGCCGCCGTGGCAGCGCGGGGGGGTGCGGCGGGGAGTGGGGGGGAGAGGGAGAGAGAGAGGGCTCCCCCCTGTTCCCCGCTACTGCCGCCCGCGCCGCCGCGCATCTCCCCGCCCCCCGGCGGCACCCGGACACTTACGCGCGAACACTGCAGTGTTCGCTAAAGCCGGTGTCCGGGTGCGGATGTGTCCGTAACGGACACGTTCGCTCATCTCTAATCAAGACAAGTGTCATCTGTTTGTACGATTTACCAGTTTTTGTTCTATTTTTAACTAGTACTTGTGTTTTTCCTTGAGGAAATCCAATTTCAAAGAGCTTTATCTAGTCCCCCTCCGAATCAAAGGAATGAGTAAAGCCTTTCGATGTCTGAAGGGAGTACGAGAGTTAGCCATCGGAATAAAGAAGAAAAGACTTGTCAAAAAGTAATGACTGCAGAATAGTTAGAAAGAAACGATGCCTTCGTTCTCTTACTGATGTGTACCGATGAGTACTTGAGAGGCTTTTTTCATGATTAATGTACATTCAACAGTATTTTAAAATTTTACACAATTCTGCAGTAATGGTGTGAAATTCTGCCTCGGGGTGAATTTCTTCCCTGGTTCTACAATTTTCAAGAGTGTAAAAACCAAGACATTTGTAGTCATTACATTCTGTTTTGATGAAGATGAAAAAGGTCCTTTTTTTCTTGTGAATTGTTTCCTATTGATGTGTTAAGCTTGTTTTGATCTGCTTGCAGCTGATTATTTTTATATTATCCCCCAGACTACATGATTTCCTCATTTAGCTCTCACCTCCTTTTTTTCTCATAGTAGAAGATCATTTGGGAAAAAGGTTCACTTTTGTAGGGCCTTTCCTCTTTTCAACACTGTTCGCTCATGTGAAAAAAGAAACTTGGGAAGCAGAAGTCTTCAGAAAATGTATTTAATTAATGTCATTTTTTTTCGAAATTTTGCCATTTTCAATTGTATATGCAAAGAAGTATAAAACGGATATGAAAATATTGAGCACCTATTACGTTATTGGATATTGCAATGGCACATCGATCTGTAATTTACTACCAGCAGCCATTCACATTAGAAGTGAAGTAAAATATTTCACTTACACCGCAACATTGTTTTTAAAACTTTCAGGTTCGCTGAAGTAGTTCCTTTAAGCTGCTATCCCTGCCTTTCTTTGCGGGGGTTTCATTAGCTAACTTGAGCTGATGGTGCCTTCATGTCATGACTTTTTCATTATTTCGTCCCGATTTTGCAAAAGTCTGTGCAAATTAGCAATTGAAATGCAGCTTGAATGCACTGAATACTATAAAGTTATAGGGAGGCACATAGTGTACATACTACAAGGTGAGCAAGTCTATATAGTCAGGCTTATTTTCCTACTAGATTTGCCAACGCGCATATCTACAAACCAACCCCCATACCCTGTACACATGCAGGTGCCAGTGCATGCTCCTAAGAATTGACTGGCTAGAATGCATGCAGGGGGGAAAGGAACATCTATATGCTTGGCCATCATTGCATAAATGTAACAGGCTATAGTAGGTATCAATGTTGATAAATTATGATGTACAAGTCCCTATTGGGTAAGTCTGTATTTGTATATTTTTATAATAATTAATGTATATTTACAGAATGGTTAGTTTTCTGCGCTCTGCCATATTAAGGAACATTACAATGACTGGAATACCGCTTGAATAAATATTTTCAAAATTACTCCCATCGCATACAAAGTCATAAGGGGAACATATCTCAGCAGTCAGAGCTGAATGAACACAAGCATCGCTAAATACTTCGAGCTATGTTAGTAACTATAGTGAGTGCTGGTTTTAGTAAAGGATAGGGGCCTATTATTACTGAATGCTAACGATGTCAGTCTTTGTCCTCTGACTGTTCTACTGCTCTGTATTGCTACTTCATTTGAATATGAGAACAGAAGTGTGTATCACGTAGAATAGCTTGTAATGGAATAAGCATCCATATTGTCTGGCCTTTAGTGTGGAATAAGGATTTTAATTTTACTTAACTAGATTTTTTTTTTCAAATCTAGAAGGAAAAATATACAAAAGCAACCCTGGTAGAGGGGTAGTGAGCAGCAAAAGAGTGGCATTTGCATTATACATTGACATGACTTTTTAAGATGGCAAGACATGGAATCGTGCTAATTAGACCAAATTTTTGTATACACAAACTGGTAAAGCCTGGAGTACAAGACTACTGTAAAATGAGAATAGCCACTAAATTGGAGGAGATGAGGAGAAACCAACAATAGGACAGACATACAACTGAGAGGCAAGATAAAGGATTAGGAAGGATGGCTGCAGAGCAGAGATGAGTTTAAGTAGCTGTTTCAAACAACTCAAAGCCACCTAACATAGTGGATGAGATGTAAGAAAGGAAGGATGTGAGTTAAACTGTAATTGGGCAATGGTCGCATAGTCATCCTAAGGACTCCAGGTGATCTACTGTGTCATTAATGAAGTCCAATAGGTCATTCAATTTAGCAAACCTTCTTTTAATTCTAGAATAAAGTTCCAAATCAGAGAGTAGTACAGGCCCTGTCTAAAGGACGGGAATGAGACATTTTGCCGCAGTCTTTGTATGGAGGAGCAGCTTGGAAGAAGCTTTATACAAGTGCCAAGGAGGATGGATAAATGAGTTTATCCAGAAGGAATGAAACAAATGAATAGCATTCCCATCCACTTGCGGATGATTGTGGTGCATGTTCCCAGGTGCAGGTGGTGCATTTCACCCACAAATGTGAACCACATGAAGTACAATAGCAGATAGCAACACTTACGTAGTATATGCAAAATCAAAAATGAATTACATTCAGAAATGGAACATTTCAGTTAGACTTCGCTATTTTCAAGCAAGCTGCTTGAAAAAGATGGTGTTAGCCTGTGTTCAGCAGATGAATGAAAGCTACACTAAGATAAGTGTTTAATCCCTAAGCACCCCAGGACGTGTATGTACGGGCTTGCTGTGTGGGGTTAATATGACGTGCTCAGAAGCTGACACCATGTCATACATGGCCGCTGTATGGAAAACAAAAATAATTGGGAGAATTTTTAATTTATTGTAAAAAATAAAGGATACTAAAAGTTTTGTTGTTTTTTTTCCCCTTAAGAATCAAAGCTTTTTCTGTATTTATAATAAAAAAATTAAAAAACATCAAAACCTATGTGGGATCGCCAAATCCATAAAAGCCTGATGTATTATTGCATTATTTGTCCCGCATGTTGAACTTTTGTCAGAGAAAAATTACAAAATGCCAGAATTGCGCTTGTTTTGGTTACTCTGTCTTCAAGCAAAAAATTATTCAGTGATCTCAACATTGTATGTATCTCCAAATGGTACCAATAGAAACCCACAAAATCTTCACACAACCCCATTGATTGAAAGATTTAAAAAAGTTATCACAATCATAAAACGGCGTCAGAAAACAATTTTTATTTTTTAAAAGTAGTACAGCAAGAAAAAAAAGATAAAGTTGATTTAACGTAGTTGTAATGACCCACAGAATAAACTCTTATACATTTTGCAGCAGTATATATGCTCTAAAAACTGGCTTCCTCCCCCCAAAAAATAGGCCTGATTTCGGGTGTTTTTTCTATTTCATTCCACTTTGAATTTTTTCAATAATTTTCAGTACATTATATGGTACACTAAACAGTACAATTGGTCCCACAAAAAACAAGCCCTTCGACAGCTACATTGACTGAAAAAAAAAATGTTGATTTTTTTTTTTGAAAGTGGGAGGGGACAAACCAGAAATGCAAAAAAAAAAGTCAAGTTCTTAGGGGGTTAATTTTGTCATGCACTTTGACAAATAGCGTGTTTAGCGGCATAACTATATCCTGGCTGGTGGGGGTCACCATAGAAATTGTTTGAGAAACCTTATAGTCTAGAGATCACTAACCTTGTGGAGGTAAGGAAGTTATGTACTCATTTCCTAAGGCCGGTTTCACATGGCTCAGAATCTTGTGTGAGGTTTGTGCGTTGCGAGACTCCCAAATCTTGCATGAATATGAACTCCATCCTTTTAAATGGATTCATATACACAAACAAATATTGTGGCATGTCCTATCTTTTCGCATTCCTTGGTACGCATTGCCATTGTTTTCAATGGGACAGTAAAACATTGCACATCGTGCGACGTGCACACAAGAGAGATGTTTCCCTTTAAAAACAATGGGAAACACTTATTGCTCCTCCAACGTGCCAGAGGATCACTACTCCACAAAAGTTAATGGGGGTGCCTGAAAAATGCCCTGCATCGACATGATATCGCACTCGCCCGTTTGTAGGTAGCCTAAAGCAGAATTTTGAATAGCATTCACTGAATTTGTCATAGGTTTTTTTTAAATAACATCGACATGCAAAATAGCTTTTTCTATATTATTTGAATTATGTAGTCTTGAACCCTACTCCAGATCCTGTGATGTACAAACAATAAGTTGGCTTTTAGGACTGTCAAAAGAACATAGACTACATCGGCCCAGACAATTTCAAAAGATACTACAAGGGTCCTTTCACACCGACTGATAAATCATTCAATGTAAATGAATGTCCCAACTGAACGGCAAACGAGAATTTGTGTGCTTCTCTTTCCTCATTCTCTTCCTGCATGCAGAAAACTGAACGACAGATTGCCCTGTGTAAGCAAATAACTGTTCATCTATGAACGACTGCCCTATAAATGGTAGGCCAAACGTTCCCCAGCCCACTCTGACTCCATTCACTATTGATGCCCGTTCATCTGTAAAAGCACAGGAACGATTATCACTGGGATGACCGGTTGGGCATTTGTGTTCGACAGGTCATTCCATGTAAAAGGGCCCTAAAGCGGAATTTTAGAAAACTGTATATTTACATACACATGCAAACATTCAGTCAGCAGTTTCAAGTTGTACAAACCAGTACAAGCATAAAATACAAATGTTTTAACCTGTTAGCAACATCCTGCATATAGGTGAATTAGATTTGTGCAGAGGAACTATGGAACATTCTCGGTAGCCAAGCCTGTGCTATAGCCAGTGGCTATGAACTGTTCCATACAGAATATGGCAACAAATAAGCCAATTATTTGTTCCAAAAAAAGTATTAACACATAATAAAAACTGTATGAATTTGATATCACCGTAATTATACTAAAGTGTGATTGTTTTCGTAAGAGAAACCAAGTAACCTTGAAAATATACCTTTTAATGGCTAACAAAAATACATGATGTTACAGCAAGTTATCGGGTCTTCTATCGACCCTTCATCAGGCTGAATGAAACTGGTTTGGATGTGGCACATATATAATATACAAATGCAGAGAGAACACCCTTCTTGATCTAAATACCAATGTTCACACCGAAATTTGAGACTGTTTTGCACTCAAAACTTAAAACAACAGACAAACTGAGCTGAGAGATAAATACTTAATCAGTCCACTGAGCTTAGGAATGTGGCAGTTTTATGATGTGTTAGCTCTCCTTCAACCTGTACATAGAAGGAGATGGAACAATACCTCTTCAGCACCACCTATTGGATGGCGACATTCTTACAAAACAATTTCTGAATTTTTATGAAGTTTAAAAAACAGAAAAAAACAATGATTGGGAAGAAGACATCCCTCTTGACCTCCTTCAGACCTTTCATATTCTCCACTTATTCAAGAATCCCGGGCCAAGCTTCATTCCATTCTTGAGGGTATCAAACTCAAATTCTTCTGTGACGCTGCGACTTGAGGTTGCCCTTCAGTATAATAACTCTCATCTGCTCTATGCTGTGCCCCTGACCAAAACAATGTTTTGCCACAGGTAATTCCATCTTTCCCTCTCTAATTATACTGACAAATATTGTTAACATTTTTACTATATTGTAAAAAAAACGCCCCTTCCAAAAGTGATGCAATCACATTTTTTCTATTTTGTCCCATTTAAAGAATTTTTAACAGTTTTTCAGTACGTTAAAAATACAACTTGTCCAGCAAAAAAAAAAGTTATTGTTTTTGAAAGACGAATGGAGAAATGAGAGCCAATAAATGAAAATTATCCATGTCCTTAAGGGGAGAAGCCATATGGCTAAGTAAAGTTTATGTAAGTGGCATGTGCCTCTTAATACATTTGTCTTATGTAGCAGTACCTAAATGCACCAAACTGAAAGCTACAGCAGCTATGATCTGGCATAGGTTTCAGCTATAATTTACCCCAGATTCTGGCATAATGCTATAGTAAATGTTAGGCCATGCGTGGCTATACCCCCTAATGTTAGGCTCCACCCACTTTAAAAAAAAAAAGTTGCAGGGTCAAGTATAAACGCTCAAATGAGTTGTACTTTTTGCCACAATTCTGCTGCAGGATGTTTATTTGCATACGCCCCATTGTTTTGTTGCTGAAACGCTACAGTGTTGCAATACAACGACAGCTCTTTACAATGGGGGAGCCTGCTGGTATTTCTTGCTTTCTGTGGTTTGGGCAGCAGGAACAGGTTCCCTTTAAATGTTGTTAGTTCTTTATGTTAGACAACAAATATTTTTTCTCCTGGGGGTTTTATTGAAAAACTAGAATCATAAAACTGGTTCTTAGACATAATTTGGACCTTCAGTAGAAAAAGGCAACTTCTTTTTCTGTTTGCAAAGTGTCCAATCTCCATGAAGAAAGTAATTATTTGGAGGAAATTTCAGCCAACTGGAAAAGTAAATCCTACTGTATATTCTGTCCATTTTATATGAGCTTTAAGAGCGCAGAGTTATGGCTAAATGTAATCTAATGAAACTTGTCATACTGTTGACATGTTTTGTAACTTACTCTGAGGCGAGCAGTAACCATTCCACATGTAATTTCTGCAGCACGTTGGCAGTTTGCCCCACAAGTGAGCGATGTAATGTGTTGGTAATAGAAATAGCAAATTAGTATTTAAGCTACTGCACTTAAGTTATTTGGTTTCACATGTGCCTCGAGTTGGCAAGAAAAGAACGGAAATTAAACTCTTCAAAAATCTGAAAGCATAAAAGCGCTTGTTCTTTTGATTGAAACCACATACTTAGCTTTTGATTTTAGCCAGCACCAGTGGTAGGGAAAATTACAGCTGAAGAAAAAATACATTGCTAGCTGTGAAAATGGCAATTGGCAATGCATGCCTTCTATCCGATTGCAGTATTTCTGCAAATTCATCGGCATGTATTCGCTAATGTTTTATCTCTACAGGTATGCAAAATGTTTTACCTCTATTTGAAGTGGAATTACTCCACAGTCCTTTTCATGAAAAACAGTGTTCCATCCACTAGTTCCACTCTAATGTCCTTCTCAGCATATTTTGCAGCCTGACGTTTTCGTCTACCTTTTTACTTTCACATAACTTATATAGGGTTTTTATATTTTTGCTTAGAGCAATGCCTTACAAAATAATACTGCCGGAAACACAGGAAAAACTATTTTGTAATATTTTAATACTTATTGCTATAGTGAGGACTAGATGCTTGTGGGCAGTGTACAAATATATATTTTTAGTGGATGGTGTGTACTTTCCTAATCTGTCATTTAGGAAATACGGTAATCTGTCACAATGCGTCGCTGCTTCTCACCCTGCTCAGCTGCTCCTTGAGTTGCGGCCAGACTGTACCACTTTTCACATACTTCTGCTCCCCCCCCCAGTCTTATGCCCCTAGGGCATGCACGTGCCCCCCACCCCTCTCTTTAAAGGGGTCAGGGCATGCACCTTAATTCCATCTCCCATTAATCACCAGCCATCCCCTGCTATATTAGGCATCCTCCTCTTATGGAGGATGCTTAAACAATTGGTCCCTTTATGTCTCGTTATTACTCATTGTGACAAGGCCTCCTACTGTGTGTATTCCCTATTCTGAACCTTGCTTATTTATTGACCTGTTTTTGTGCTCCCTAACCTCGGCTCTGTATTTTGGACTCTGCTCTTTTCTGCTGCCCTCCCTGACCTACAGCATGGACCTCAGTTATGCACCTGTGCTGCTAACTCTGACTCGCGCCTGTCTCTCCACTACATTCCTGTTCAGACCTGCAGATACCTCACCTTGGGCCAGTGCAGCATCAGAAGACATTACTGGGACTATCTGCTCATGTAATAGCTTAGGGACCCAACAACTAAGTCAGTATCCCTTTTAGAGGGGTCCCCCCGCCCCACACTTCCTCCGCATAAGTCAGTGCTCTGCAGATATTAGCTAAAGTTGCACCACCTAGACATCTTACTATGCCTGCCCCCATGCCTACCATAATACTGGTAGTACTGAAAGCTTTTGAGGACTTTGTTACTTCTTCCTGGAATTGGACGAGAAATAGAGCCAAAGTAAAGCTGGCTGTACCTTTTGAGAAAATGGGCACCTGAAATGGCTGATTTTGACCACGTTAAGTGACCACTAGCTGCACAATTAATTCAAGTGATCATTTCTGATGACCGGTTGTGGTCTCTAATCTGCCAAAAATGTGATCTTGCCTGTTGGAAAATTTCAGCCAATCATAGCTAAAAATGCAAATGGATGGTATGATCAGCTGAATCCATGTTGTGCAACAATAAACTGGTGTAAAATAAAAAAAGTAACTCTATGTTCACCTCTGCTAAGTGTCTCCTTATCCACTGATGGAGCCCCGGTCACCGTCACTCTGAATCTAAAGAAGTTGGTATTACCCATCGGTAATATTCCCTAAAATGCAATCTAATATTTACATTATATTTTAGGGGATATAACCTATGAGTATTTTTTGCCTTTAGCAATTAGAATTGTGTTTGTATGGCCCAGAGTATTCCTAGGGCAATTGCATAATATATAGTCCTGTACTGTTCTTTTTGCACGCAACCGCTGCCTCAAATTCTGGGTTCAGAGCAGTGGTGAACGGGGCTCCAGTGCTGGACATGGGAACACTTTTAACAGGCAAGTACAGGCTTATTTAAGCTGGCCATACATTTTGGAGAGTTTGGTGGGATGTTTCGTATTACCGCTCCTATGGCTGATTGATTGATATTGCAGATGAGCGAGCGTACTCGTTAAGCACAGATACTCGAGGGAGTATCGTCCTTTTTGAGTACCTGCCTGCTTGCCCGCAAAGATTTGGGTGCTGGCAGGGGTGAGCGCTGTGTTCCGGGAGTAAGCAGGAGGGAGCGAGGGGGCGAGAGAGAGAGATCTCCACCCCCATTCCTCCCCCCTGCCGACACCCAAATCTTTGCGGGTGAGCAGGCAGGTACTTGAAAAGGACGATACTCGATCAAGTATCTGTCCTTAACGAGTAAGCTCGCTCATCTCTAATTGATATTCCAAATGTTTGGCCTGTTTAACTGAAAGTGAGCAGAGAGGGAGGGGCAGACAAAGCAAAACGTCTGTGTGATGTAGCTACAAACCTCGCAAACTTGCATGTTAGGAAACGGAGTCAAAAAATGAGATATCTGTGTATACATCAGGTTTCAAGCAGGTGTGCTTTACTGAGTTTTAAAGTCTCTTTTCATGAAGGAGTCGAATAATTCTGAGACTGCAGTAATTATGAAAAGTGGCATTTTGTGTTGTTTGATAAAAATACTTCTTATTAGCTGTGTTGAGCTATCTAAATTGTTAGCTTTTTGTGAACAGTTGAAAGTTTAGAAATTTGGCACATAAGCCTAAATTAAAACAGGGGTGAATAGTTTGGATTGCAACTCTGCACAGAGTTCTTGTAATATAATGTAATGCATCCTTCTGGAAAGTCTGGTTATCTGTCCCTTAAAAACCGACATGAAGGAAGACTTGGGATGGCATGAAAGTGCACAATGTTTAGTCCTTGATTTATCAGGATGCAACATGCAGTGAGAACGTCTTTGTTCTCTTTATTAACATATTGCATCTTAAAGGAACCTCAGTTTAAGGACCCTGTGAAACGGCACCTTAGAGCTGAGCTAAAGTCGGACTAGTGGAAGACATTACGGTTACCTGCCCGGAAGCCTGAATGTTTAAAGGAGATGTCCCGAGGCAGCAAGTGGGTCTATACACTTCTGTATGGCCATAATAATGCACTTTGTAATGTACATTGTGCATTAATTATGAGCCATACAGAAGTTATAAAAAGTTTTATACTTACCTGCTCCGTTGCTGGCGTCCTCGTCTCCATGGTGCCGACTAATTTTCGCCCTCCGATGGCCAAATTAGCCGCGCTTGCGCAGTCCGGGTCTTCTCCTCTTCTCTATGGGGCTCCGTGTAGCTCCGCCCCGTCACGTGCCGATTCCAGCCAATCAGGAGGCTGGAATCGGCAATGGACCGCACAGAAGCCCTGCGGTCCATGAAGACGGAGGATCCCGGCGGCCATCTTCAGCAGGTGAGTATGAAGACGCCGGACCGCCGGGATTCAGGTAAGCGCTGTGCGGGTGGTTTTTTTAACCCCTGCATCGGGGTTGTCTCGCGCCGAACGGGGGGGGGGTTTAAAAAAAAAAAAACCCGTTTCGGCGCGGGACATCTCCTTTAAGTGCAGTCAGCATTCATTCATGCACCTGTAGGATCCTCTGCTTCACACCCCTAATACTTTGTGCCAATGTGTAAGCCAATCCCATTTTTGGCACAAAGCAGCAGTCTTCAACGAAGACCATTCTAGCCACCATTCTAGATTAGAAAAGTCACCCATGTGAACATATTTTCTGCATTGAGCGAATGACAATAGATGCCGATCATGTCACAGTTCAGATGCCTGCCCATTAACTTCGGTAGTTTTCATCCTTCATCAATCAAATATTTTATGAGTGCTTTGTGATGGAACAGTTAGCAGTCATTGTACTTTTAACTACAGAAACACAATTTGTCTGGTTTTATTTTCCTGTAATCTATTACGTCTTTTCCCCTGGCTGAACTGGTCAAATGGAAGCTGGCGTAATCAGATTCATAGACATGAAAGAGAAATGACCTAATATTTTCCAGTGCCACAATGAATAACAATAAAGGTGACCTACAAACTGGTGATACTGGAATGTATCCTGTGTGAAATCAAAGGTCAGAGGGTCCTAATAATTCCCACCATTGATATCACTTCTAGATCTGTCACTTTTGCACATTTAGTAAATTTCACAGCAAACCTTGAGCAGTAAGTAGAAATAAAAAGTAGTAATTCTCTCAGGTATATGTAAAGACTGCACATCGTAGATAAAGGAAAATTGTCAAAGAGGAAAAAGCTATGATATATCGGGAAGAAATCACTTTACGATGAGCCGTTGGTTTATTGAAGGAATGTATTACACAATGAGACTATTCTATGTGGTCTCTTATCTCAGCACAGTTTATTGCGGACTTGTATCCCACATCACAGATATTGATGATTTTGACGCCGCTGTGTTTTTTTGCAATTATGTTTATTTTTGTCCCTAGTGGAAATTAAAATATCTCATTCACACATGTTTGTTAATATTATTTCATGGAAAAGCAATGTCTGCTTAGGAACCCAAATCATTATGCAGTGCACATAGCAAGGGTCCTCTCTGCTTAATATTAAGTATTCCGGATATACCATATATAGCACCTAATGATTGGTTCAAACTGCCCCCTGCTGCTCCAGACCTCTTTAACAGTGTGCCATTCAAAAGACAGTTAATTATTGAATATTATTTTGTCTGCTGACAAAGCATGTGCTATAGATTTTTTTCCTCGTTGGCCTACGTGTATTAGCTCAGGTTATAATTTCTAGTAATAATTTATAGCTCACAGCGGTTGGTGAAGCGCCTATTAAATTTTTACACTATGCTATGAAGAAATTAACCACACAATTTCAAGTGTGGCCTAGTCTGTTCGCAGTTACGGATTTCAAAACCGAAATGCACCAATTACAAAGTATATATGTTTTGTTGGCATATCTGCGCTAAAAATGATGAACTAAAGAAAATGAAGTATTTTCTAACATGGCAAATATCTTGTTTATTATGCTGCTAGTCTGTATACTTTTAATCTCTCTAATTAGACTATTACACTTTTTCAAGTTACATTTTTCTGCCGCTTTACGCATTCTTTGCTTTTTGCTTTAAAGGCAAATTTAGAATATACATTTTTTTCTTTCCTTTTAAGCTTCACTCATTCAATGACTCATTGAAAAAAGCTGTTTTACCAAACCTGTAAAGTGTTCTCTTTTCCTGTGTACCCCCTCATGTGCCTTAGACATTTATGGCACATCCTGTGTGTATCACATAAATGTTTAACCCTTTCCAATCCACTATTTATCCTGGTTTTCCTAGGGGACTTACTCTTTTTCTGCCGTTATAAAACGGCGCTATCTGCTGCCTAAAACCAGTACTGCATGAGGTGACACGTTGGATAGGCTCCGACAGCAGAGAGGCTGGCAACATACAGTAAGAGAACCCTGACGGACGTCTTGCAACATCGGAGCTGTACAGCCCTAAATCATAATGTCTTCAGACGTCAGATAATGGATTGGAAAGGGTTAATAAGTGATCCTTTTGCATTGACATCTGTAACAATCTGTCGTAGTCATATGATTTTACACTCCTGTGTTTTCACCGCATAACTAAAGCTCCTTCTAAGTGGGCAGATTTTAAGCCTGTAAGGGATCCGTTATATTAGAATATCAATCAATATTTATGTTTCAATCCACATGGCACAATCATAGTAATAAACGAGCGCCACGATTGTACTTTAGTTTTCATCTGCAGCTCCCTGCGACCGGCGGCGTGTTTTTGTGCACCCCATCATTGTGATGGGTGATGGGGTGCAATAAACGGGCAAGGATAGAGCAGACAGCGCTCGAAAATCGTGGCATTTTAATAGAAGTGTTATACCACGATCACCACAGCGTTCATAGCGCCAAGTTAATCGCAGTAAAAAGCGCCTGTGTGGGAGAGACTTGACAATTCAAGCCATGCGGATGAGATTTTAATAAATCTCATCTAGGTGGGGAAGGAAAAAATCTGCATGCAATTAAGATAGAGTGCAGGTTTTGAATTTGTAGTATGCCAATTTATGCTAAAGGTCAGCTCCTCAAATTAGGGGATGATATCCCCATAAAAATCTGCATGCAACAGGCCAAAATCTGCTGCGTATGAACATACCCTAAGGGCTTGCTCACACTGCCATTAGGAAAGAAATTAAAAAGAAATATTTCTTCCGTTTTTTTTAATAGCAGCTTGGGAACAAAAGCAAAAATGTTTATTTCCGTTTCTCTGCTCGTCAAATGGAACAAAGAAACCTGTGTGAATGAGCCCTAGGACAGTTGTTGTTTTCCCATTTGGAGCCTTGAGCGATCAATACAGAGAATGTTTTTTGAAATTGCATAACTTTTTTGATGACTGATGAATACTCAATATTTACTAATAACCATAATTTTCGAAAAGTGCTGAGAATGTTGTACAAATATAAAAAGGCATGCTTGCTTCACCTGATCGACGGCCTCTCCCATTTTGCCTAGTCCCCTACAGCTCTCTACTGCCTGCTGCAGCAATGATGTCCCAATAGTAGGAACGTAGGACTTCTTTACCCAATCACTGGTCACTTCATTCAGTGATGCATGTTCCTGTGTCATCGCTGCAGCAAGGAACAGGGTGCCATTGGAATGAGAGAGGCAAAGGACGAGGTGAGGTTAGTATGCCTATTTTTATGTTTGTACAGCAGGCCGTACATGTTCAGTTTTTTTCCCCCTGAAAATCCTGTTAAGTGTAGAATAGTGACTTTCTGCTAGCCGGCCAAATATGACATGGAGAGATGGCAAAACTGATATAAGATGCATTTTAGAGTTTGACTTCACTTTTGCTAATCAGTTGGCATTATCTTTCGGGAGATGGACATCCTATGTTCTGTTCCGTGGTCTTTGCATTACTTGGTTACTCTGAAATACACGGTGCTAGCTCTTCCTCAGCGGCTTCTTTTTCTCTCGTTGCGACCACCCTCTCCTGCCTTCTCCTTCTTATCTCCTCAGTTGGGGTCATGCACAAGATATCATGCCTGCTCCCTCCCCACAGTGTTCCCTTCCTCAAATGGCTCTGCCGTTATATTGCACACTTCGCTCCGGATTTAGTCTGCTTTTTATCCCAGCGTCAGGAACAAGCGAGGATGTCATGACGTTGCCATGGGAATGCACAACTCATTGGTATATATTAAACTCAACATGGCAAAATCACAACTTATAAGCAGCATATACAGTTGTAATCAAAATTATGCAACCCCGGTAGTAAATTACGTTTATCTGCCAAATTTACAAACTTCCAATTTGAAAAAAAAATCAAGAACAGATTAAATAGCTCAACTCAACTAATATAACAAGTAGTTTCTCCAAATTCAACACAAGATGCAACTTTTAATGACTACTGCAGTCTTACAATTATTTAACCCTTCTTGACATGCATCTTTAGGATTTAGTAGAGCACTCTTTTGCTGTTTGGCTATGCACCAGGTTTGCAGGTCATGATATCAGCTTTTGGCCACGTTCCTGGAGAGTTTTAGCCCATTTCTTGTGGGCAATGGCCTCCAGTTCACGAATACTCTTGAAGTTACGTGCTGCAACCACCTTCTTCAAATCCTATCAACATTTTTCTATGGGTTTCAAGTCAGGTGACTTTGACTGCTATTCCAGAATCTTCCAGGACTATCTCTCAAACCAAACCTTGGTGGACTTTGAGATACTGTATACTTGGGATTATTGTTTTGTTGGAAGGTCCAATTCTATTAGTTATATTAGTTTTATTGAGCTATTCAAATTGTTCTGGTTTCTTTTGCAAGAGCCCACATTAGAATATTGACTATTGTCACATAAGCACCTTTCTAATTTTCTAATGCTCTACGCCACTCTTCTCCCTGGGGTCACTGACTGCTTCACCTGTCCGCAGAACTCTCTCAGACTCCAGTTTTCGCACAGGTCTCCAGCAAGGCCAAAATCGCCACTTCTACACTAAATATACTTGTCTGTTCTTCACTTTTCTTCTATGTTTGCTATTCCCGTTATTTCTCTCAATACATAAGCCACCAGTCCTCGGAGTTCAGTGAGTTTTGTTGGATGGCTGGCTTAGGTTTGCTTCATTCACAGTGCCAGCCCCTTACCGTCATTTGTTTATTGACATGCCCGATACTAAAATTTGGGATAAAGTCTTCAGTCATGTCGTGCTTCTGTCTGGCATATCACTAATATCTAGAAAAGTGCACCGCTTTTAGGATGACATGACTGGGTTTTGACCTGGTTGTGCATAGTTGAAAATATAACTATATTAGTCCATGCTTTCTTGTTATATTAGGGAATTATTGCAGCGTAATTGGGCTCCATCTGTTAAGGGTTACCATGGGTCCTAATAATAGCTCAATTTCTGCCATAGGTATTAGTCTATTAGGCTACGCCATCAATATTGTATAATTATCCAGTGCATTCTGCATAGACATGCTAAAAGTCATGGGATAGCCATAAATAAATTGATCATGAAGTGGCATTATCTCAGGTGATTGCTTGGGTATGCACACACTTGTATAAATTCTGAGATGAGTAAGATTGAACAGTGCCCAGCATGTTCATGGCAAGGTGATGTGAATTATTAGAGTTCAAGCGAGACATCATAGTGAGTGCAACACGGATGGAACATTTCCAGGTTGTGCAAGCATGTAACATTGCCAGAACCACAGTGTCACTTGTGTATCGGTAATACGTCATTAAAGACATTACCACCCAACATAGCGGCCGTCCATGGATATTTAATGATTGTGAACAGCGACATCTGGTTAGAATTGTCTATGGGAACACAGAAGTGAATCTGTCAGAAATGATATCCACGTTTAATGTAGGAGGCCCCACACACATATCCCGCAGGTCAGTGCAGACTTTTGGCTTCCATGGGATATCTGAGCAAAAGACCTACCAGAATGCCTTTTGTTAACACCACAACAATGGCAAATTGCCTCACTTGGGTTCATGAGGTTGCTAACTGGACGCTAGAGGACTGGCCACATGTGCCACGCTCTGATGAGTCATAATAATGCTTGTTTTAGGCTGATGGAAGGGTTCATGTATGGTGCAAATCCCATGAAGCCAAGGACCCCAGCTGCCATCAAGGCACTTGTGCAGTCTGATGGTGATTGCATACTGATGAACAGAATTGGTTCGAGGAACATTGTAGAGAGTTCCTACAAATCGTGTGGCCTGCATGTTCACCTGACATGAACACCATCGAGCAATCATAGTGGAGACATCTATTTGGACCTGAGATCCTGTACCTACAAATACCATGGAGCTATGAGTGGTAATGCAGACAGCATGGCTCAACATCTCTCTAGATGTCTTCTGTTCCCTTGTGAAATTGATGATCCGTTGAGTTGCTGAAATATGCCAGGCTAGAAAGGGTTCTTCACGATGACTATTCCTGTCCGATGACTTTTGGCACATCAGTATACATACAATATATGCAATACCAGCTTCACGTTTCAAAGTGTGACAAAATAGAGTTTACACAAACTTTTTTTTCTGAATAAAAATATTTTCTTAAAAAATAGCCCCCAATAAGAAAAAACAAACAGTATTTACTGCAAATGTAATCACTGTAGAATATAAATAACATATTATGTATGCTGCCTTTTTCTCAGCATTCCTCCCAAAAAGAAATATCTAAAAGCTGATCAATATATGATATGTACGTCAAAGTGGAGCCGCTGAAATTGCAAATCATCCTGCAAGAAAAAAAAATGCCATCATGCAGCTACGTTGACAGAGGAAAAATTATGGCTCATTGAATGCAGACATACAAAAAACCCAAAACACTTAGTCCAAAGGCCCAAAATATTATAGTTCTTAGGGAGTTATGGATAGCTGTTCAAATGTGGAGACCATTCTCATGAATCAGTACATATTACAGTTTTTTATCTGGTAATTGCATGTTTATTTTCTCCAATTTCCCATATTACTCCTATTGCCCGGGCACAGAAGCCTAGTTTATGTGTAACATAAGAAGCCTAGCAGATCTCTTATTGATCACATCCATTATTTGTGAAGTTTCTTTATTTCGTACCATCACAAATGCATCCGGCTAGCCTCCTCACAACTAAATTAAGAACACTTGTCAAATATTTTGTCTGACATGCTGGGCTTTATAATTGTAATGGAAAGAGATTTGTGAGGCTCCAATAATATGCTAGTGATTGTGTTTTTTTCCCTCTATGGTAAGGGGTGTGGGTAATTCGTTTCCAGCTTGAACTATTTCAGGGTGTGCTCTTTGTTTTCCTCTGGATTTATGAGCACTGGAAAATCACATGTTCTAAACAAATCGTAGAGGAATTTCCCATCATCTGTATGTTACGTTTAAAGCAAATTAACAGGCCCACAGTATTATTTATGTTGTAGTACGTATATTTGTTATGGAATATCGGTGGGTAGAACTGAACTGTATGGGATAATAGTGTGCTTGTTAATACCTGCAAATATGTTCCTCTAAAAGTTCATAGAAAATCTAATTGTGGTATATACCGTGTTTCCCTGAAAATAAGCCAGTGTCTTATATTAATTTTTGTTCAAAAAGGTTTAACTTTTTTACATGTATAGCTGCCTGGACACTATTTAAATTGACTTTTTTAAATTAACTGTTAGCAGGGCTTAATTTTGGAGTAGGGCTTATATTTCAAGCATCCTCAAAAAGCCTGAAAAATCATTTTGCATCCTCAAAAATTCTGGAAAATCATGCTATGTCTTATTTTCAGGGTATGTCTTATTTTCAGGGAAACAGGGTATGATCTAATGACTATTTAGAAAATAGATCAGTTCTCTTTATCAAACATTGTATAATATTTTTAGACACCTTTTGTGTCCCCCAAACAGTTGTGATTGGTTGAGACATGGACTCTACTAGAGCTCTGAAGGTGTTGCGTGATATTTGAAACCAAGATATCAAAAAATTCTTTAAAGTGAAGGTGTCATCAGAAAATGTAGTATACTATACATCACATATTTGTGTTAAACATTTTTTAAAGAATTTTTTGGTAGGTTTTTTTAAACTTTCAGTCACAATCTGTATTAATAAAAATCCAGAAATCCTGCATTTTTCACACTGATCACAGAGCCTATTGATAGGCTGATAATAAACTTCCTGATTTGTAGAGAAAGTTTTGCAGCAGTCGTCTCACTAACATCACAGGCAGGATTACACAGAAAGGTAACACCTATATGTAGATAACACAGCATCCAACATTCGCACTGGGAGATTAGCTGTGATAATCTACTCCCCTCCCTGCAAAATGACCTCTGCACAAGTTACAGAACATGTCTACAACAGTCTTTCATACTAGTCCGTGAATCAGCTTTAGACTATTGTATGAATGGCCCATGAGGCTGCTGTGAGGCATATCTCTAAATACTTTTAAATGTAGCTCAGGTAAGATGACCGTTTCCATAGACATATATGGAGAGTAGAATAATAATAATCTTTATTTGTATAGCGCCAACATATTCCGCAGCGCTTAGTAAAAATTAAAAAAAATTCCACAATATATCTAGTTTTAATTAATAAAAAAAAGTGATGCATATTCAGCTGGCACTGCACAGGATGTAAAATAAAATCGGATTATCAGAGAAGGCTATTTTCTTATACTGCTCCGTGATCACGTTCTGATGCTCACATGCCCATTGTAGGTGATTTCAGTGTTGGACACTGGTCAGTGTGGGCACTCTGATCAGAGTGCAGATATTCCACCTTATAACAGCATTATCTTTTTCAGTAATCTGTGCAACAGTAGCAATTTGGTGGGATTGGTCCAGGCGGCCTAGCTTTTGCACCCCATGGCCACCAATAAGCCTTTAGCATCCATACGTCTGTTACCATTTCACTGGTTTTCCTTTCTTGGACCTCTTTTGGGAGTACTAACTACTGCACACTGAAAAGACTCCATAAGAGCTCCTTTTTTGGAGATGCTCTGACCCCCTCGTATTGCCATCACAATTTGGTCCTCCTTCAAGTCTCTCAGATTTATACGTTTGTCTGTTTTCTTTTTTTTCTGCTTCCAACACATCAACTTCAAAAACTGACTGTTCACTTGTTACCTAATGTACCCTACTCCTTGACAGATGCCATTGTCATGAGCTAAGGAATATTATTAACAACTTCACGTCTCAGTAGTTTTTAGCTGATCAGTGTATAGACTAAAATAACCTAAAAATAAATGCACATTCTTCAAGTTGTAAAAGAATGGGTAAAATGCTCAAAGATGTACAATGTGGATGAAAAAAATTATTTTGCACTTATTCCGGATCAATGTAGCACATGTGATATATGAATATTGAATCCATTGGCATCTGTGTCTTTGAACAGCTTCTGTAGCTGTATAAAACAGTATAAAATACCTTTGCACAATGCAGAAAATATGAATTCTCTTAACCATCCACATAGAATTAACCATTCAACCTTTGGTGCTAAATGAAGGCCCGCTGTCAGATATTAATCTGCAGTATGATGATGATTTTCCAAAAGAATAACTAAACCAGGTGTAGCATAAAATTCCCCATTAATTAGAGTTTCTTCTTAATTAAAACGGCCATGTACAACTCACTTAAGTAATGCACAGCTCTTTGCCTTAGAGAGTATATTATATGCAAGGCCTGTTTTTTAGCTAGCAAAGTGTCACCTCAACGTATTGAAATTACCTGTCTAATTGTATTAAATGTAGCATGTCTACAAATGTCTGCAGTGTGGTTGGCGAGTTTCTGTTTGCTGAAAATCACTTGATGCGGCATTATCCAGAGGCAGCTGTTCACAGGTCCTTCACCTCTCCCCAGAGATGACTGGATACTTACATAGTTGGACCCTGTCGTATAGAAGGATTGGTGAACATGACAGGTTGTTTAGAAGCCATCTGCTTAAAATGCCTTTTGCTTTGTGTGCAGTAATGAACTTGAGAGAAGCTGTCTTTATATTAATATTCTGTTATGATGTCCAAACAGGTGGAAGTTGATGGGACTAAAGTGAATGTGTCCAGCGAATGGAATCTGTCTTCACCGTTAATGTCAGTCAGCATTGGTGGCACTCAGAAGACCATTCAGGTAAGTACGCTAATTCTATTGAGATTAACTCACTGCTCACCTAAACATTACAGTAGGTGTAGGATCAGTAGGGCTGTTTTTCAACTTTATAAAACTTTTTAAAACTGTAATAAAAAAAAATAAAATATATATATATATATATATATATATATATATATATATATATAAAATATATAAAAATACTATATATATATCGTATATTTATCTCAATGATCACTATCTAGTCGCTCTAGAGTCATACATAGCTCATAACCTCTTGCTGCGTACTTCACCATATGCACTGGCAATTTACATTATTGCAGACAAGTCCCAAACACCAATCTGTTCCAGTTTGGATAGTGTATTACCAGTGTCAAATTTTGATTAGCAGATGTTTGCAAATTCATGTTCTTTTGTTTCTCTACGTTTAAAGGGGTTGTACCAGAATTGCAAGTTATTCCCTAGTCACAGGGTAGGGCATTACTTGCTGATCGGCAGGGGCTTACCTGTTATATGGTGCCATATACAATGTACATGGTGAGCTTTTTCTGCCACACCTTCATTTTTCAGGAGATTGTAATTAAGGCCTTAATGTTTGGGAACTAAAGAGAAGTGGGACCCAGTATTTCTGCAAGGGAGGGCTCCTGTATTTTCCCAAGGCAACACTTTCACAGCGAAGCTCCCCAAAGATGGGAAGGTTCCAAAAAAGGTGCAGAGTCTGTTTCAAAATGGGAATAAGAAAGGACACACCCACTTTTCCAAGCAGATGATAATCAGGGGTATTACAGATGAGAGCTATATAAAGCAAACAAAAGCGAGTGTGCTATATTCTAAAGTGTGCTGTTTCTT
Organism: Eleutherodactylus coqui; assembly: GCF_035609145.1. Lineage (NCBI taxonomy): Eukaryota > Metazoa > Chordata > Amphibia > Anura > Eleutherodactylidae > Eleutherodactylus > Eleutherodactylus coqui. The sequence goes on from NC_089837.1 coordinate 398,791,795, forward strand.
AAGTCTGTGACTTTAGATTAGTGACTTTAGATTCAAGGACATCAGAAAAGTCACACCTATTTATTTACTGCCTATCTATTTTAAATTTCACTTGCATATAATACTTTTATCTAACCTATCTGTACGATCCCCATTTAGAATGTGAGAATTTGCTCCGTGATTCACAATGCCGTCAAGTATACATCTTGCACCATATATGCAGTCCTTGAACAGCATGTTGCACATTTGGAAGCCTAGATCCTGGATCTTATTTGCAGCACTGTGATTCATTGGCAACCTAGAAAGGAATCTGCTCAGGTTAGAAGGGGAATTGAAGCCCAAGGCAGGCTAGACAGTTCCTGGTAGTAGGGGACTCTGTTATTAGGGGGACCGACAGGGCAATCTGTCACAAAGACTAGGATCATCAAATATTGTGTTTGGCTTCCTGGTGCTCGAGTACTACACATTGCTGATAAAGTTGACAGATTACTGCAAGGGACCGGTGAGGACCCAGCGTTCATTGTGCACATTGGCACCAATGACAAAGTTAGAAGTAGGTGGAAGGTCCTTAAAAATGATTTCCAGAACTAGGTTGTAAGCTTAGGACAAGGACCTTCAAGGTAGTATTTTATAAAATACTACCTGTACCACACCAGAAAGGCAGCGGGAGATTAGAGAGGTAAACAAGTGGCTCAAGTGTTGGTGTAGGAAGGAGGGACCTGGGTTGCTGGAGAACTGGGCTGACTTTGCTGTTGGCCACAGGTTCTACCGTAGAGATTGGCTGCATCTCAATGGGGAGGGTGCAGCTGTGCTGGGGAGAAGATGGCTAGATAGTTGAATGTGTTTTTAAACTAGGGATTAGGGAAAGGGCAACCAAAGAGATAGAGGTGAAAAGAGTCTAGACAGAAATCTGGGACTATATAATGAGAATGGGGGGGGAGCGCTTGGAGAGGTTAATGGGGAGTTTTATCTGGGAGCTACAAAAATACTAAACTTTATGAAGGCAAAGTTCAAACAGCTTAGTGATACTCTTAACCTTATTGACATGGGTCAATGACCTCAAAAATAAGAGTACAAAAAGAGGAAAAAACAGTGTGGCTCAATAAAGATGTAAAGAGGCCAATAAACAACAAAAGAATGAGTTTAAACTACTAAAACAAGAAGACAGCGAAGCATCATTAAAAACCTATAAGGAAAAACATAAATTATGTAAACCCCTTAATGCTGCAGGGCATACATGGTATGGTATGGAGGAAGACTGTAGGACGATTCCACTCCCTACAACGCGGGTGCTGGTTGTTTCTTACAGCCGATTCCCACCCGCAATAGCTCCGTTAAGCCGCGCCGTTCATCAGAGACGTTACCCCTTTAAATGCTGCCGTCAATACTGACAGCAGCATTTAAATGCCATGACCGATGTTCGGGGTTCCCATATTGCCCCCCCCCTGCAATGAGATTGTGGGTTGCCGTGCGGTTGTCATGACAGCCAGGGGCCTTCTGAAATGCCGTATGTATAATAAAATAATCAAGTTATTTTTTTCCATTTCACTCCACTTCGACTTTTCAGTACTTTATATGTGAAAAAGTCGAAGTGGAGTGAAATGGAAAAACAGTACCATTGAAAAATACCATACTTAAACCAACTTGATACCATGCAGTACCATACTTAAACAGTACCATTGAAAAATACAACTAATCCCACAAAAAATAAGCCCTCAGACAGCGACGGTGATGGATAAATAAAAGTTTCGATTTTTTATTTTATTTTTTTTAAAGGGGGAAGGAAAAACCGAAAATAAAAAAAGAGCCTCATCCTTAAGAGGTTAATATGGAAAGTGTTAGCCCTTCAAAAAATAGTAATAGTAAAATGGAAGACGGTGATGAGGAGAAAGCAGATCTATTAAATATTTTTTGGGGGGGCAATGTATTCATTCAGGTAAATGAAATGTCATGTGAAATGCAAAGTTATAAAGTAACCTCTCAATTAAATGTCACCAGTCTAACTGAGGAGGAAGTGCAGAGCTGCCTTAGGCCTCTTTCACGCGACCGTATGCAATTTTACATTCGCCCATATGTGCCGTAAAATCGCATGAATGAAGAATTGCCTCAATTGTATCCTAAACTTTAGCTACATATTTTCTGCTGATCACATGGGCAGTGCTGCATATCAGCAAACAAATATGCTGCAGCGCGGAAATCCATCGATCAGCAGAAATCCTTGGAATGACAACTAATGCTGAAATAGAGACAGCTGTCGTCTTTTCCCAGCGTTGTACGCCATGTAACTCTCTTCCACTCCCTTTTTTTCTTCCATAGAAGTCTATGGGATGCTTATCTAGACAAAAGATAGGGCAAGACCTATCTTTTGACACGGCGTGTAAAATCGGCGATGTTGTTTTCCCGGCACAGTTTTTTATGTACCCGAAAATCGTTCTTCTGAATAAATACATTGACATCCAATGTTTCAGATGGCCGGAATTTTTGGGCGATTTCTTGACGCCACTAAATAGCCACGTATCTACGCCCACTTGAATAAGGCCTTAAAGAGATTAAAATAGACAAATGCCAACTCCTGATGGTGAACACCCCCTAGTTCTAAGGGAATTAAGTAATATAATAGACAGACCATTGTTTCCTAAATTTAAGGACTCTATAGTGACAGGGTCTGTGCCACTGGATTGACGCATTGCAAATGTGCCAATATTTAAAAGGGGATCAAAAAAGCAAACCTGGAAACTGTGAGAAAATACATGTCACTATTACACACTAAATGGGAAAACACTAGGTAAAACTGGTATGGAAAAGGACTTGGGGTTTTTAGTTAACTGTAAACTTGGAACCACCAGTGTCAGGGAGCTGCTGCCAAAGCAAATAGGATAATGGGGTGCATTAAAAGCGGTTTAGGGGCACATGACAAAAACATTGTCCTTCCTCTTTATAAGTCATTGGTCAGACCGCACATGGGATATTGTGTGCAGTTTTGGGCACCAGTATTCAAGGATGACATATCAGAGCCTGAGCGGGAACAAAGATGGACAACTACATTGATGAATGGAATCGGTGGACTACAATACCCAGAGAGGTTTTCAAAATTAAGGTCATTTAGCTTTGAAAAAAAAGACAGCTGAGGGGTGACACCATCTTTATGTTTTACAGCCAATTCCCTTTCTGCAAAACCACATGTATCTTACTGGGGTTTAGCAATGTGGTTGTGGGCTTGCTTTTGCAAATGTGACAAGTACTATGGGCTTGTCATAAAAGGAATGTAGACAGCTGGTCTGAAACAAGAGCATTCAATTTCTGGTTTTCTTACTCCTGTACCTTTGCTTCTAACTGTAATGGAATACAGGAATATTCTTTAATGAAGAGACGAGTGCTAGCAATCCTATTCTGTGTTCCTACACCAAGGCTAAAGGGGCGCCTGCCTCTGTTGTATGAACACCGAGACTGCTAATTGTGCGTGATGGTGGTGAGCTGGTTATAAACCCTTAGTATTCTCCGTGTATTCTTCCTATACTGAGGCCCAGGAGTATAGAATTATTTAATACACCTTTTCCATTCCCATGCACTGGTGAATTATAGGACTAATGTTTTAAATATTAAATCATTGTAGAGTAGAACATTTATTTTCTGTTTCTGACCACTTCTTCTATAAGCCCTAAAATGAAAAAAAATAAAATAGCCGCTCTGGTTTTGAATAGTTAAACACTCCTTTTGCAAAAAACAAAAAGAATGACGTTTTCGAGGTACCTTTTTAGAGTGTATCCCAAAAGGTGAAGTTTTAATCTGGATATCGAGGCCAAAACACCCCCAATCATGAAAAGGTTAATATTTAAAATCTCTTTATCCTAGTGAGTTACCAGTTTTCCTCCCCAAATCATCACTATTAAGTTCTTATGACACAAAGATCTCTGCAATGTATTGTACTGTGCAGCAGGGAATTAAAGCCATCACTGTTTATTTTGACCACAGGATTGCCCATATATCCTAGAAGATCTTCTGATGGCAACTTGAATAAGACACGACCAACAGTTCATAGACTGGACTAGGCTTGTTTGTGTAATTTCACATTGGTAATCCACCTGGGCACAGCTGGTAGCCATTTTGTCCAGGCCATTATTAGCAGCCTATAGAAAGTACCTCAAATAATGATGTCCTTTTTTGTGCTAGCAAACTCATTTATGTTTCTAGTCTGATGAAGGTAGTCACCCATTTCAAGCCCCCTCTGCTTAGCAGATCGTACTATGCACTAGCGCACAGTGAATAAGTCATTGATACCCAACTAGGTGGAACTAATTTTCTGTGGCAAGAGAGCTGAGTTAGGAGGAGCTGCACTCAAACCTCTGCTTATTTAGAAGAAATGACAGATTATATAAATTAGTTGTGAACTGGTGAGAAGTTACACTGATATAGGAATGAATAACTACTATGAATTTAAATATATATCTGTGCATCACGCTTTCTCTTATTTGCCTATATTTAATCTGCTAATTGACATATGTGACAAGACAAGCAGAAGTATATCAAACTATGTAGGCTCATGTAGCCTCATATCCATCATTCATTTAAAGCCACCCTCGGCTTACGGAACAGAATCCTGTCCTGAGACCAAAGGGGTTAGGGGAATACTACCTGCAGTTATTCTTCTGTTGTCCCTCCAATCAATGAATTCAAGGTTCTGTTTTTCGTGATACAAGATAGCCGATCTTCAAACTACCTAATCCCCTTAGTGCATTGGTTGAGTGTTAGACCAGCTCATGTGATCAGCAATGGCCAATCAGAGAGCAGTCTACAGTGTGTTTTAGATAGTTAGAAAATTGTTCTGGCTATTATGGACAGCCGCAAACAGGGCCCAGAGCAGGCAAGAACAACTGCAGGTAATATACCCCCTCCCCGGGCAGAGTTTTATCCCTCGACTGGGTGGTCACTTTAAGAATTGGAAGCACGGAGCTTACAGTATACAGTACCAGCCAAATTAATAACATAATCTTACATTTTGTACTAATATACAGTGGGCCTCATTTATCAAAACTGTCTAATAGAAAACTGTCTTTATTGCTCACAATTTAACAGATCAAGTCACAGCTTTAATTTTAACACAGCAGTTTCAGAAATGAAAGCTGAGCTCTGGTTGGATGCTATGGGTAACAGACAGTTTTAAAAAATGAGGCCCAGTGTGTTGTAGTGTTTTTGTTGTAAAAATGTGTGGGTCTCGTTCACATCTGAGTCCGTTCAGGCTTTCTGTCTCTGTCTTTCCTTCTTTCGGGATAACTGTGTATGCTTTCAGGGTGCCTCTCAGGAGTGTGTTCCCAGAAAGGGAACTAAAGGCATAAAGGAAATGAGGGCAAAAGGGTTTTAGAGAAAGTTTTGTAGTACAAAAGAGGGAGTCCATCGAGTCTAGAGGTTTTCTCCAGTTTGGGATTCTTTCTGTATGATAGTGAATTCTATTTGTGAAATGGGAATCTCCATAGCTTGGATTGCTTCTAGTGAGAAGTGGCCGGAGCCTGAATTTTGGAGCTAGGAATGCATTAAAGCTCTACGATATGCCCAATCGTGGCCTCAAAGGGGGAAAGGCAAGTTATAAAGAGACTGGTAGTATTCTCTAAACACTGCGGTAATCTTCTGTGGTAGGCGATGGGTATGACCTATTGGTGTGGAAATGTGAGGTGTATATGACCTAGTCCTCTCTTTCCATAGGGCTTGAGCTAAGGTATGACTGCGTTTGTTGCCAAACTTATAGAAGTGTCTCCTGCACTAAGTGAGAGATCCTTTGGCTCATGCTAAGCAATGTGAGCATACTTGTCCCCTTAGCTGAGCCAATTCGACTCCTCTCTCTCCATCCAGGGTAGAGTTATGTGTCATTTCTGGAACCGAAAATGTTACAAGAGGTTCCTGGTTTGGGAGCTATGTTCTTTTTTGATGCAAGAGCCAATACTAATGAAGAAGCCACGGATGAAGTATTTATGGGCCTCCCATATTAGCAATAGGTCTACATCAGAGGTGACGTTAGTAACGTAATCCTGGAAGTTATTTTGAATCTCCACTTTGGCCACTGGATGTTGTGAAAAGGACTTATTGAGACACCAGTGCCAAGACTTGTGATAAATTACTGGAAAAAAGTGATGAGACAATGGCTGGAGATGTTGTCCATGCTCTCTGCCTTAGGCTAACTTCACAGTGGCAAGTGCGATATGGGGCTGTTAATCCCATCCCCATATCACGCTCCCCACCTTGTAAATTCCCTGAGTATGTAATGCGTTTTCATGTTAAAACAAACTCGCATCACTTCGGGGAAGAAGCAATCCTTCTGCTGCAGAGGAAGATCGCTGACTTTCTCCCATTGCTTTCAATGGGAGACCTCGCATTGCCTCCACCTGTCCAATTGAAAACAATGGGCGCTGTGATGCGAGAGCATGCAGAATGATAGAACATGCTGCAATTTATTTCCTGTATGGCATTCAAAAGAATGGGGTTTATATTTGTTGGAGATTCGTGTGTCTCGCAACCAACAAATCTCACGTGATTTCCATGCCATTGTGAAGACAGCCACAATGAGGGAAAGAGTCAAGTGATGGAGCAGAAAATTGTCTATCCTAGAGTAATTATTGTGAGGTGGGGAAAAAAAGATGTCCTCTTTAGTGGAAGGGTGGATGATTCTCCAAGCGCCTATCAGTTGATGTTCATGTAGTATCTTATAAAAACCTATAGTGTGTGGATGCAGGTAAGCTGCTATTTCCATGAGAGGTGGCTCAAAGTGTTCCCAGGGAATGGAGCTGGCGATGAGTATGGAGACTCCTTTGGTCTTGGATTCCGGATTTGCACTATGGTAGCCACCTGGAAAATGGGCATTCGCTAACTTGGGGACAGAGTCCGCTCCGAAGAGGGTTTCCTGTGCGAAGACTATGTGTGCTCTCTTCTGCCAAAGGAGACGGAGGAGGGAGTTACAGGTTGTTACGACAACCTCTGTTTTCGATGTCATCTAGGTGTTAGGCCAGGTCTCTCATCTGTGAATGGTGCTTGTCCACGGTTTGAGCTAGTTGTTGAAGATCAAACAAAGATGTCATTGATCCATTCAGACAGGGATTGGATTGATTGGTTGATTGAATAACTGTATGTATGGCCAGTTTATGTGTTTCTTCAATACGTTGCAGTTGTGAGTCCAGTTCTGCTTTGGTGGGCAAAGCATTAATCATCTTCCATAGTTTTTGTAGTTTACGAGATATGTCTGAGGGTTTGAGTAGTGTGGGTCTTGCAGATGGTTTAGGGTCTCCTAGGTATGTAGATCTAGACCCTGGGAGGGAGATCAGGACTCCTAAGGGAGAGAGTTGCAGGGGAATTGGGTGTTGTGGAACCAGTGCTCCAAGCATGTCCACTCAATGCCATGCCTCTATCAGGGAAGGGAGATTCTGTCTGGTGCATTTCTCTTTTGCCTCAGCCATGCAATCTGCTCAACTTCTGCCTGATGGAGAGCATGTAATGTCCTACATTGGGGACTGCTGGGTCCCACAGAAACCCCTCCTTCCCGCTGTGCTGGGGGATGATGTGGGTTCTTCTTGGAAGCACCGGACGGTGTCATCACCACTCCGCTGAGGTGATAGCGGCTGCTGAGGAGCCCTTTAGTAAAGGCACTCTGCCGGTGCCATGATGGAAGACCGCCATGATGGAGCTGTAGCCTTTGTGTCGCTCAGAAAGCAGCTCAGGAGAGCTTCTGTTGGGGAGGGCTAAGGTATTCCCTTCTTCTTGTTCCCCTCTTGCCATGCTTCAGGGGGATAGGTGTATGAAGTATCTTGACTGGGAAAGGTGGTATGTGAATCCGGAGCTGTAGTCCCCTCTGCTTCACTCTGCCATGCCTAAGCCTGGTCCCCCTGCATGCACAGGATTTGCCTTATTGTGTTGTGGGTTGTCTGATAATTTATTTTACAACATTGCTGATGAATTGCTGGAGCTTTTGTAAAAATGGACAGAAAGTGTGGTATTTCACCTCAGAAAGGGGGTAGAAAAAAGAAATATATGATAATGCATTCTATTTCACAAGAGTGTTGACAAAAGAAATTTTACCTGCAGAGAAGCATTATTTTTACTGAACTTTTGAATTTCTTTGGTAGAGAGTAAGAAAAAAAGACCAGTGTGAAAGACCTTTATATAAATGAGCTGAAGAAGCAACCTCCTAATGTGTTACTCAAACAGGATAACTATTTTAGTTTTCAGCCTTGTAGCCTCTTATTTGGTTGGCAGCAGGTTTAGGTTTAGTTAAAGGGGTTGTCCCGCGAAAGCAAGTGGGGGTATACACTTCTGTATGGCCATATTAATGCACTTTGTAATATACATCGTGCATTAAATATGAGCCATACAGAAGTTATTTACTTACCTGTTCCGTTGCTAGCGTCCTCGTCTCCATGGTGCCGTCTAATTTCAGCGTCTAATCTCCCGATTAGACGCGCTTGCGCAGTCCGGTCTTCTCCCTTCTGAATGGGGCCGCTCGTGCTGGAGAGCTGCTCCTCGTAGCTCCGCCCCGTCACGTGTGCCGATTCCAGCCAATCAGGAGGCTGGAATCGGCAATGGAACGCACAGAGCCCACGGTGCACCATGGGAGAAGACCTGCGGTCCACCGTGGGTAAAGATCCCGGCGGCCATCTTCGCAAGGTAAGTAAGAAGTCACCGGAGCGCGGGGATTCGGGTAAGTACTATCCGTTTTTTTTTTAAACCCCTGCATCGGGTTTGTCTCGCGCCGAATGGGGGGGCTATTGAAAAAAAAAAAAAACTGTTTCGGCGCGGGACAACCCCTTTAATGTCTTGCTTGAGCTTTCTGTCCTTAGTGTACATTGGGAATATTCCCCGATGCATTCCTCCAACAGAAAGCTCTGACATATGGCACTTACTGTACAGTAGTATACATCTCCCCTTGGCCTTTTGTGATACTTTTTTGTGGTGACCCACTATTACCATTATGTAAAAGTGCATTTCACTGCAGTTTACTATGCAGTGATGAAAACGGTATGTTGGCTTTGTTGGGTGAACATAGAGCCTATCAATACATCAAGGTACACCAACATAAAGAGGAAAAAAAAGGCATGTGTCTTATACTACTAGGATGCTGTAAAAGTATCCTCTAATTCACTGTAATTGGTAGCTACTTTAAGTGACGATCTGCAAGAAATTTCAAAAAACATTCCCTGTACTTGCCCTGTATACTTATCAGAAGGCTGCAGCCCCCGAAAAAACGCTACCGTGTTTCCCCAAAAATAAGACAGTGTCTTATATTAATTTTTGTTCAAAAAGGTTTAACTTTTTTACATGTATAGCTGCCTGGACACTATTTAAATTGACTTTTTTAATTAGCTGTTAGCAGGACTTAATTTTGGAGTAGGGCTTTTATTTCAAGCATCCTCAAAAAGCCTGAAAAATCATTTTGCATCCTCAAAAATTCTGGAAAATCAGGTTATGTCTTATTTTCAGGGAATGTCTTATTTTCAGGGAAACAGGGTATATGTGCAAGTCATTGAGCCTGTTGTAAGCATGCACCTTACGCTACAGGGGACATAGCTGATCATATATGTTTACACCAGTTATAAATTTATGAAAGGGGTTTACTAGGATTAGTACAGGGCAGGCATATTAAAGGGGTTGTCCAAGATATATTTTTATGTTAAAAACTGAACTTCCCCTATGGCAAAAAATAATAAAAGAGCGAATATTCACCTCTCCCCTGTTTTTCCATTCCCAAATTAAGCACATAAATAATTAACTATTTTGATAGAGACTTACAGTGCACAAAGTCTTATTGGTCTCCTCCTTCAATCTTAGTAAGCTGCTGCTTTTCTTAGACTGTGTGATTGCTCCATCCATCCACGTGCCTAGATTGTAATACTATGTCCTACATAGGACACGGAAATGAACAGACATGTCAGAAACAGGAGGCAGCCTTATTTTACTGCCTGGTAACCGCTGTCCACCCCGCCTTTAGGAATCGGGTCTGCCTAAATTGGACACAAGTGAGTGGATCAGTGGATGGATAACTTTGTACAGCCACCCACAGCTGACTTTCCTCTCCACTAGTGCTTGCTATAAACCTGGCTAGACAGTTTAATGTATCTGGAGTTCATTCATTTCCCGTTTAGCATTATTGGTTAGCTGTAATATTGAAGCACAGTTCTTTATTTGGTGTCTGGTACCTTTGCACATCTCTATAGTTCTAGGTTATTAATGTGGGCTTGAATGTAATGGTGAGGATATTGGACTAAACTTTAGTGCATGTATGCCAGTATGTATAGCAGATATTCCTTGACTTTGTATAACCTTGCTTTTAATAAGCACCAGGCATTCCCATTTTTATTTATCTCATTCATCTTTGTTCGCCATTCTTTTATCTTGCCATCCTTTTGTCTCCCTCTCCTTCTCAATGTCACTGTCAATTTGAATTGAATTTTAGGATTTGTGCACAACTGAATTTAACATACTTCTGTGTCTTTTCAAAAACAGCTGCGCAGTGTCTGTGTTGTATATCGGTGCCCTCCTCTATTAGCGGAGCAGAGATCAAGCCTTTTAAATGCAGAATTAAAAGGTGTTCCAATTATCTGCTCTTGTTGTGTAGAGGAGACCACCTTGTTCTGCGAGCTGTTGTATTGCAGCAGACCTGCCTATATCTTTGCAGTTTATTTAGAATGGTCTAAGACCTCCTTTCTGGTGCTCCTCGAGTGTGCCAGTGTTCTGACTCTGTCAGCTGAAACATGCAGGGCAAACCTTGCTTATTATCTGTGCTTACTCTTCATGATTAGGTCACACATTCATTGAATGAAGTTTTCTGTTTGTCGCCACATACCCTCAGTTAAAAGAAGAAAGACTGAATAAATGGCATCCACAAATGACATTAGCAACCTCTCTTCGTTTTGAGCAAAATGTAACACAATAGTCAAAAGTCCACTAATTAGGGTGGAGTGCTAATAAAATGATAAAAGGTCCCTTGTTTCCCTTTTATCAATTTGCCACGTACTGACAGCTTATCATGCACTCAGTTCTTGTTTGTTTTGGCACTCTCCATGTTCATTGTCAGTACTCGGGGCTTTGTTCACCTTTGGAGTTTCCAAAAGCACTTGGCTCTATTTATTGGAAGCTGTGGGAAAAGCCCATTTTTTTTCTTTTCCTTTTATAAAAGTAAACGATGGAATTTTTTCATTACTAACTTTGTATCTATCGTATTTTCCATCCCATTGATCTGTCAATAAATGATGCTAGTTGTTGGCACCATTTCCCTTTTTTTCAAACCACTTTAGATTTTGCTTTGATAAGACATATCTGATTTCTAAAATAGGGAAAAACTATTTTAGATCTGATTTATCTATATCCATTAATTAAGCAGCTTCCTATTATATGGTCAATAGCCATATCTCTTCTACAATTAGGGTTGCTATACAACAATTAAACAAAACGCAAATCTTCTGTAAGCCCTTCAAGATGCTATAGGTCCTGACTGTCCCTTCCAATGACAAGGGATGAAGAATAAAGTTAGACGCAGTAGTCTCTGATGCCCACCACTGTCCTGGAATACCACACTTCTGCCCTGATACAAGAGCTCAGTCATTGCTCCTGACCCGCATAATTCTCCAGTGCTGATTTCTGAAGGTAGAGATATCAAGATTAAAGATTTATGTCATTGGCTTCTGACTGATTGCAAATTGCATATAATACAGTTCTCTCATATTTTATTTTTGCAAAAAAATTGTGTTTCTATAATTATCATAACATTAAAATGCTAATTTTCTGCATACAGAGGCCAAATAATTACAGTATAATGAAAGGGGTTGACACAAGCAGCAATTTCAGTACGGAAAGATTATAGTTTTGCACTGTAAGAATATTCCAAGCAGATCCGCTAAAGGCATGAAAATCTTTGAGAAACATATTCTGAATATGCCTATAACAGAAAACATAAACCTAAACAAAACATACATAACGTTCGTAGGATAGGTGTTCCCAGTGAACTGGATCAGAATGCCTTCAGGGAGTGAGTACCAAGATAACCCTCTCAAGAAGTGAGGGGCTAGGTAACCATATCATTCTCAGGTGATCCATCTAGGGCAGCCAAGTTTTTGAAAACTTTCAATACTGTTGGTTCTAACAGTGTGCAATTTTTCATAAAGCAACATTCGAGACACTCTGTCCTTTATTGCCTGTGAAGATAAGCAAGATGCCTTCTCTTGGGCTGCTATATGGATCCTGGCTGCAGTAGAATTTCTTCAGCTAGCATATGGGCTTGATTTTTAAGCTAAGGAAAAGGGGTCCCCTAAAAGTAAGAGCTGTAAATTCAGCGCCCTGCAAACCAAGATAACTACCTGATCTTAACAGGAAAAAAGGGAGAGCCTACTGGACATGACCACAAAATATGTAGGTGGATTAGTCTTGAGATATAGTATGAAGTTAAGCTGTGACCAAGTAGGTTCAGTGGAGCATTTTGAGGAACTTTTTACCAGATTTGTCTGAAGGCTTCCCTTAAACACTGTGGTGCAGCAATGTTGGCACCTAAGGATAGTTGAGGTAACATTGAGATGTGGCTCCTGTGTCTCAGGTGGAAGACTAAAAAATGTAGAGTAAAGAGAGTAAATCTGGACCCTTTGTTAGGGTATCCATTCCACACTAAATCTTAAACATGGCCAGGTTTAAATTTTGCCTCTGGGTGTCACATAGGGTGTTGACAAAAGGAAAGTTTTGCACCTGTCTTATTGCCTTCCCTTGAGGTGACTGAAATTCATCACTAATTTGCTGCCCTCTAAGGACCTTATTGCAAGTAGATAATAATGTCTGGTGATTTTATTTGTTAACCACCAGTGGAAGGCTTTCCAGTCCTGCTAGGAGAGCATGCTGGGTTGCCAAAACATATTAGCAGTGATGGCCTAGAATGAAGGCCCAGTTTGAATCTTATTGACCTCCAACGCACTAAGGAATGGTTGTACACAGCCGTAACCATTGTATTAGAGTATGGTATAAACCCTATAAGCCAAATTAAGGCTGGAGAGGTAAAGGAGGACTGAAAAAAAAGATAAGGGAGAGAAGTAAGTGGTTGCGTTAGAGTTAGGCCTGTTTTACATGGGCTACAAAGTTGCACGATTTTGTTGCGATGCAACATTGCTACAAAACGCATGTATGTGAGGCCCATGATTTCCATTGGGTTCTTTCACATGAGATGTTTTGTAGCCTGAAAGAACCCATTGGAAACCATGGGCTTCACGTACATGCGTTCTGTATAAAGTAGATGTTCTTATTGTATTATTTATGAATCTTTATGATGTCTTTTGTGTTGTTCAGTTCCTATAGAGAGTGGTGACCTCTGTCTCTTGAATCTCCTTCAAGGCTGCTTCATGGTCTTAATAGTTAACTCTACTGAATCAGTTCTTGTTGAGTCATGACTTCAGATGTCTAGATTTTATTTTCAATATTCTAGTTTCAGTTCTAGAACTATGAATGTGGTTATGGCATTAGCTTTCTATCTATTGACCCCAAGTGCAATGTATTTTGTTTTTCAGAACTTTCATATTAAGGTAATGTTTCGCCTATTTTGTTTTTCTCCTTCCATTCAGTGCCTTAGTCGTGATGCAGCTGGGAATATTAACATTCAGTTTTTGGGCACAGTGGTGAGTACAATTTTGCAATGTTTGACTATGTTGATATACAGTCTTGTATAGAAAAAGACAAAAGGATTATGGAGTTTACGAGAATTCCATATGGGCCTAATATACTTAAGGATTTACTGTATTATGACTGATGTCTTCGTATGATAATTTGTAGTGGATATAAGGAGTTAGGTTGCCACAACTAGACTACATTGGTAGGTGACTATCTGTGGTTGGGGGATTAAATTTATGTAATTGTGTATGGCCTGAATCTATGAAGGAGGACATTTTTTCCAAAACTCGTAGCTTATTTCTCTCTTTGTTGTCACAGTTTGTTCCATTTTCTCCAACCTTTCAATTGCAAGCATCCTATGACACTTTTGATAAATTTTACCCAGTGTGTTTAGTGGGACAGGATGACAGAATATACACTGCCAGCAATGTGCAGGCACACCAAATCCAGTTGTCTGCCTAGTTGATGGTAGGTTAAGATTCCGCCCTGACCTTCTGATTTTCTATAGTGATCTATTGCTTCCATGTAAGGCTGGTCTCACACAAGCGGATTTGATTTACGGATTCCGCAATCGCCGTCCGCGTGTATGACGATATGTGGGCATTAAAATGCATGGACTTTCGCCGGTTCACTCACACTTTCGGGTAGGAATTACCTTATTCTGCGAGCGTAATAGGCTCTATTTTTACTGCGGATTCTGCACGTACGAGCTCCATTGATCTCTATGGATATGTTCGATCTGCAGTGCATGCGCAATTAACATTCATATGCATATTGTTAGGAGACCAGATACAAATGAAATAAAGAAAGCAGGAATTTGTGGGTAGGCAATGCAGGACAGTATGGGGAGTAACACACCATGCAGATTGCTGTCAGCAACCTCGGCTTATTCTTCTGGGTTCTTCCTGCTGAAAAATAAGTGGTGGGGTGGGGGTTAAATGGTTTATACTACGTCCAAAATAAGTAGTATAAACCATGCAAGCCTGACGGCTCTCAGGACAGCTCTCACCTCGCCAGCACAAGAGAATGTCGCCTGGGCGATAGAAGGGGGTTCCCTGGGGGTTGGGTTACTTTCTGATGTCATTCTCTGCAAAACTCTTATTAAATTCCCCACTATGACCAGCAGATAGAATATTACATTCTAACTCACTTCTGCTTCCATCAACAGTTAAACTGTCTGTACATTCTATTGACTTGTAAAGGGACATTTTGTGTGACAGAAAGAAATTAGGAAATGTTCTTTTGACATGGAAGAATGGTGGCTGCTGCACGCTGGTAAATGTGCCCTTTCAGCACTTTCTCATAGTGACTCAATTAGCAAAGCCAAAACAATATCGGCGCTGACTTCCTCCTATTCACATCTATATTCCCCATAACACAGAGGTGTCAGCCTCAGCAGAGCAGTTAGCAGGAAATGAGCTTTGTAACATGTAATATCTTGTCTACTAAACATTACGTTACATCGGATCAGTACAGCACACTACAGGGGGCCACGGAAACGTAGCTTAGGAAAGCTGACTAAAAGAAAATCTGTCTTTGTGGCCCGTAGCAACCAATCACAGCGCAGCTTTCATGTTACCTCTGTAGTGTACAGATGAGAGCTGCACTATGATTGTTTGCTATGGGCAACAAAAGCAGGTTTTCTTTTAGACCTCTTTCACAAGTTTGGTGCCAAGTACTTTTCTGTTGCCGATCCTGTCTTATAATATGCAGTAGTTTGTCATACTGTATTATCTATAACACCGTTGTTTTTAGTACCATAATATTTAGCATTGTGTTTTGTTCCATAATCTATACCATAATGTTGTCTCTAGTAACATAATATATGGCACACATTTGTTATTGTACTATAATTTATGGTATATGTATGTTTCTAGTACTAAAATATTTCTAGCATTGTAAAATACGTCATCCCTTCCACTCGGTGATATTCCATTGCACAGTTATCTAAGTTTTGTGCTCTTTTGTCCACTGGGCTCTTGCCTTTTCTGTTTCTCTTCGATAGCAACAGCTCTCACAGTACTTGTGTGCTGTTATAGCCCATCTGTGCTTCACAACAACAGGTTGTACATAGTGGGAGCACCAGCGTTGTGTTGGTCTGCAATTTTTCTTGACCGCGTACCACATGTATTTCAAAATGACTCTTGACATCCTCCTCTGACCCCTTTCTATCACAAGTTGTTTACATGCAGAGGATTCCCCTTTGCTAGATTTTTTTCTACTTAAATTGCATCATTCTTAGTATACTCTCAAAACTATTAGGGAGGGAATTTATTAAGGCCAGCATTTCGAACGGACGCCTCTTCACACATTAGACGCATCTTAGGCCGTCCGTGTGCCTACTTAGGCCAGGTATAAGCAGGAATAGATCTCTGGTATCATTTTTACCAGTTTCTAGTATAAGTTATACTTTTATCTATCAGGCTGGGGTGACCACACACCCTCCCAACAAGCTAAACTCACTTTTCAAAATGTGGCGTAAACAGTCACAATTTCCTTGCTCAGACGAAGTTTACACAAAAAATTGTACCTTTTTACACGATACATTCCTCATATGGTTGGCAGTTTTTTAAATACTGGCCAAAGCAAGTTTAGCACCGATGACCATACCTCATTTGAAGTCACTCAGATTGCTAGAGTTTCCCATACTGATGTGGGTTCATACTAAAACTGATCAATGAAAAGGTTGGTCACTTGATTTTTTTGTTTATTGGGGCCTTGTGTGGCACAGAGTATTAAGGCAGCAGTATGCAGTCCTAAGCTCTCGCTCACGACCTGAAGGTTGCGACTTCAATCCCCGTTTGGTTCAGGTAGCCGACACAAGGTTGACTCAGCCTTCCATCCTTCTGAGGTCAGTAAAATAAGTACCCAGCTTGCTGGGGGGGTAATAAATTACCTGAAAGTGCTGCAGAATAAGTTGGCGCTATATAAATGATAAGTCCCTTTCCTCTTCCCCAGCAGAAAGAACAATATGTATAATGCATCACAACACAACATATACAGAGTTCTCCATACTAAGCAATTTTGAGGAAAATTTGACACACTCTAATTGTACAGTGTAACAAAAGATAAGCATGAACCTCAAAATCCCCTTCTTGACTGTATCTAAAGTCCCAGGCAAGATGGAAAGCAAAGTAATCTGGGTAATATTCGGTATCTGTGCCCCAGAGAGTGCACAAGATGTTTCCAAAATGCCTTAATAGACGGACAACTCCATCAATTGTGAAGCATGTTGTCCCTGTGAAGCTTGCACTGTCAATAAATCTCTGCAACGCTTGGAAACATGCGCTGTACGTCTACGTGGCAACCGTTCCACCTAGCCAAAATCTTATTCTATTCTTTGGCCTGAGATTAGGAGAATAGACAAGCCCTTAATACATCATTCGTCTCAAAGGTAGTCTCTATTTTGCGTTCCCATTTGTAAAATAAAATTGCACCCTATTAGTGTCTGGTCACTTGATTTAGTGTTGCGCTCCGGGTTTATAATCCTAAATCTAATTACTAAACGGGAACTCCATCGTGCAAGGGCAATAAAGTAGGCTTTCAATTTATAGCATAGGGTTTTTTGTCCACTGTGATGTATCTCGTTCTTGTTTCTAGTACTACTGCATACGCCATACTTTTATTCTGTTTTAAACTGCCCTGAAGAGTAATCAGTGGTTATGTTGTCACCAGGCACAATTGGGTTTTCTCACATGTTGTCTGTTGCCATTTAATGGGGTGACTAATATTAACATGTCTGACAAAAATATAACTGTTAGGCATTCTTTAATTTGACCCCTCTGTGTCTGCTCAATTAAATGTCAATGCAAGCATTTAAGATTTAACAGAAATTAATGATATCCATCCAAAACAATTTTAAACACAATCAGTTTAACAAGGGAGGATAAATTTAATATGATAATTTAGCTGACTGAATAGTATCAGCTTAGCGGGGATGTATGCAAATGCGTGACCCTTGCTTAGTTTTTTAATGGAAGCTGTGCTGATAGATTTATCAGTTCTATTAAAGAACTTTGGGGAACTTTGGAATTTCAGCAATTGTTCCCTTGGAGGCTGAAAAACAAACCTGATCTCATACTGGGACCATTCTGGTCTACATATTTCCATAATTTGCCTTTGCAACTAATATGACAGCAAGAGGCAAATAACAGTTTCTAATAATATCAAATGAAGTTGAAGAGGACAGCATTTTAATGTAGTAAAACGACCTCCCTGTGGGGTTGTTATTGCTAATATTGAACAGCAGTTACACAGTTGCAATAGTAGTCTCATAATTGATTTGTTTAATTAGCAAGAGATGGAGCTGGTGTGGTATCTTGTTGTCTTCCATCAGTGGTCTGCAGCATAGCAATGAATATTTTTTTTTTTATTAGTAGCTGTGCTTGAATTGTTGTTTCCTTTGTTTTGAGTTTTATTTTAAGAAGACAGGCCAATGATTTGTAGTCTGATTTAACACATCCAAGCTCTTTCAGTCCTTCCTGAATGGTTTCTTATTTCTAGGGCACTTTTAATGATGGATATTCACACCAGGCTTTGTTGCAAGTTATAAATCTGAAGGCGTATGTTACATTTTCATGATAATTTTAACACAGGGAGCAATGTTCCATTAATGGCGATATGTCCTCACAAGCCATCACACACAGTAAATTCTGAGACAATCGGTTGCTTTAGCAAAGTAAGCTGTGCCTAAGGCCTGGATACATGAGTGTTATGTATTTGCTGTTGTGTTCTTTTTTTTTTTTCTGTTCTTTTCTTTACTCTTTTTATTTCTGGTTTGTGGTTTTATTTTTTTGTGTCATTTTCATCTGCAGGCATAGCTCACAATAATTTCAATGAAAGCTGTGCTTGCAATTACAAGTACCGGCCACTATGCAGAGGACGGCGCGGAGACTTCCGCTTCGACCTCTTTATATTTGCGGTGCTGACAGCATGCGTCCACTCAGCTGATCGGTCAGGGGTCCTAAGCGACGCACCCTAGCCAATCAACTGTTGATGACCTATCCTGAGGAAAGGGGATCAGTAGTATTCTCCATGGAAAACCCATTTAAGAGGCACATTATGATTTGTCATACATGCCTAGAAAAACCAATACCTGACATTGATGACCTCTCGATACAGAGAATGGGCTCATACAAGTTCTTGGGAGTGTAGCTCACTGCAATCTTAGTGGTCCCTCAAGCTGCAGTGGCTCCAGTTTACAATGTCTTCAACTTGTAGTGGTCTTTTCTTGATTATTCCAACTTGAAACTACTTTCCACAATACAGTACAATGTCACAGACAGTTCGGATCTGCTGCACTTGTGATTGGCTAGAAACTCCAGCATGGGCATATCACTGGTAAAACCCCTGTATTACTTAATTGCACGCACTGCCTGACTAGTATTGCCTCTCCTGTATAGTGCTACATGTACTTTACTGCTCTCTACCTTTACTAGGATGAGCCTCCTCTGCACCAGAAGAGGGCAGCCTTAGTTATTACTGTACATCGTGTGCTATGTACAGGACCTTGAAGGAACGCCTATTCTCTACATAGAAAGTTATTTACAGCAACTATTTCTGACTTCTACATGTAAGAACCTGCTTCATCTATATTACTTTTGTGCTTATTTTTATTTCATCTTACTTTGAGGTAATGTAGTGGCCCAGACCTATAGGCCACTTCAGAATGTCTTTCATGTTTGTCCTGTGCCTTTGTATTGGCTGCAACTTCTGTGCATGAAGTATGTGTTGCACCTATGCAGGAATGAAAGAACTAATGTCTGCGAGTGAGAGGTCTATGTCTAGCAATGTATCTTTTTGCGTTGTGAGTCTGTGGTCACCTGACCATGCTTATATATTAGTGTTTGCTGAGTGTGAGTAGTTGTTGTGGCAGAGAGTCTAGCTAGTGAGTCTTATCTAGTCTGCAAGAGGCAGACTGTAGGAGAAACCATGCCTTGTCCTACTTGGGCCCCGAAATGGAGAAGGCCGAGAGGATGGCCTTATGGCTGCTGGAGGACTACTACTCTCAGGAGTGCGCAGCCTAAAGTGTGAGAGAGAGAGGAAATCACCATGCAGCATTAAGAGATGCTTGAAGGAGTGAGTGTGCACAGGTTGAGAGTCTGGAGAGAAGAGAAGTGTGTTGTTTCCAGGAGCAGAGCTGCACAGATAACTAGGACTGTGGGCCCGGTATTCATCCTGTGTTCTACCTCCCTGCCTCACTACCCGTTTTACTTGCACCCGTGCTGTATATTGGCATATGTACTGCTGAACTGTTATTGTTGGAGTTTCCACGTAAAGCAACATTGCTGACCGTTTCCGGCATTGTTTTCAACTGTACTCTGTGCGTGTGGACTATCATTTTACATACAGTTTCACCGCAGAGGAAAGAACGGTGGCGTCACCCGTGACACAAGGACCAAGAGGTAATCTATTCTGTAGGTTATCCTCCAAGCTTTCTCCTTTCTCAAGCCTTCCTCTCAGGCGCCTTCAACGCGTCTCTGGCTACCCTCTGAGTGTGAGACAGTCGTGCCATTGTGACAAGGCCTGCGGCTCATCCCCGCTGTCTCCTAAAGCTAGGGCCTGCTCCTCGGTCGCTGCAGTAACATTATTGGGGCTTCTGAAGCAGTTACTAGTCTTCCATAGGATTATGGTCTGAACGTAAAATATTTTGAACTTTTTTTTCAGTAATTTAAGACTAAATTAATATTGTAACATGAGGTGCCTTTATTCTGAAAACATATTCTATACAATCTAATTACGAACTGTCATGGTTTGGCACAGCAGCACCACACAAAAGATGAAACCGTGAATGATGAAACAGCTGAGCACATCGAGGCACATGACTTCCCAGGCTAGATTAGATAGACCGCAGTGAATGTACAGCTGTAGAGTTTACCATCCATAACTAACCGCAGCCATAAACTGTTCACGTCACACTGGTTCAGCTATAACCTCCAAACAAACACATACTGAAAAAATGAACATCCCAGAGTATGAGGCGCCTTTTCCAAAACTCCTGGACTGTTGGGAAGGAATTCCAGCTGCCCTATAACTTCACTCATCACCAGAGATACCCAATTACTATTTACAACCCCCACCCTCTCTATGTAGTATTTACCATGTGTTTTGACCCAAACCTAGTATAGTATGTACTATCTCCCCAACTATAATTGCCTTTCATAGAAATGTTTCTTCATGTTGTGATACTGTTATTGACTTGCCATGTGCAGGATTTACACAGCTGGTAACACCACCAGAGGATGAAGCAAAACTGCACATCCTACCATTAGCAGCAAAATATTTATAGGTCTCTTACTATTAGGGCTGTCTCACATGAACGTATAGCCCTAGTGGATTACATCCGTGGGTTTTGCACAAATAATACGCTGTACCAATATCCCATAGCCGGCCATGCTCACAGAAGTTACGTAAAATACGTGTGCAAGAAAAATAGCATGCTTTATCTTGGTACGTGTTCTGCGAGTGTACGCAACAAAATAGTACATGCTGATGGGCGGCTAGCAGTCAGTACGCAATGTCATTGCATACTGACTGCATGCTGCACACGTATCTGTGCAGATATGGAAGATGGAATAACTACCTCTGCAGCGCCACCTATTGGATGGCAGCATTCCTTCATATCAATGTCAGACTCTTTATACAGGTCTTTATAACAATGATTGGTTTCCTATTCCCAATCATTGTTCTAAAGACCTGTATAAAGGGTCTGACATTGATATGAAGGAATGCTGCCTGCCATCCAATGGGTGGCGATGAAGAGGTAGTAATTCCATCTTCCTTATTTGCATAAATTACCCAGAGGAGCTTGCATGGCCTTATAAGTCTCCTCACTCACCCCTTAGATGTCCCCACACGCTTTTGGGGTGCTCTCCTTAAGAAGACATGACACCCCTCCTGGTATCTCTCACAGCCATCATGTTCACCCAGCTTTTTTAGGTGAAAGCATCTAGTATCATCTGTCTTGTCTGTGTGAAATAGCTCTTGGTGTTGGTGTCTTTTAGTGTTTTGTAACTTAGGCGTGAGATCATTTACATGGTCTGTTACATGATCTGTTTGGTCTCTGTCTGGACCTTGCATCCTCAGATGTTAAAGACAGTATAGACGTTAGGAGCAGCTCTGGAAGGATATCTGAGTGCTACATAGTGGTAGTGGTACCAGTGTGAGGGATAGATCATGGAGAGATCAGGGATCATAATTAGGGTGATCGAGCATAATCCGCTGCTTCAGTCTTCACTGCCAGTGGTATTATATTAATCAGCATTCTACTCATCTGGTACACCATCGGTCCTCTCTGCATCTGATGGTGTTACTATATCTTTAGCATGTTACCATATTGTAAGCTTGCTGTAACATCATCTCTTCTTGTTAGCCATTAGAAGCTATCAGATTACTTTGTTTCTCTTACTGAGAACAATCACATTTTTTATTCTTGTGACGTTGTATGCTATTCGGCTCTTTGGCAGTCCTGTGAGTTGCGTTTTGCTCTTTAGTGTATGGTCTATGTTGTTACACATAGACATCATGTAACTTTGCCAACTTTTCTGGGGGTGTCTAGTAGGCACTTGAGGCTAGTTTCACATGGGCGATATCGCGGTAAACTCACTCACTCTGAGCATCAGCAATGCTTTTCCTTGGAAAAACCTGATGCATCGCTGTTGCCTACGATTTTCTTGTGTGATAGACGACAATAGGAGTTTCTAATGTTAAAAACGCATCACATAAAAATCGCAAGTTCGTGTATTGCAACGCAATAAAACAAAGGCTCCATAGGAAAACATGGGCGATTAAAAAAAAAAAAAAAAAAAAAGGAAATCGCCACGATTTATAAATCTTGAAATATCACTGATGTAAATGAGACCTTCGGAAAGCATTGGTTTCATAATTCTGCTTTTCCGTGCGCAATTTTATGACCAGTGTGGACAGAGGTTTCATCCTCCCAGATTCCCCCCCAGTATCTGATGCAGCACTGGAGTCTTTGAATGCAGGCTCTCACAAGTTAGCATGAAATCTCGCATTCGGATTATTAAAGCAGTAAATAATGCTGGTTTAAATAGTAATCGATCACTAAGCATTAATGAAGGGAGGGAGGAGGGGCATGCTGGGAAGATGAAACCAGGACTGGCTGTTTGACTCTTTAGGAAAAGTCAGCAAAGTTACACAGCACTTTTTTTTCTTAAGAGTTCTAATTAGTTTAACTTTTATTTGTGGGAACTACTGAGTTCTTGGCTTGATTACTGCAACTCGCTACCTATGGGTCTTCCACTCACTAAACTCTCCCCTCTCCAATCCAGGCTCAGCTTTTTATCAAACTGCTACACTGATGCCTCCACCCTGTGCCAGTCACTGACTGTCCTTATAGAGTACGATTTAAAGTCATCAGTGTCATCCATAATGCTCTGTATAATGCTGTACCACCCTATATCTCCTGCTTCATCTCTACCACCTTAAGGACCATTTAGACACAATGATTATCGCTCAAAATTTGTCTTTTGAGCGATAATCGTTGTGTATAAATGCACTTACATTGTGCAGTTTTTGTTAAGCCGTCGCTCATCGTTGTCTTTCAGCATGCTGAAAGACAACGATGAGTCTTGTCAGGGATTCACAGCGGGATACAGCTGATACTATTGTTTCAGCTGTATCCGCTCCCTGATAATAGGCTGGGTATGAAGAACAGAGCGGTCCAGCTGCGCTCTGCATACCCCACGCGGAGTGCTCGGCTGTATAACAGCCGGGCAGTCTGTTCAGAAAACAGCTGGATGCAGAAGGCAAGCGGGCACACCCTGCTTGTCTTCTGCATCCTCCGCTCCAAACTCTCGGCTGTATAGCAGCCAGGCGCTCGGAGCGGGAACAGCTGGATGCAGAAGACAAACAGGGACACCCTCCTTGTCTTCTGCATCCTCCGCTCCAAACTCTCAACTGTATAACAGCCAGGCTCTCGGAGCGGAGAACAGCTGGACGCAGAAGACAAGTGGGTCACCCTGCTTGTCTTCTGCATCCTCCGCTTGCAGCGCAAGGTGATCGCTCATCTTGAGCGATCATCTTGCGCTGTAAATGACATATTTTGAGCAATAATCGTTGTATGTAATTGGGCCTTTACCTGTGTTCTCTGCTCTGCTAATGACCTTAGACTAAATTCCTCTCTAATTGGAACCTCCCATTCCTGCCTCCAATATTTTTCTGAGCCGCAGCAGTTGAAATGTGCTACCCTGGACAATTAGGATAATTTTGAAAACCCACAGCTTTAACCCCTTGAGTGGCACGCCCGGAAATTTTCCGGGACGAGCTCCACTGCTCATAGTGACATAGCCCGGAAGATTTCCGGGCTATGTATCACTATGGGAGCTGCAGAGCACAATGCCACAAGCTGTGACAGTGTGCTCTGCCTGCACAGACCCAGAGAGAACAAAGCAAGGGCTTTGAAAAACCAGCAGAAGATATTGCCGATATGCCAGCAACCTCCTGCACTGGTTTGTTTACAGGTTGCCATAGAGACCATCAGCTTGTCAGAAGCTAGCTGATGGTCTCTGTGGCAGGGAGAGCTTGGTGCTTGGCTGTCAGAGGACAGCTAGGTACTAGCTCTTACAGCAGTGATCAGAGAAAACCTCCGATCTCTGCTGTGTTAACCCTTTACATTCTGCAGTCTATGTGACTGCAGCATGTAAAGGGCTGTCACTGCAGCATGTAAAGGGCTGTCACCACCGGACCCCTGGAATGTGATCAGGGGTCCTGATGGGTCCCTGTGGAAGTCCCCTAAAGGGACCAAAAAAAAAAATTAAAAAAAAAAAGGTAAAAAATTATAAAAAAAATAATAATAAAAACACTTGTCTCCCTTTACTTTCTAAAAAGATCAAAAATACAATCACACATGTGGTATCCGTGCGTCGTAATGACCGAGAGAAGGAAGTTAATACATTATTTAACCCCTTAATGACATGGCCCCTTTTTTCCCCCATTTCTTTTTTTCCTCCCCCCTGTTTAAAAAAATCACAACTTGTCCCGCAAAAAACAAGCCCTTATATGGCTGTGTCAATGGAAAAATGAAAAAGTTATGGCTCTTGAGACGCAACTGCAAAATTAGTTGAAATTCAATGATTAGACCATTTTAAAAAACCTGCCCTGGTGGGCACGACAGGGTGGTAGGAAACCCGCCACTCAAGGGGTTAAGCATGCCCTATTATGAAAACTGCAAAAAATGGTCAAATTTAAATCAAAATGAGGTCATAGAATGCGTGCGAAACTGCAAAAATTGACCAGGCCTGAGAATCTATGCCAGAGATAAGACGTAAGATAGCATTGGAGCGAAGCGCAATGCTAAACATGGACAAAATCTGGAAAAGGAGGGCTATCGGTATAACAACTAAACGCAGAATTGTGCAAACCACCGATTTCCCCATATGGATGTGTAATCTGGACTGTGAAAAAAGCTGATAGAAGGAGGATTAATGCGTTTGAGCTGTGGAGCTGGCGAAAGCTGCTGTGTATGTCCTGGATGGCGAGAGTAACAAACAGAGAAGTCCTGAATCGTATAAGACCCGATATATCACTGGAGGGGAAGATGGCCGGACTTAGACTCATGTATTTTGGCCATGTAATGCGAGCATAGTCATTAGAAAAATCTATAATGCCTGGACAGATCAGTGGCAAAAGAAGACCCAACCGCCAAAAAACACAATGGCCGATACTGTCAGAGCTGATACTGGCATGGATATCAGACAGCTAAAAGAACCAGTGCAAAACCAAAAAACATGGAGGGAGGGAGCCCTGGTTGCTGAGGGTCGTGAACGACTAAACGGCTAACAACAGCAACAGCACAAACACATCTTTTCAGGAAGGCCTACCATATTACCTGATCTAAACTCTTCTTCATTTATCCTACTTCTTCATTCTCACTTGGAAGTTTGATTCCCTTCTTCCCACTGCATCTCCCACACACCCCATCACACCTCTTATCTGTTTAGGCGGGGCTCACACAAACTGGTTCAATTCCGCTTGCGGATATGCCCAGTGGAGGGCCTGCATGTGATCATGGAAAGGAATTCTCTCTCTCTGCCCTCTTCCCTCTTCCTTGGAATTCCAGCTTTTCTACCTGGTCTCCTAGCAATTTAAATCCAGTCGCGTGAGACTGCTCTTATACACAAATATGGCTGGTGATGCACTCACACAGCTTTATGTATAGTGCACTATATGTATACTCCCTTCTAGTCTGTAAGCTCTTGGGCGCAGGGCCCTAGGGCCTCCCTCACACATGCGTTGCAGTAAGCACTGCAATTTAAATCACTGTGCTTTGCCGCGATTTTACTTCTGCTTTCAGCTGCAGGGAACTGCCTCCGACAGCGGAGTTTAGCATAGCTCATCATTGATGAGGTGCGCTAAATGGGCAAAAATAGAACAGATACCGCTCAAAAAACACAGTGCTGGAATACGCAGCGATCGAGCGGCTGTCTGAGCGTTGCTATTGAAAACAGTGGGAGTGTTATACTACAATTAGCGCAGTGCTGAAAGCGCCGCAGTAATCGCGGTGAGAAACGACTTTGTGAGCGAGGCCTAACCCCTATTGTTCAGGATGCACACTGGTTCGTTACTGTACATAACGACGTATCTTGTGTATGTTTTCTCTCATTTCTAAAGCACTGCAGAATATACAGGCACCATATAAATACGGATTATTATTATATGGACCGCAGCTGCTTCTCTGTAAGTATACTAGTATGCAATCTTGGTTCTTAACATTACAATGTTGTATGTACTGAAAGGAACCTGACCCCGTAGCTTAGAAGAAGCAGTGGGACATTTAGGTTACCTTTTTGTAGGATAAAATTAGAAAAAAGATAACAGAAAATACATTTTTAAAACAGAAAAGCGTATTAGAAGCAGTAAAACGTTGGGAGTGTCTGTATGAAGAGAAATCTGTTTGAAGGGGCATTGCAGCACAATTCTTGAATATTTCCTTTGTTTGGCTTGGCAATGTGGTCTTCCTTAGATAAAACATTTACATACTAAGCAGTTCCTTTCGTTTACAGGGCTTGGTTACTTTTTATGGTAACACACACTGGGCAGGAAGGTCATTGTAATGAAGTAAAAAAAAATCCCAAGGCATGAAAGAGAAAGTTAGCAGTTAGCATACCTATTTTTATGAGGTCTCGCAGCTCCTTAATTCTAGCAGAACCCTTAGTTTAAAGTTCAGCGGTCTTCTGCGAAGAGCAGCCATATTTGTAACTTGTTGTTTACTGAAATAAAATGTACTGTGCTGGGATGCAAGTAGGTAATCGGCCGGCAAAAGACAGCACCATTTTTAACATGAAATGCCCCATCCCAATTCTCGTACTGAGCCGCATTCCTCTTGGTGGTGTTCACTTGCCGGAGGGGATCTCCATTTCAAATGTTTTTGGCACTATGTATGTGTCTTTTGACTTGTTGAGTCATTAAATATTGATTCATCTTCTTGTGAAATGTTACTATTGTTCTGTACCCTAAGGCACTCCTGAGCCTACTGAATAACTATAGACTGTTTTTTGTAATAGCTTCTACTACAGTTTGTTATGGAAAGATGTGTTTATCAAGAAAGAAACTTATGGACTTTTCAGAAGATATTTTATATAACTACGTTTTTTAACTTTGTTGGTGGCAGCAATGGGTGTCAGCCGTAATTTTGGGTACACTTTGCATATGTATTTAAATATCATCAGTTCTGCATAGAAATGGGGGTGAATAGCTTAACCCTTTCCAATCCAATTTGTATCGTAGTTTTCCTAGGAGACTTACTCTTTTTCTGCCGTTATGCAACAGCGCTATCTGCTGGCTAAAGCCAGTACTGCATGAGGTGACACGTTGGATAGGCTCCGACAGCAGAGAGGCTGGCAATATACAGTAAGAGAACCCCGACGGACGTCTTCCAACATCAGAGCTGTACAACCTTAAATCATAGTGTCTTCAGACATCAGACAGTGGATTGGAAAGGGTTATTAATACACTGTTTGTTTTCATTGTTTCACTAATTGAACAGTTAAGGCCAAATCTTTCAGATTCTCGCCGTATTGTAGGAATCTGAATGATAATTCGTTCAGTTTTCCAGGCATAAAAATAAAACGACGCTCGGCCTGTGTAAATAGGCAGTGGCTCATCTATGCGAATGGCGGCAGGCGGCGGAAGCGATCACCAGGCTGCTCCACCTTCATTCACTGAGCAATCCCCGCTCCAGTGTGAATGCATAGGAGTGATTATCACTGCGATGACTGTCGAGTGCTAAAGTGCCCTGCAGTCGTTCCATGTAAAAGAACCCTTAGGGCACTGGCATACTGTTGGTAAAGCACAGCGTTTTACTGCGATTTCAGTTGGCATTTCCGACCACATTGTATAGCGTTCCACGTTGTTTTTTAGCGCATCCCAGCATTGTAATAAGGTGCGTTAAAAAGCGCTTAATTGCACGAAAATAGAGCAGACAGCGCTTGAAAATATAGTCTGTGACGTCCCTTTGAAATCAAAGAATGCATTGCACAGCGTTGTATGTAAGACCGCTCACACATGAACACGGCAAAGCTCTGCCATTTTACTTTTGCTTTCGTCTGCAGCTCCCTGCGGCCGACAGTGTGTTTTAGCGCACCCTTCATTGTGATTGGTGATTAGGTTCGCTAAACGGACAAACGTAGAGCAGAAAGCGCCATTCAGCACAGTCTGCGAGGCCCCATTGATTTCAATGGGAGTGTTATACCGCATTAACGCCACGTTAATTATAATAAAAAGTGCCTGTGTGAGAGCAGCCTAGAGTTTGACATTTGTCACATCCTATACACGTGAATGGGGTTTCCACCACATCGTTCACAAGGTATGGAAAATCGGCAGGTATTATTTTTCTTTATCCTATAATATTTATTTTCGAAGATTCCACCCAAAAAGCTTTGACTCGGCCCAATCAAATTAACAGTGTGGCACATCGAACTCAGAGTTCCCATATAATGCTTCAATTTAGTTCCCACATACAATGGTCATTCACTGGATATTGACACACAGTAGTTGAATGGTTATGTTTAATTCAGGGCAGTAAAGGGTTAAATGTGACCTTGCTCGCTGTCCAACCTGCATCTTATATGGCCCTTTTTACATGGGGCAGCAGTCTGCTAATCAACTGCACAAGTGCTGATGTCCCATCTAAGGTCGTGGGCAATCGTGCAGAGTGTTTAGACTGACAGAGTTCACCGCTGGATCGTGGGCTTCTCTTTCAGCGCTTCCTGAGCGTGGAGCGTTTACACGGAACAAGAATCCTGCGATCCAGCAATGGTTTTTATACTCTCTGAAAATCAGTGATAATAACTTCTGAACGTACATGAGCAATTATTATTTTTTTGTCTTTACACGGGACAATTATCGCTCAAATGTATTCGTTTGAACGAATTTTGAGTGCTAATTGTTACGTGTAAATGAGCCATTAAACAGAGAGGACTGTGGCTGTGATTAGGTCTCTATTAGTGGACAGAGATCTGTGTTAATCATGTTAGGTTATCTGATTTTATTGTTGTCCGGTCATTTTCTCATGTATTTCTAGGTTTAAGGAGAGTTTTTCCCTCTGCGAGCGGCTTTGTCGCGCCATTTCATTATGTCTCGGGTTGTAAGATACTTGGCTCTGTGAACAATCCGTCTCTGAACCTCTTGAATCAGAGCTGCTGCTTCAGTAAAGGAAGATGCTCTTCCAAGTATTTTCCAAGGCCAGTTCCTCCTATACCGCTTTCCTATGGCAGGCAAGAATAAGATGAGGTTTCTCTTTGCTATTCAATATGCCGCACTATCTCATCTTCAAAGCACTTGCTGTTATACAGATGAAAATAAGAAACACTTTGATTTATTTTAAATTAGCATGCAGGAACAATACAAAGTGCCCTTATGAGTGCATCAGTGCTCCACATCATCACTTGCAATATAAGATTACATCCCCCACCGAGAAAGAAATCAGCCTCAAAAAGCCTTTTTATTATATTGTATATATTTATTCAATATAAGTGTGTTCAAGTGACAGGCAGAGATCCCAAGGGTATGAGTGTGTCCCATTTTTGTAAAGTCTGTTATGTTAACTCTTCAAACTACAAACCGCGGCTCTTTTGTTTTATTAGACTGTGTATTTTATGGAAACACCATGTAGGTCAAATAAGTAAAGCTGATAATTGTCAGCCTTAACAATATGATGATGTATACTACACATGACAGCTGGGTTAAACTTGTTAGTAATGGCACGCAGGCCTCAACTTTTAAACTTTTTTTCATAATTTATTACTACAGGTGGATCGAAGAAACTTCGTAATGTATCTTATTAAAGAAAAATGCTTCTATCATCACTTACAGTATCAGCCTCTTCTCCTCCTCTTGCACTGATCACTCACTTTGCATAAGAGGGGTACCCAGAAGTCTGCACTCAGACTACCATATCAATAACAGAGGTCTGTGTTTAAGGGCTCATTCACACTGCTGTTTGCAGTTTTGCTCCACGAAAAACGCACTGTTTTCAATGCATGTGTATGTGCGGTTTTGGTGCGTAATGTGTGTTTTTTACATCTATGCACACTGTGTCTTTCACACGTGGAAAAAAAAAATCTGGAGTGGGTTGTAGTGTTCCAACCAACAGAAAACAGGTTGTGCAAGAAAAGAATGCAGAGAATACAGATGGTAATGCGTATTCACTGCTGTATGTTTTTACACACCCATAGACTTTAGTGAATGATTTTACAAAATAGGACATGCTGCGATGTTGTTTTCACACGTAACGTTGGTCCCCATAACAAATGCATTTCTGAATACACCAATTTAATAGGTCCATAATCTGTCTGTATTCAGTTGGTAAAAAATAGACAGATAATACAATCGGGTGAATGGTTCCTCAGGCAAATTCTTCGTACTCTTCACCATCACCCCCTACATGTTTGCAGCTATCTGATCTGTCTGTGTTCGGATTGGATCGTATTAGTATATGCAAAAGCGGAAAGTGGGGACAAGTAGCTGATTAGTGAAGAGAGGCTTTTTCTATATTGAGATGTATCACAAAGTTTCTATTCCCCTGTACAACTGATATATACAAAACTATGAAAATTCAGTTCCTCTTTAATGTTCAATGTGGTTATTTTCAGGAAGGGGCATCACTGACTAGTACAGTGTATGAGGCTATAAAGTGGCATAATATGGGAACCAGAGGGTAATTGTAAAGTAGCGGGTGCCAAAACGGCAGCACCTAAATACAGAGGAAGTTAAATTGAGGTAACACAGTTGGGCAGCTACCATCTATCCCTTACAATGTTTATTTCTATTAGTGTCTTGTGTGTATGTATATATATATATATAAGACGAAAGCCCTCACTGACTCACTGACTGACTGACTATCCACTAATTCTCCAACTTCCCGATGTCTTAGAAGAAACATGAAATTTGGCACGAGCATAGATTATGTCCAAAATAGGAAAAGTAAAGAGGTCCCAACTCGATTATTCAATTCTAGTGCAAAAGAATTAGCGTCCAAATTTTACGTACGGAATCTAATTCACTTCCTGATGTCCTAGAAAAATAAAATTTGGCACGAGCATTGATTATGTCATAAATAGGAAAAGTTAATGGGTCCCAATTCGATTATTCAATTGTAGCGCAAAAGAATTAGCATCCAAATTTTATGTACGAAATCTAATTCTCTCACTTCCCGATGTCATAGAAACTTGAAATTTGGCACGAGCATTGATTGTCATAAATAGGAAAAGTTAATAGGTCCCAACTCGATTATTCAATTCTAAGCGTAAAAGAATTAGCGTCCAAATTTTACGTACGGAATCTAATTCTCTCACTTCCCTATGTCATCTTATATAAAGGAAACGTCGCAGGGTTACCTCCACGTGGTGTTTCCTGGGTAACGCAAAGAACCATGCAAAATGGTGAACATATTTTTTTCCTCGGTATCTCTAAAGTAACTACGACTTCATAAGATTTTCCGTGTGAACACCAGATAAACACCAGTACCAAATTAACTTGGGCGAAGCCGGGTATATCCGCTAGTATTACATAAACAGTATTTGTTTGACAAAAAAAATACTATACATACATATATATTTAAACTTTTTAGCGGGTTTTTTAGTTTTATGATTTAATTTTTGTAGGATTAGTGTTTAGTAAGTGATGTCCTGAAGTATGTAAGTATCCTGGATACACAGAACAATGTGTCTGTATGCAGTCATAGCCTCAAATGTGCCTAATTTAATTTAACTTTTTTAGGTCCTGCAATCCAAGCTATGCATAACTGAGGTATGCCTTTACACAGACAGCAGCTGCCCAGTACCAGGTGTTGGATGTAGTCTGTGCATGCAGCGGATGGATTTAAAAGTCCACAGCATGCTCTCAAGTCCAGAGAGGACATTCCATTATATTTTAATAGGGTTTTGAGAAGTTAATTCTAATATATTATATTGTATTGTAGTTGACAACAAATCTGCCATGTTCACTATCTTTGTACATAATGCACAGGTATGAAAATCTGTGTTCTCGCTGATGGAACCTCTGACTCTCAGATCCAAAAATTCATAGTACCCCAAGTTTGGAAAGTAATTAACCCTTTGCAATCCAAATTTGGATTCAGGGTTTTCTAGCGGGCTTTCTCTTTCTGCTATTATACAATGGCATCATCTGCTGGCTAGAGCCAGTACTGCGGTATGTGACATGCTGGAGAGGCCCCCGACAACAGAGCGGCCAGTAATCTACAGTAAGAATACACTGCCGAACATCTTCCGACATCAGAGCTGTACAGCCTTTAATCAGAATGCCTTTAGACGTCAGACAGTGAATTGGAAAGGGTTAAAATATGATGATATTGCTAGTTTGTATGCACAGGACATTCATAGAATCTTTGGGCATTGTGCAGCATTGCTGTTGTCTATTTCTGGATAAATCATAATGAAATAGTAATAAAACACTGATTTGCAAAGAAAGATGTCCTTGTAATTTATCAGGAAATATTAAAAGGCTGCTGTGGCGAAAACACATTTTTCCATCCCTGCCCACCTTTACCTGATTGCCTGCAAGACTCTGCAAGTCTCCTGTCTATATTGCAGTCACTCCCGTCTGATGCGATCAGCCACCATCTTGATGCTGAGATTTTTGTCTTCACTTTCACATCAATCCCATGGTCAATCAGCACAGCATTAATTAAAGGCTATACAATATCTACTGGGTGGACAGTTTAATGATCATTACCTGCTTTATTCTTATACATTTGCTATAGATCCTAAGTATGTATGGTCTCCTCTATAATAACTATGTGACAGGAGCTGTGTGATCATCATCAATAACTGTGACAAGAGTGTCTGTGTTTTCCTCTAAGCAGTTTCTGTGGTAGGTCCCATGTAACGGCATCACATAGACTGAGAAACTGACTCAAAAGTGATCACATAACCCCAAGTAAATCTGAGCTGGTCAGAATTGAGATCACATGACCATCTAAGGAGGAAGATGCCAGTAGTTTCAGATTAAAAGGAATAACTAACCAAGGTAATGTTAGGCCACTTACACATACTGGGGGTGTGGAAGGTAACTACATAATGAATTGAATACAAGTTTCCACAGATTTGCCTTTTAGACATGTTGTTAGTAATTCTCTTGGATTGTTGTCAGTGAGATTCTTAACTACACAAGCAAACTGTATACATTAAATATATTCATCTGCAAACAATGCAGCCTAATGATGAATACAGTGAAATGAGAAACACAAATATAAGGGGGAAAAAGCAGTTTGCTTAGAGGATGAAGAACAGTATCAATTATCTCCTGTGGGCTTTCCAGGCATAAACCATCTTTTTCCCATCATAGCTATAGTAATGTACACAATACAAGGTTTACTGGCACGAAAATAAATTCTAGACATACTCTTGAATGATAAAAGCCATGTATTTCTATACATTTCGCTAAGCATTTTCAAAAATGTTATTTCGGCTCAATCAGGTGACAGGACCTTGTACTGAAGATGTCACACTTGTCCACTTGACCTAGAACAATAATGCTACGTGAGGAGCAGGATCAATTGGTGAATTATATTGTGGACTTGCTAATAATTCAGTTTGTAGTGACAGGCTGTTGAGGCATGTGTTCTACAAACAACTACTAACAACCTGAGACCAGAAAGTACAGGATATGAGCTACTTATAGGAACTCAGACCCAGTCTATAAGAATTGCAGGAAAGCTTCAGATTCAGCTTTTTTCAGTGTAAAATATCCCTTTGATGTTTGTTATTTATTAAACACTGATACCTAAAACAAAAAACTTTGAAGGTAGGTTATCCTCTAAAACAGCACCCTTATGTTTCCAAGTGAATTGCTTCCCTTTCCTAACATTTTTTACAACCATTGTTTAAGGACAGTTGAAAAAAAAAAAAAGTCTGGCAGTCGCCAATTGAAACGAAAAAATGAATTTGTTATGCACTTATTTTTTTTGTCGAATGAAAATGTATTTTTGGACAGCTACTCTGTGATAATACATGGCCACCTGACAGATTTTAATTACTGGAGTAAAACTTGTTTAACCCTTTCATGGCCAGGGGCTGTTGTACCTTCATCCCAGTGCAAAATTTCATCTTTTGGAATACTGCATTCCAAAGGTGAATTTGTATCAATTTTGTAGTTTACTTATAATGTGGTTTTTTTGGAGCACATGGGGTTTTCTTTTTATTTAAAATTGGGACAGATATCAATTAATGTTGTATCTCTTTTTAGGGGAAAATGTTATGTTTTAAGGTACTTTGTTCAATAAATAATATTTACCCCTAAAAATGAATCCTCTAATTCTTCCATGCATAGCAGTGCCATATATATGTAGACTGTGCAATGTATGACATTGTTACAGTGACAAAACCCTATTTTATCTATTACTGTATCTACCTATCCAGGCCACAACCTATGTATGTGAATTATAATTTAAGACCAGTGGGTAGTGGATAACTTGAAATTCTGGTAGAACCCCTTTAGTTTGTCTGGAAACAGTATTTGACGACACTGTCAGATGCCGCACTGAATACTGCAAGACTGTTTTACTAGCCTAGAAAATTAAATTTCTATAAAAGATACATCCATACGTATATTATAAGCTTGGAGTTGAAGACTGTAATTACGTCTAACAGTGCATTCCCACTTTAAGGAAAATTATTACAGATGTCTTACACAGGAAATGTGATAAAAAGGCACACACACCCCACAAAAAGGAATGTTTTTGTAGCGAACTTCAGAGTGCTAGTGTTGCTGTTTGTAGTTTGATATTCATGAAGAGCATCTTTCTTTTTCGGTAGTCATTCAGTCTTAACTGTTCCATGAAGTTCGGTTCCACTGGGAGACTTGGCTTTCAGAGGGTCAGGAAATCCCTGTGTTCTATCCCTTGGGCTGCACCAAAGACTACACATGAAAAAGTTTGAGATATGTGATATGGTTTTAGTCTGACAATTCTGAAACCTAAATAAGAGGTCACAGCACAGACAAATGATTCCTTTAAAGCTATTTTAAGTAATGTTAGTACATTAGCATACTTTTAAATTTCAAATGTGAAAATATTATCATGATTACATAAGGCCTTCTGCGATTCTTAGATTTGCTTAGTGTAACTGCTAAGTGAAATGTACAGTGTGAATAGATATATATTTAAAGGGTATCTCACCTACTTTTAGCCCTATAATCTAAGTTTATGGGCTGAAAGTATATGAGCCATGGAGTTCAGGGATGTAAGTCTTATACTTGCCTTCCCCGTCTTCCACCAGTGTAAGCGTTGAAAGCTGCCGCTGAATGCTTTGATAAATAGTCCCCCTCTTCTGATTTTAAAATGGCCGGATTATTAGCAGCACCGCTCCATGCATTCAGTGGCGGCTCTCAGCGGTTATATCGGGTGAATAATGGGAAAGGTAAGTATAAAAGTTATATACCAGATTCCATGGGTTACCTACTTTCAATACCATAAGCTTAGCTAGGGGATTGCAATTGCAACACGACCCCTTGGCTAGGGGGACTCATGGGGCCCCCACCATATACTGTCTCACCGCCATAGGCCATCTTCGGATGACACTCGTGGAGGAGCGTTACTCGGGGGGGCCAGCAGCTAATTCCACGCTGCAGACTCCCCCCGCGCACGGTCCTCCCTTCCACTGAGAGACTGCAGTGGTGACTCATCACCACTGCAGTCTATCAGTGCACTGACGGCCGCGTGATTGCCCTAGCCGGCGGTATCTGATAGCGGAAGAGGGAAGCAGTGATCATGGAGTGTATCTGAGGTATGTGTTGTATGTAATCATATATGTATAGCTGGTATAAGGTATACCAGCTGTACATATATACAGGAGATATCCAGGGTTTGACAGTACGGTCGATATCACTAGATACATCTCCTGTATATAGTGATATTAACCATGCAGGTATACCCTGGGTATCTGCCGTATAGAATTGTATATGTAAAGCTGCTGTAAGTTATACAGCTCCCTGTATATAGTGATATGGAGCATGCTGGTGTAACCTGGATATCTCTTGTGTATAATTATATATGTACAGCTGATATGTTATACATTTTATATTTAGTGATATGGACCATGCTGGTATAACCTGGGTATCTCCTGTATATGACCCTTTTTTAATTGTGTGTAAAGTGTGCGTTAAAAACCTGCATGAGGTTTTAAAAAGACTGCATATATTGTTTAAATCCACATGTGTTTTTTCATAGCGTATGCAGTTTCTGAAAAACACACAGTTTTTGAATACCATATGCAGTTTTTTATGTGTTTTTTTAATTGTGGTTCAAAATGCAACAAAAAACATGAACACAACCTAAGGGGCTGCAAATAAATTTTCATGTAGTTGAGGAAATGAGTCATGTTTGGAAAGCTTATGCTAAGGGGCTAGATCATGTATGTAAATTTGTTTTGCAGCTGTATGCAGCGTGGTTTAGGTATGGATACAGGTGGGGGGTGTACTGAACATTTTCATCATCATTTTAGTGTTTCACGCCGACAACTTCCTGGAGAGTAACTATATCCAGGCTAATCCTGCCATAAATCCACCCTAATTATGGTGCCTGCAGTCCCATGCAGCCTCGGGACTACCACTTGGCCGGTTTTATATTCCCTGGGACTTTCGAGACCTCGCCAGGTGGCCACCACCTCTGCGGACAGAAGCTTGCATAGGTGGGTCTCCTTTGAGGGTGTTTTTTGCGCCTAACAGCTCATGCCACCTGACGACGTTGCGCTCTCCTGGTGGAGGAACATAATTAGTCTATCATCCATTGCCTCCGCGCATCCCCCTCTATGGCTGCATGACATCCTAGCCCCGGGACGCACACTACTCAACATCTAGCTGGGCAGGCGAACCACTGATCAGGAGGAGAAGTTCCGCTCCCGCTGGTCTTCTCACGGCTGCACTGATACCCCACTTCCCACAGTGGTGACAGCAAGCTGCAGACTGCAGGGTGGGTAATCCAGGCCAATGGCTCTAGGCTGGGCAGGTGCCTTAGGGCCTAGAAGACCAGGGACTCTGATACGCTGCCTGCAGCATCCAGCAGTGAGGCTTAGGAGCGAAGGACCCTGCGATCCTCCGGTAAGCAGGGTGGTAGTGAACTTAAAACACCCATGGGACAACCCCATTCTCCTCCAGCTACTAAACAGCATCAGAGCATTAGGTGACAATCCCTATTTTACCTGGACAGTATCCCATACAAGACCTAAGCTCTGATTTTTCAGGATCCCCACCTATTATCTTTAGAAATTCCATGTAGTAAAGGATCCGCACATACATGTTGCCACTGTGTCTTCTGGCCCCCCTTATACTAACCCAGCTATTTGTTTTGATCATAGGAGCCTGAACTGACTTTTCTTCCCTCTACAGCAAATCTCTGCCACTTATCTCATGATGTTTGTTTCCATCTGTGCATATATATTTTGATGGTTGCTCATCCACATGGATGCACCTTGCAGACATAGCTAGGTTACATCTCTTTGCAAAACAGTTATAGGTTCAATTGCTGGTGTACTGCACCGTATATTCTCTTCTCATAATGTCCCGAGGTCTGTTCTTTACTTTTCTCTTAGCTACCTATTATGTTCTATCTATGAGCTTACTCATTGAGCTCATTACCACTCCTGTGGACACCATGCCATCTGACTGTTATGTGCAACTTTGGATGATCTTTGTCCTAGGTCATCTCTGAATCCATGATGTTATAATGTTATTTGTTACCTTAAATATTTCTGGATCGGTTCTCCTAATTTTACTTGTCTACATGAGGTACTGGCACATGATTTTACTGATGGGGTCCCAAAACATCCCACCTGTATTTTTCTTCCTAGCTAGAGACTCTTCCACCACTACTATCTACAGTAGCTTTCCCTGGCACATTTTACCTTCATAATGTATGGGGATTTAATTCCCCGAATAAACGTAGGGAGGCTTTTATGGATTATGAAAGACCTAAACCAGATAGTTCCATCTAGGAATCTCATTTTTCACAAAAATCCTACCCTAAATTCTTCAACTCATGCTACCAATCTGATTATCACTCTGTTTGTTACTAAGAGCAGAGGAGTATCAATATTTGTATGCAATTCTCTCCGATTTAATGTAACAAATCCATTTCTGATGACAAGGGACGTTACTTGATTCTCTTAGGAGATCTTTATAACAACAAGCTCTGTCTAGTCAACACCTAGGCCCCTAATGACTTGCCCATAGAGTTCTCTCCTTTAATATGTGACATCCTCACCACGTTTGATTATACTAGATTACTCTGGTGTGGTAACTTTAATTTTATTTATGATCCTCTAATTGACTCTACCTCCACAGCATCCTACCCGAGAAATTAGGAAAATATTAAAGCCTTTCATATGCTTATCCTGGCTGATACTTGGAGGGAATTTAACCCTAGTAAGAAGGGTTACACCTATTATTCCCCAGCTCAAAGGCATCACTCTAGGCTAGACTGGATTCTCAATAATTCTCTCTCTTGCCCCCTATTGTCTTTTTTTCATCGTGTGATATGTGCTTGATCTGATCATGATGCAGTCCTTTCTCATTTTTTTATTTTTTATTTACCCCTTGCACCAAGATCCCATATATTAAGACCCTGCTTACCAACCCTGAACTTGTCACTACTACCCAGGGTAAACTAGAAGAATATTTTTCTTACAATGATCCCAAATCCACCACAGTAGATATTCTTTGGTTGGCGCATAAGCCTGTGACCCGGGGTACTCTTATCTCTCTAGCATCACAACAGCAAAAGGAAAGAACTTGAGCACAAGCAGATTTTGAGTACAAAATTAATAAGCTAGAATTGGCCTATTCAAGCCACCCCTCACTATTCTCACATACGGCCATTAAAGACTCTAGATTAGAACTGAACGCCCCACTAATGCATATAACAGACAGGACACCAGCTTAGGCACAAGCTACTTATTTTCATTTGGCAAACAAGCCAGGCTGTCTTTTGGCCCTCAAACTTCAAGAATGCCAAACCCTCGATACTATACATAAAATACAGGTCAGGCCAGGTCATCTCCTTTCCCGATATAATTTATGCTACACTTCAATATTTTCACAAACTCTTCACAGCGTCACAGTCCTCTTCAGAATCTCATAAGCTCAATTTTTTTCTCCCGATATCTTCTTCCTCATTTATCTAGTGCAGCCATGATTACCTTAAATTCTGGTATAACTATTGAGGATGTAGACTGGGTGATTAACCGCCTTAAATGGGGTAAAGCCCCTCGCCAGGTGGCTTTACGGCCTTGTACTATAAAACATTTTGTCCTAATCTTAAAACCCCAGGTGGTCAATTTATTTAATTATATTCTGTAGGACATCTAGATGCACCCAGACTTTTTATAGGCTCTCATCACAACTAGTCCCAAACTTGGTAAAGACCACACTTTACCCTCTAATTATAGGCCTATCTCACTCCTCAATATTGACTTAAAGCTTTTCACATCTATTATCGCTCACAGGCTCTACAGACTGTTGCACTCCCTGGTCCATTGGGATCAGATGGGCTTTATACCCAGTAGACAAGTCTCAGACAATGTCTGTAAGATACTCAACCTCATCCATGTTGTGAATGTATCTAAGGCGCAGCTGTCAGTTATTGCACTTGACATTGAGAAGGCTTTTGCTAGCCTCTCATGGTCCTACTTGCAAATAGCATTCAAGAAAGAACCTACAAAGCCCATCTTAGAAAAGACTATCTCAGCTCTTAACTGCAGCGCTGCTGCTTACCTTTTAAATCCTGTGTATCCAATCACCCCGATACATATCTTGAAGGGCACTTGGCAGGAGTGTCCTTTTTCACCAGTCTTGCTCGCCCTTATGATGGAACCCTTGGCTATTGCTGTTCATAAAAATTCAAACATATTTGTCATCCCCGTCGGGGGCTCCCACACTAAAATCTTTTCGCAGACTATCTCCTCACATTGACAAGCCCCTCACCTCTTAGCCTAGTCTTCGAGAAGTTCAGTGAGGCCTCGAGTCTTAGAATTTCAGATTTAGATGTGTTTATTCTATTTTGAAATACTGCCTCCCATGTCCAAATGCTTATTGAGCTTAACTTTAGGTTTAAAGTCTGTGTCCATTATCTGTCTTACCTTGGGATCAAATTGATGAATGCAGTAAGTACGAAATTATGAACCACTCTTCCACCAGCTACGTTTAGACTCATTTATGTTATATAATGTCGAACTGCAGCATGTAAATAGGTGTTCTCGTAATTGTTTCTACTATATTGTATTACTATTGCTTTGAATATGCAAAATTAAATCTTTGGTAGTATGCAGATCAGTAGTAAAAACGTAAACGTAGATCTTACCATTATAACATTTTCGATCACTTTTCATTAATCATAAATTATACAGGAAAACCACTATATACAAATAGTTTACGAAGGCTTGGTTCATATATATCCGTTGTGTCCGGCTTGTGTTTTCACCCTAGAGTCTGACACAACTGATACCACTTTGTTGTTCTTTCTGCTCTGATGCAGTGTTAATAGCT
Organism: Eleutherodactylus coqui; assembly: GCF_035609145.1. Lineage (NCBI taxonomy): Eukaryota > Metazoa > Chordata > Amphibia > Anura > Eleutherodactylidae > Eleutherodactylus > Eleutherodactylus coqui. The sequence goes on from NC_089837.1 coordinate 398,832,409, forward strand.
GAGATTTTCTGGTCCAGCGTCAAAACTGATGTGCCAGATACATTGAACTGTTCCATGGAAAATTATAGACTCGTCCTAGTATCAGTTGTATCTGATGTTTCACTACATCTAAAAAAAAGCTTGATGGTTGGGTGTATGGAAACTTGGGCAAAAAGATCTTATGCTAAACGGTGTACTTTTTTCTTTTTATCAATGTAAAAGGTTTTGTTGATGATTAGAATTGTTTTACAGTTACGGTATGTGTAGAATAGATTTCTTCAAAACCTATCCATAAAATGAAAATGTCCTAATAATTCACAAGTTTCGTTACTGTAAATGGCTTTTTTTTACAATATATATAGATCATGAAAATAAACTATTAAACATTAACTGAAGACAAACATGTGCATATTCTTTGAGAGAATCCTCTGCATGCTCCTGAAACAAAGAATTCTGTGGAAATATTCAGGCCAATTTCCTCCGGTCTCCTTTCATTTGTGTCTGACAGACTGCTGAGAGGTAGAGCTTGGCCATGAGGGTGTAACAGTATCATTGAGGTACCATATGAAGGCTCAAGAAGTGCCTGAGGCTGGAATCACACATGCAGTTTTTGTGGTAGTTTGTTGAGCCAATCACAGAATTTCATCCAAAAGAAAAGAATAGCATCAGTGTTTCCGTTATACTTTAGTTCTCAAAACTCTGCTGTTCGACACCATACGGGGCCTTGTGTACAGAGTTTTGCTATGTGCATGAGGTCTTAAAGCCAAATATAGGTATCGTAACAAAACTATATATATATATATATATATATTTTTTTTTCTGTTTATTGTTCCTTTTATTCCTATTGTCAGTCTAAAGAAAGAGTATTACCTGTAAAGCCAATTGAATGCATTAATGTAAATTTTGTGTTGCATAAGAAATGTGTATTTAATAAACAACAATAAGACCCAGGGGCGTAACTAAGGGCTCAGGGGCCTGAGTGCCAATGTTCAGCTCCCTCTGCATCCTCTATAGTTGCGCCACCTGATAAGACTTCAATTTAGTAGTTTTGGTAAATCTAAATTTCCAATTCTTTCTTTGGACAAAGATATACATTCTCCTGTCTGAAATAAGTTTTTTATAGACAGTAGAAAGTCATGACGATCAAATCACAGAAGTCACTGGAAGTAATACATGGCACAGTGTTCATCATTGCCCTTGTGAATAAACCCTAAGGCCTCCTGTACACGGGCGGAAATTCCGCGGTGGGATTTCCCGTGGAATTTCCGCCCTTGGAAGCTGCCACAGGATTGCGTTAGCAAACGCAATCCTATGGCAGATGGCCGCGATTTGTCTGCGCGAAATGTCGCACGGCAAACATCGCGGCATGCTCTATTTCTGGAAATCTCACTCCACGGCCGCCGGCTCCGGTCGGGCAGCCGGCGCATCAAACAGCCGGAGCCGCGGAAGCAGGTCAGTGCGCGCAGGTCCCTGCAGGGGCGCGGGACGGGTCCCGCTCCCAGAATTCTCGCAACTGTATCTGACCCGGCCATCTGCAGGCGGCCTAAATGTGTGTATTCAGCGAAGGAAAAGTGCAATATCCGTTCGAGAAACTCAAACCCTTATTGCATCTTGCAAGAGAAAAGTATCACATCTGCGCACATGCAATTTTTAAGTGTGTTCTTCAGGCGTGTGAAAATCGAATGTTTCTTTAGGAAAAGTAAAAATTGCATCGCACTCACATGAAAATCACATCTGTGATATCACCCCCAAAAATGGAACCTGCTCTGATCCTTCTATCTCACAGCATCACTGCAAAAAATCCCACATGTAAATACACCCATTGCAAACAACGGTTGTATTTTCGTGAATCTTCCAATGCACAAAACTCACATGAGAATATCAGCCGTGTGAATATGGGTTTATGATATATAGTTGTACAGTTTATTCCCACTGATCTTGCAGTATTCACCTACAGCAGAGGTTCTCAAACTTTTTTGCTTCATAGAACACTTGCTGATTTTTTGGTTTTCCGTAGACCCCTTGCTTGCCTAAGGCCGGCTGCACACGGTCGTTTCGTATTCCGCATGCAGGAGCCCTCAGGAAAATCCGACCCTGTGCCCATCTGGCATCTGCGCGTTCCTGTCATTTGTTTTTCTCTTCTGTACTGCGGATGGTCTGCATGGCTCGCCGTCGGACATGTGCAGTACACATTTTTTAATCTTGAAACCCTGCTTTTCCCGTATTATCGCCTAGCAATGACGTGGAATCTACCACCTTTACGCAATGTCAACTGTGGAATGGCTGCGGGTCAGCAGATTCCATTGACTTCAATGGAAGCTGTCCACGCTTACGAGGTATGAGGATGGAAAAGCTATCAAAAACTTTCTTGCGATAGTCCATAATGCAGGATAAGCAACAGGTACACGTGCGATGCGTTGCTGCCGATATGAAAACTTGTAAAAACTTGCACATGAACATAGCACACCAAAATGCAGATGGGTATAGTTTGCACAAAACTTCTTGGGCTATGGGGGGATCACGTGAAAACTATGCACACTAGAAACTTTATAGGTAAATTAGCTACTGCGCAGGTCTGTCTATCGCCAGAGCCCAAGAAGTTTTGCTCAAATTCTACATAAATAATTTTATGAAATATCAAAGAGGCAAGTAATTTCTATTGTAAGTATGCACAATCTGTGTAAAGTGCACTATTTCAGGGACCATCAAACCTTCACATCTATGTTTGTCTTTCTGTTGTGGGATTCTTTTAAGTGCAAATTAATCCAACCAGATCTGTGCCTTGCCATAAGTATGTGTGTATATATATATATGCATGCCTCTTCAGATCCATTTCATTATGCCTTAATGAAGGATCCTGTGAGGTCCGAAAGCTTCCTATAACATCATGTATTTTTGTTAGCCATTAAAAGGTATCATATCTACAAGATTACTTGGTTTCTCTTACTGAGAACAATCACACTTTGCTCTACTGGCTAACATGGTAACAAACCTTTTTATGTCATTTACAGAATGCCTAAATGTTGATGCCCTGCTTAAATGGGGTCTGCTCACGTGGACCCCATTTACATGCCGTGCACCCCCAAATTTATTTTTTGCTGACATGGACCCCTCAGCAAGTCAAAATTGACCCCTGGGGGTCCATATAGACCACCTTAGAAACCAGTGACCTACAGCAAGGCAAAAACAAATGCTGAAAGTTAAAGAACTGTAGTAAAGTTAAGGGATGGTTAAATAAAACAGTTTTAAGTCACCCAGTTTCTAGACGTTACACATCTATACAAATTATTTGTATCCTTTGTTAAGAGTAAGTAAATAACAGAGAATACATCTGTCAATATTGTAGCTAACGGTCTACTTGCACACAATTAGTGTCATTGTCTACATTTTTCTGAAGTTGATTATAATAAAGTGGCTGCTTGTTGTACAAGTGATAATTTGGGGACCATAAATTGAACACCCTGATATAGGTTATTCTAGTTTTTCTTTTTTTTTACCTCTGTCTTCCATTGTGAATAAAGACAACCCTGTAAAAGATATGATTATATGCCCCGTGGTTTTGCAGCAGGATTGTGAAACTTTGTAAAGAATGATGTATAACTGCTATGTCAATGACAATTTGCATTTGCTTGTTCTGAACATGTACAATTGCTTCTGATTAGAGTCTTTATGATGCACTGTTTAACTGTTTAAGGGTCTATTAGAGCCTACTACATAACATAGAAAGTGGTTACCTTGCAGTCTTGGGTCTTGGGTTTAAATCCCACCAAGGACAGCATCTGCATGGAGTTTGTATATTTTGTGTTTGCATGCATTTCCTCCAGGCACTACAAATAACACACTAATAGGTGAACCTAGACTGTGAGCCCCAGTGGGGACATCAATTTATGCACAGCGCTGTAAAATGTGTAAAATAAATTTACTACATTTTCTCACCAACTTAGCAATTGATTTGAACCACATTCTTTCTCATTTTAAGTTAGTTCAAGTTTCAGTTTTTGTTTTTACATTTTTTTTACACCTAGAAAAAAATGTTGGATTTGTAACTCTGTAGTATGACATGTTCTAATGTTGTATTTCTTTAAAGAGATATTGCCATCTCAGATAATCACAGCTAAGATGTAGTAGTCATCTTGTTGCTGCATTCACCTATAATTAGGATTACGGAAACAACCGAACTGGTTGTTCTACGTTGTTTCTGTAACTCCCATAGAATCATAGAATGGTAAAGTTGGAAGGGACCTCCAGGGTCATCTGGTCCAACCCCCTGCTCAATGCAGGATCACTAAATCATCCTAGACAGATGTCTGTCCAGCTTTTGTTTGAAGACTTCCATTGAAGGATAACTCCCCACCTCCCGTGGTAACCTGTTCCACTCATTGATCACTCTCACAGTTAGAAAGTTTTTTCTAATCTCTAATTTGTGTCTCCTCTCTTTCAGTTTCATCCCATTGCTTCTAGTCTTTCCTTGTGCAAATGAGAATAGGACTGATCCCTCTGCACTGTGACAACCCTTCAGATATTTGTAGACCGCTATTAAGTCTCCTCTCAGACTTCTCTTCTGCAAGCTAAACATTCCCAGGTCCTTTACCCGTTCCTCATAGGACATTATTTGCAGACCGCTCACCATCTTGGTAACTCTTCTCTGAACTTGCTCCAGTATGCCTTTTTTAAATTTGGGTGCTCAGAACTGGACAAAGTTTTCCAGATGAAGTCTGACTAAAGAACAGTAAAGGGGGATAGTTACCTCACGTGATCTAGACTATATGCTTCTCTTAATATATCCCAAAATTGTGTTTGCCTTTTTTGCGGCTGCATCACATTGTTGACTCATGTTCAGTCTATGCTCTATTAGTATACCCAAGTCGTCTTCACATGTGCTGCTGCTTAGCCCAATTCCTCCCATTCTGTTTTTGCTTTTTTCATTTTTCTTGCCCAGATGTAGGACTTTACATTTCTCCTTGTTAAATGCCATTCTGTTAGTCGCTGCCCACTGTGCAAGCTTTTCTAGATCTTTTTGAATACTTTCTCTCTCCTCTAGTGTTAGCTATCCCTCTTAACTTTGTGTTGTCAGCAAATTTGATCAGTTTCCCATCAATTCCCTCCTCCAGATCATTTATAAAAATAGAAAGGAATAGGAGTTACAGAAATGACTAGTACAACTAACTACAATGTTTTCATAACTCCCAAATAAGGAAGATGGAATAATACCTCCACAGTGCCACCTATTGGAAGGCAACATTCCTTCAAGCCAAAGTTAGACTCTTTATACAAGCCTTGTAACAATGACTGGAAATTAAAAGCAAAGCCAGACTCCATGTACAGACAGCTGTTTCAGGGTATTTGCCCTTCATCAGTGTACAGTAGGAGTCTGACTTTGCTAGTGAGAGGCTAAAAAAAAATGCTATCTTTTCTCCTTAGGGAGTGCACCAAGACAGTGAGTGAGGCAACTCAAAAGGTCATTCATTATCCTCTGGGTAATATACAAATAAGGGAGATGGAATAATACCTCCACAGTTCCACCTATTGGATGGCAGACCCCGTTAGTTTTTAAACTGTTTCTGTTGAATTATCTTCTATAGGGGGTGTGAATTTCAGTCATATTCCTTCATTCACAGTAGAATCTTCTCTTTCTTTTATACTGCCTATGAGCAGATATATCACAATTAAATGAGTTGCCCCACAAAATATTCTGTTTACGGTTAAATGTACCTCATAATTATAAACATTTTTGTATTTATAGTTACTGCAAAAAGTTTAGAATCTCACATATTCCAGGACTAATGTTACAATAGCGCTACCAAATGTTCCTATTGTGTCCAGCTCACTAAATGTTCAAAAGTGGTCACGCATGCTCAGTCTTGTATTCCATCCTCTAATTTTAGTCTTGCTTCACTCTGCTCCACTAGGTATGTAGAGGGATCCCTTGTGTGGTGAGCGGCTGCTTCTGAAGTTCCAACATCTTCTCTGCTTGTTAGAAGGCATTGTTTCAGCAATGCTGTCCCACTCTCTTAGTACTTGCTCATCATTTCCTCTCTCACGCAGAGAAGATGCTGTACCTTCAGAAGCAGCCACTCTCCACATCAGGGAGTCCTCCACATCCCCAGAAGAGCAGAGAGAGAAGCAAGGCTGAGCAACTGGAACAATTACTTAGAATAGCGCCATCTGTTTCTGTTCCATGTCTACCCAACAAGAGTCCTGGAATATCTGTGGACATAAATGTGTTTTTAATAAGTGTAAATACAAAAAATGTTTACAATTGTGGGCTGGATTTAACTATAAACAATATTTTTTGGGACAAATCATTGAATTCATATCAGCAGAAACCTTTGTTTTTTTAATAGATAGGCTTAAGAAAAGTCATGTTTTAATTCGTTTCAACATGAATCTCTAAATGGGTATGCAGAAATTAAAGAAATATTTGCTTTGGGCAATTTGAATGGAAATGAATTTAGTAATTAAGGGCTCTTATCTGCTTTCAGTTCTTTTGTTCTTTAGCGGGAAACAATGCTATCAGCACTATCCGTGGAGAACTGCTGATAAGGCTAAACTACGATTTTTAGGTCGGACTGAATTTAACAGTCAGCTAGCAGTGCACGACGGCTACGCGTTTAGACGCAACAATTATCGCTCAAACGATCGCTTTTTAGTGATTTTTGAGCGATTATCGCTCCGTGTAAATGGGCCTTTAGTCACTAAGAGAAACAACTTGACCTAGATGGTAAAATTACAGCCATGTTTGAGTGAACATATGTGTGATTGTTCTCAGTGAGAAAAAATTAAGTAGTCTTGTAGATATGATACCTTTTAATGCCTTACAAAAATACATGATGTTACAGCGAGCTTTCGGGGATATCTCACCCCCTTCGTCAGGCTAATGAAGTAAACTAGTTTGGAGTTGGCACATAATTATAACATACAGAACATATGTGGTTCACCAGGATAATAGGAATTTTGCACACAATGATATGAAGCTGTGACAGCTAATTCGTGACAAGCTTAGAGAATTCCAAGTTTTTAGGAAAAATTCTGAATTAGCCAATACATTTTGACATTGAGTTGCCTCCCTTAGCACTAAAGTGTGTTGTTTTAAAATTGTGCAGGTAGCCCTATGCCACTTTCAATTAGAAGTGAAAAAGGCACTCCTGCCGTTTATCATTCATATCACCACCGTAAGCCAATTGCTGGCTTTAGTGGTAATGCTGCCAATTACAGCACATGACTGCTGAGGCTTGTGATTGGATGCAGTGGTCACATGAATGATGAATGGCTTGTGACCACTGTAGGCCCTTCTGGGACTGTGTTGGCTGCATTGCACAGGTGAGTACTGGATAGTTCATTGCTTTATTCTATTCACTGCCCTTAACCAGTTTTTTATGTCTGAAAACCCCTTTAAATTGCTTCACAAATACATTAGCAGCCACAGAATATATATTTGAGAGAAGAACTGCAGTTCTGCATTTGAAAGCAACATGCCTTTTGGATTATACATGAGGGCTTCGGAACCAGCTACCTATTTTCCATAGTTATGATTTCAGTGCACAATGGTTCTCCCGGAACCAATTCATATTGTATGTTGACGGACGACTGTGTTTGGAAAAATATACAATACAGTACAGTATCTTACCATAGAGTATCATACAATACAGTATCACTGACTCGTGAATTTAAAAACAATATATATACTGCTTGCACTTGTCAGAAAAGTTTACAGTACGCAACATCACACATTGGAGGATGGATTTTCATTATCATGAAGCTCATTTACTTGTTGAGATTCACTCAATGAAATTAGAGCTTCTCATTCACAATAGATAATTGGATTCAATCCCATGTGAATAGTGAGCAAATACATATATTAGTGGAAGTTAAACATAACCCCTAACTCTACTAGCCCTATGAAATTATGCTGTTGTTTAAAACACAACTTTTTAAGGATGACCTAATAGTTCCTGTTTTTAAAATTAAAAAGTACATTTGAGGTTTGTGTATGATGTCTGCCTTGGAAATCTAAAAGAAATATTGTTGGCTGTGAGTACGAGCCCCTTGTGACCGGCCTGTTTTGCACCTTAATGACGACCAAGCGATTTTTCTTTCAATTTTTCATTTGCATTCAAAGAACCATTTTTACTTTTTTTTACTCACATAGCCATATAAGTGCTTGTTTTTTTTGTAGGACCAGTACTTTGAAAACAAAAATCTGGTATGGTGTTAGCCTGTAGTGCAAAATATGACTGTTCCCAGCAAGAGAAAACACATAATCTTGTAGATATGATACCTTTTACTGGCTAACAAAAATACATGATGTTACAGCGAGCTTCTGAACCAACGCAGGGTTCTTCTTCAGGCTGAAATGGAATGGATCCGAAGAGGCATGCATATTTATACACACTTATGACAAGGCACAGACATGGATGTGATTGGTTTGCACTTAAAGAAATACTGCAACAGAAACATAAACATTTTTAACTAGACACCGATAAGGGAGTGAAAGTTTTATGGTCCCTGAATTACTGTTGGGGGGAAGTGGAGTCACCAGGCCAGCAGTCCTACCTGTGCTATAGATGTCTCATACCTTCCATTCATGCATAAATCCTCGTGTATAATTTAATCCTCCATTGAAAGTGTCAAAAGTTGTAAATTTATATTCCCAAATTCTTCTATGGCTTTGTGACTTGAACCCCCCCCCTCCCCCCCCCCTACTCAATATCATAACTCTCATATCTTCTAAGTCATGTCCACGGCTAGAAAAGTGTTCAGCCACAGGTCATTCTGTCTTTCTCTTTTTAATTGTATGGCAATGAGATCTCATCCTTGCTTTCAGTTTTTTGTCCTGTTTCTCCAACATAAAGGCCCCCAACAGGACATTCCCTGCACGGGATCAGATACACAATATCAGACGTGGAACATGTGAATGTCCCAGGAATCTTATAGTCCTGCTGTGTGTTGGGGATTTGTATCCTGTCCGCAGTCAGTACATGTGAGCAGGTCTTACAGCTCCTTACATTACAGAGATAAGTTCCTTTTTGTGTGTCAGAAGGCAATGCACTCCTGATTATAAAGTTCCTCAAGTTAGGAGGTTGCCTGTAACACAGAAGCGGAGGGTCCGGGAATATGGTTTTCAGACGGTCATCCTTGTGTAGGGTATGATGGATTTCTTTGCGGTTTTTCTTAGTACCTCTAGCTGTGAATTGTAGGTCACTACTCGAGGTACACGACCGTTTTTCCCCTACTCTGTGTATTGGAGTAGTTGATTTCTCGGTATCCTGGTGGCTCTGGTGATTTGGTCATCAATTGAGGTGGGATGGTAGCATTGATTTAAAACTGTCCGTTTAAGATGGTATAAATGTTCCTCTCTGCCTTTTGGATTGGAGCAGATCCAGTTGTATCTGATGGCCTGGCTGTAAACGATGGACTTTTTGATGTGTTTAGGGTGGAAGCTGTCCCTGGGGCCGATCAATCGGTTTTCAGTGTAGGGTTGTCTGTATTGAGTTGTTTTAAAATTTATGGTGGTGGCCCAAAAGTTGATTTCTGTATACAAGTAGCTTAATGTCAGGTTTATGGTGGGGTGGAATGCATTGAATCTCTCATGGAATTTTATTGGTTCTTGCTCGGTGTTGGTCCAGATGATTATGATGTCATCAATGTAGCGGAAGTAGGCCAATGGTTTGTTGGGGCAGGAGGCTAGAAAGTCACTCTCCAGTTTTTCCATGAAAAGGCTGGCATATTACAGTGCCATTTTACTGCCCATGGTGGTTCCAGTGAGTTGTAGGAATGTCTCTTAGCCAAAGGAGAAATAATTGTGTGTGAGGATGAATCTTGTGAGTTGTAACACGGATTCAGCGGCATTAAGCTCGCATTAACATCATGTATTTTTGTTAGCCATTAAAGGTATCATATCCCCAAGATTACGTGGTTTCTCTTGCTGGGAACATATTGTACTTTATAATGGCACCCTCGCAAGAAAGTTTTTTCTTTCTCAGGAGGGTGGAGAGGTGTGGTTGCTTTGATTTTTTTTTTTTTTACGGAATTCACTGTACAGTATAAATGACATGTTAACTTTATTCTGCGGGTCAATAGGAGTATGGTTGTACCAAATGAATTGTTTTTTTTATGTCTTATTACTTTTTAACACTAAAAAGGCTCTAAAATTAATAACTAAAATGGTAGTTACATAATCATATTTTAGGACCCATAACATTTTTTTTCTGGAGGAAAGGTATATTAGATTGGCTTGCATGGCAGACCCAGAGGTCTTGGACAGACCTGCGATCACATCACAAGATGCTAAGAGGTGACAGAGGGAGCCCCCTTACCCTGTCAACAACTTAAAAACCACAGTTGCTATTGAACACAGCATTCAAGGGGTTAAATATCTAGCATCAAAGGTGTCTCCTCTCCTGGCTACATAAATAATATAAAAATCAGCCAGTTTTGAGCTTCTTGGCTAGTCATCATCTTAAAATGTTATACAAACATTATTCATAATTCATGCAGGTATACACATTCTAAAAACAATATACATTGCAGATGGGTTTGTTCCATACCACATATCACAGTTTTGAACTTACATAGACACAATGCACAGAATATTTACTAGTGAAGGGCTTGTATTATAAATAGTACATGGTAGGTAGGGGGGGCCCTGTTACAGATTTTGCATCGGGGCCCAAGAGCGTCTAAGTACTCCTCTGATGTCACACGAAGGGTTTCACTAAAATCGGCATACTACTTGCACGTACGGCAGCTCTTCCCTCATTGTGATTAATGGCAATATTGCTTGAAATGTATAATTTGCTATAGTGTATGGTTTGTAGACAGGCAGTAAGGCCCTTTTACATGGGCCAATAAATCGTTCAGTGTAAATACATGTTTCGACTGAACGGACGAGAATTCATTTGCTCCTTGTTCATTGTTCAGTTTCTGCATTTAGAAAACTGAATGCCGGATTCGCACATGAACAACTGCCTGTTTACTGTGAAGAGAGGTGGGTGGCCGGTCGGAATGATCCCCAGCCCGCTCCACCTCCATTCACTGAGCGATGCTCTTTCCTATGTAAAAGCGCAAGAATGATTATCGCTGGGACAGCTTGTTGGGCATTTGTGCCCAAAAAGCTGTCCCGTGTAAAAGGACCCTAGGGGGTGTTTCACACACAGGTTTTTTGTAGCCGTTTCTGATGCAGCTTTCTGAGCCAAAGCCAAAAGTGGATTCAAAAGGAATGGGAAATATAAAGGAAGCACTTATATTTCTCCTTCTCCCGCTAGATCCACTTCTGGATTTGGCTCAATAAACTGGAGCAAAAACTGCGACAGAAAACCTGTGCATGTAACAACTCTAATGCCTTACAGTAGTATTTCTAACCTCCATTCCTCAAGTACCCCAACAGGTCATTATTTGAGTATATCCAATAGAACGAACACCAGTAGTAATTTATGATGTACTACAAATATTTACAGCACCTGTATAATACTAAAGAAATTCCAGAAAAATGACTTGTTGGAGAGACTTGAGGACTGTAGTTGAAAACACTACTCCAAGAAACAGTCCGACATAGCTGTGCATGCTAACGTTCCTTGTCATGTTAAACAGGTATTCTTGTCTGTATTTGCCCCACATTGGCGCTGCATACACATATCAATAAGCAACGGCTAACAAGGTTGGCTGGTTACTAGTACTTGGAGGTAAACACGTCTGAGTGCCTCTTCTGATCTCTACAGCCACCACTTTTTTGTCAAGGATCTGAATAGAGATTAACTTCAAAGTTCCCTATTTTTGTGCGAAAGCCAACTAACTAACTGGGTATATTGTATGAATCATTATGTTCCTCTTGAAAGAACAGCATCAGGAAGGGATGGAAACAAGCTTGTTTATATAGCAGAAATGTTTGATAGTAGTGAAATATCTGCATAGCGTATTCTAAAAGAGGAGGACTTGAGAGTAACATTACATGTGCAGACTTCAACTAAGACTAGGTTCATATCAAGATCTACTTCCCTATTCCTCCATATGTTGGGAAAATCTTTGAACATATTCTTCTTTTGTGAGCATAGATGATCAGTAGCCAACGGTATGTCAAAAGAGTGTCCTTTTGGCACACGTTAGGCCAGTATACATGAGTATGAGTTTGCCTCAACTGCATTAATTAGCATGGTCGATTAGGCTATTCATTGAAAACCTTGATTTACATAGAATTGTAATATAGAAACCCTAAGAGTGTGTTCATATGGGGCAAATTTTGCTGCAGACTGTCCACACAAAAAACAGCAACATTTACATTTGCAGCAAAGTGAACGATATTTTAAAAATATCGTTCGTGCACTGGAGAAAAAAAACGTACAGAAATTGACCTGCAGAGCAGATTCTGGAACTGCAGCATGTTAATTACAGCACCGGATTTTAGGCAGATTTACTGCATATTTGTGCCATAGACTTCAATAGAGAGGTTAAAATCCGCAGTAAATGGGCACCAAATTTTCAACAATAGCTGTGGATTTGATGTTGATTTTGCGCAGCAGATATTTCACACAGAAAATACGCAGATAATCTGCCACTAATACACCCCAACACTCATGGATTTGGGAAAGCACATTTTACCCATGGGAAATACTGCAGATTTTCTATGCAGAAAACCCGTGGCAAATCCGTCTTCTGCGAACATACCCTAAAGCAGTCCGTTCCATGTGATTATGGACACTGCTGATAACACTGAGTAGTGTGCTTTTGAGATCTTGTCATAGATTTAGTCCTATATGTTTCATTCTTCATTCACATTCTTTTTTTACATTTGTTTCTATTCATACTTGAGTCACATTGTTTATTTCACCATATTCTCCAGTGAAAATAATGTCACTTTGTAAAGCATATATTGAGTTGATCCTGCAAGTGAAGCAACAAAGGGGAATCCGTTTCCCTCTACTGGCGGTTCTCCCTTAACTGTCATCATGCTTGTTTGTAACTTTATATTGGCCTAACTACACATTTCCATAACAGACCTCAATTTGGTGTTGTTAATTATATAGGCCTTTGAAATAGTACCTTTTAGTTGGTTTAGTAAGTAGCTTATAAACTTGTAATTACACCAACAACATAAAAAGGACCTAGGTTGCAGAATAGGAAGCGATCGTTCTAGCAGATGGCAGGTTCTGTTATGTAATTAAGTCGAAGGCTTTGAAAAGATCTCTGATACTTGTCAGCCTTTTTCTTGTCATGGATTTTTCTTGTCTTGCTCATTATAGCCGTGATAGGTAACAAGGGCTGCCAGCCAAATAGCAAATGCGGCACATGTTCTTCTTTGTGAGAGCCGTACAGTACGTTGTCACCGCAGTTGCCTTTGAGGATCTGAAAGTGCCACTTATGTCAGCAAATTACTACTGTGTCATATTTACCTATATCTCAGACAGCCTGCGGTCACCTGTCAGGCTCAGCCTCCACTTTTATCTCGTAAACACCTGCACAAGGCCTCTCCACAGACGGCAAGCAAAGTTGTTGTCATCAAGTCAAACTTTCTCCTCCAGTGACACAATGAGAATCTTCTAACATATCATTAACTTTAACCTGCACTATACAGTAATTATGGGCACAAGTGAGGGGAAGCAAACTACATGTGTGGTATTTTCTTGATATTTGAAGTCATGTGTGCTTTGAGGTTTGGGCTTCATTAACGCCCCATGTATCAGGCTGTATCATATTTCGGCTTTTTGTTGGTATAAAGTGTGGCTTCCTTTTGTTAGCTTTTCGGGGAAAGGCATTTTCTTTTATTTGTAACATATGTCATGAGAAACACCCAATGTCACGTCCACTTTTTTAGCCTTTCTTTGTAGAATTACTATACTGTGACCTTTTAGCTTTATACAACCTATTGTATAACTGTATTAAGCCATTGTCATCAGTAGTCTGTATGTTCTTTAATTTTTATAACTCAACATTCTAATTATGGTAGGTCTGTGAAATAAAGCCATCAGGCACAAGGTTTTATTGTGTAAAATGACTCTTATGAACAGTCAACTAATGTGATTAAGAAAACGCTCTGTCCCTAAGATTGTGTACATTAAAAGACCGACTGGCCATTCTACATCCAGGAAGTCAATAATCATTACTTATTGACTTTGATGTACTAATGAGCAAATCATATTCTGATCCCTTACAGGCAATTAAAGGGAACCTGTCAGCGGTTTTAACCCTACTAAAGTGGGACAGTCTGCTGACGAACAGTTCTTTCCAAAAATAAGATTATTGTTCCATTTTTAAACATATCTGCAAAAAACGCTTTTTAAGCTTTCCTGCACCACATGCCAATGACCATGGACTGATTGGCAGGCCGGGGCCGTCTCTTCTGGTAAGAGCTTAAATCCCCCCACCTCGGTTGCAGCAGTGTATGTCCTCTACGGAGAGCTCTGAACTTTTACACATGTGCTGGGAGTTTGCGGACCACTGCATGTGCAGATCATGTATCCCTTTTGATTTATGGTTCCCATCAGCGCATGGGAAAATTGTGTGAAAATTCACGCGTTTCCATTCTGCTAGGTTTCTTTTTTTACCAGAACAAATAGTGCAGTTAAAAAACTGAAACTTAACGGAACGGAAACAAAACTGCAAGCTTTTTGAAAACCCATTGAGATTAATGGGTGACAAAATTAAAACCTTTATTTCCCCTGTAAAGGCCCGGTCAGATGAGCGTTTTTTATGTGCACTCACATGAGAGAATTCAGGTGCGCTAAACAGGGTGCACCTAACAAAAATAGGACAATGCCAAAACGCAGGTCCATGCTGCACGATTTGCAGAAGTTTCCATTGACTCCAATGGGAGCAGGAGTTAATGGAACCTCCTGAGCTGGGAATGCACTGGCAATTGCCCAGCAGTGGGGCAAGAGGAACACCCCGCGGCTTTCTCGAGGGTATTTAAAACGTGCTGCCCAGAAAGCACATTTTTAGTGTCCCGCTGTAAACTCCTGTTAGGGGACTCCCCGAGGGTTCCGTTAATCCCTGCAGGGATGAACAGGAAGTCACAATGGGACATTTTAACAGTGCTTCTGGGCAGCACCTTTTAAATGCCCTGCTGTAAATGCCCCACTGCTGGGCAATTGCAGTAGGGGACTCTCTCCACAAAGGAATTCCCTATAGCGGGGAGAGAGAGAGCAGAGTTACAGGGCTTCCCTCATGGGCTGTCTCCGAGAGCGTGGGAGCAGGGGGCGGGGCCAGAGGGATCTCCCTAGCCCCACCCCTCCATGGTTTGCTATAGGGTATCTCTGTAAGATCCCTATAGCCCTGCCCACTCTTTCAAGCCTCGACCACTCTCTCTGCGCTATGAGGATATGCCTCGGGATTTCCCCATAGCAGAGAGATAGAAGGGAGCTATGGTGGATTTCCCCATAGCAAGGTAGAGACCGGAGCTATGGTGGATTAACCCATAACCCTGATCCATCTCTCCCTGCTTTGAGGAAATCCTGAAGCCCTGCAGGGCTTCTTCACTCTCTCCTTCTGGAGCAGCTGCACTTCTCTAGGTAATGGGCAAATTTCTAGCCCGTGAAGATCGGCTCTTCTGCACTTGGAAATTTTGCCCAGTCACACTATTTGTGACATGCAATTTTTTTTTAGTGCGCCTATTCAAGGGCTAAAAATAATCGCTCATCTGACCGAGCCCTAATTCTGTTTTTCTGCTCGAAAAATAGAACAGAGAAACGGAATTGTGATTGCCAGCCTAAAGCAGGTGTAAATGGGCTCTAAGCTTTACCAGAATACAACTAGATAGGCTCCATTGAAAAATTATATTACTGTATGTTATCCATATATTAAAAAATATGTATATAATAATGTGTGTATGTGTATATATACTATTTTAGAGAGAATACCGTAAATTGCTTTTAATGTCAATAATTTCTCTATCGTAATAATATAAATTTTTCATATTTAGTGTTTCTAGCCAATTCGACTTTATATGCATTCTAAAACCTGCTAAATATTATGTATAACAAGTGAAGAAATAACTAATCTGAAAGTTAACAGTATAGCTCCACAGGAAACATTGGCCTATGGTAATCACATAGGATTTAGAATAAAAATGACGAGTATAAAAATCCATTTTTAACCGCATGTTGTTGACTTTCTTAAAAAGTGGTGACAGTGATGCATTACATCTAAGTGACATATTGACATTATCAATTATATGTTATTAAACAGCTCAGCTAACTGAATGATTTACCTTGTGTTTAACTGCCTTTTTCAATTAAAGGCAGCAAAGGCATGGGGGACTGGAGCAGAATAGCACAAGTCATATATTTTCCCTTGTTAACACTGGCGCTGCTGACATGCAAGTGACGAGAGAGTTAGCCTTTAGCTCTTAGCTGTAATGGGTTAGTTCTTAAAGGCCTAGAAAATGATTAATGATTTGGAGTGGCGCTGGAACACATGCTTTTTTTTTTTTTCTTCCATGCCTTGGATTTCCCTTCCTGACAAATAGCATATTTGGGAGGTGTTACTCACTCTTCGGTTGTTTGCACTTGTCCCTTTGTCCAGTTAGAGCCCTAGCCTCGGCAGAGACATAAACTTGGCTTCTAAAAAGGATTATCTGGATGCCTCATTACTGTGTTGTCCAGAACTCAAATAGTTGAACTTCCACGACTCTCCAGACTCATGGGACAGTGTGACCTTCATCCCTTTCTTTCGTCACATTATAGGAGTGTAGAGAAATGCTACAAGAGGTTAAGTGAAACCAATCAAGCATCAAGTTTCTTTAATGCAGCCAGGCATTGAAATTAGCACACATTTTAAAGTCAATGAGCCCTGCTGTCATTTGCATTCTACCCTTGCTTTGCTTGATGCCCATACTGTGGTTACAAGATCTGTTGATTGTGGGAGCATGTTACTGTCATTCCTCTAGAGACTTACAGGTTCCAGTAATTCTGTCATCAATGAAGTCAATCAAACACTCATGATAGAGTTTGTGTGTCTCTCTTCTGACCTGGATCTATTAGCACAGTGAAACAGATCAGGGCGAATTCGCACAACACACTGATGAAAGAAGAGATCATTAAGTTGGTTGAGTATTGCAAATAGGCTGCACTTCAACTATGTGGATGTTATAAAGGGTGAAATGTTTAGCCCTTCAGCTTGTCATACCGATAGTAGTAGGCAGTAAAAGATGTCCTTTAAAGTGGAAAGATAAAATTCCTATCATCTGTTTCTTAGTTTTGACTTATATTAGTGCCAAAAAAGTTAACAAATGATAGAAAAGTGCTGGTTGTATGCCTTTCCTATCCAATACCCGCCTACTGTTTCCCCTTTAAGTTTCCAATTTTCCACCAAAATTCTAAAGTAATTCTATTTCTTTTTTATCTGTTTTCCTATCCTCACAAGACGAGTTACCATTTCATCCCTCCCTCATTGCCTAGCCATCCTTAAGCTGCCCATAGATCTTCAACAAGCATCGGAGGAATAATCCTTCATTAGACCGTTGTCTCCACCAGCTCCCCATACATATTAACGTTCAGCTCAGCTGAAAGTTTGTTTGTTTAGGTAGTTTAGTGCAGCCAGACAGCTTTGATGGCACCTTATCTGTCGGAACAGTAGGATCTGGGGTTAAAATTCAAAGTCCCAAAACCTTTGTTCCACTGACAACATCTGCTGGGGAAAGTTGAGCGTGCCCGCCTTACACATTAGAGAGTCATCGGATTACTAAATAGTAATAATCTTTATTTGTATAGCGCCAACATATTCCGCAGCGCTTACATAGACAGGGGGAATACAGAAAGACAAAAGTGCAAACATTACAGAACCACAGTTACATATAGTAATCAGTTGATGGAAACAATAGGGGTGAGGGTCCTGCTCCAACGAGCTTACAAACTACGAATAGTGGGGTGATGCAGAAGGTAAAGGGGCTGGAGATGTACACGGTATGGCGAGGTGGAGCGTGAGGGGTGATATACACATAGACAATGGTCAGACATTTAGCCGTGTGACGGCAGAAACGTTATGACTGCAGGAGCAGTTTATGATGGCTAGCAGGGACTGCAGTCTCTGTTGATGGTCACAGAGGTGACCAATACCTGCATTAGGTTAAAACGCATCCTGTTCCTGATATGTGGCACCATTTATAAGTAAAGCATGTTTGTTTACATGTGAAGCCAACCTCTCTTTGGCTATTTCCTCTGTTGATGGAGGCCTTTAGGTTACATTAAAACTATATTTGCAGTGTATTTTTGCCATATGAGCTGGGAAAGCTGAAGGCACATTTCAAATGTATCAATGGGCTTATGTTCACCCCATGAAGACCAAAAAAGTGCCTTCAGCAACTGCAAGCATCCAATAAATTGTATAATGTATGGTATTATTTTTTTTTAAACCTATGTCGGATGTAGGCCACTACATTGGTGTATGGCAGAAGTATACATTGGGAAATCTTCCCTAACATTCACTTCCGACATACGGAATGCATTGAGATGTTACCTTAACGGGCAGAGTTGGAATGCTGTGCATTTTAGAAAATTGTACCTATGAGATAGCTTTTTATTACATGCAGAACCCCCTTAAATACAACATTTTGTCATTCCACAATGCTCCATATCCTTTTAATTATCCATTTCGCTATATATGTATTCCGCTATACATAATAGTAGAAAAGAAAGTAAAAAATATATATAGCTACAGAATATCTACACCCATTCTGCTTTGTGATATACTCAAACATGCCTCCAATCCACCGTCAGTGCAATGTGCTGGATTAAGAAATTCTTGATTATTAGATTTTTATAGAATATGACTTAAAATGTTGCTCCTAATAGTAGAGCAGACAATACACAATACATACTGCCATTATGCCTTTATGTTCTAAACAGAGAGGTCTCATCATTGGTTATCTCTGCTCAGTCTTCTGATCGTCTAAATTATTATGCAGACACAACGGATAGATTAAAGGGATTTTCCGGTTAGCTTTTATAAAATATTAGCCTGTGATCAGTGATATTTCATTAGCTGATGTCGTAGTAGAAGTATCCAGTCACTCAACATAAAAGTGTGATAAACAGGAAAGGGCACTTGTGTCTCTGGCAAACAATGCTGAAGTGTTTCCTGTATATTTGGGCTGATGCCCACTTAGGGATAATTAAAGCACTTAATTTTTCCTTTTACACAATTGTGCGTTGAGATATTTCAATAGTGTAGCTGTTATTACATTCTCCAGCTCCCAGTGCAGCAATCTGCTTTGGCCACTTGGCCACACTGCTTACGAATATGGTAATATATTGACTGAACAGTTTAAGCATTATTTCCCCTCCGGTTCCTGTACTGCCTTTTCATCCAGATGATATTATAGGGCCTCCCGTTCGAGATACTTCCATTTTCTCTTCTTGAGCATTAGTTACGGTGAAGTGATTACTTTCCAAAATGCCGAGTATTT